>NC_137015.1:33257130-33857130 GCF_032717465.1 Coenobita brevimanus
CACCTCATCCTCGGTCTACCTCTCCCTCTCTCTCCCTCCACCTCACCTACGTACACCCTCTTAGTCAGTCTTTCATTCTCCATTCTCTTCAAATGTCCAAACCACCTCAGTGTATTTCTCCTAATCTTCTCAACCACATCCACCCCACAGCGTTCCTTCACTTCTTCATTCATCAACCTGTCCCTCCACGTCACTCCACATGCTCCTCTCAAGTAACTCATTTCCACTGCTCTCACTCTTGACTTGTTCCCCTCTTGCAAGGTCCATGCCTCGCTTCCATACGTCAGGGTAGGGATCACAATACTATCATGTAGTGACTTCTTAACTTCCATACTCACCTCCCTATTTCTCATCACTGCTTTCAGTGTACCAACAACCTTCCTTCCCTGCTGTACCCTTTCACATACTTCATCCCCCAAAGTTCCATCCTTACTCATCACACTACCCAAGTACTTGAATGCACTCACATTCTCCATATCTTCACCATCCAACCTCACTGCACACTCTGTGATTTCATTCCTCTCAAACACCATAACTTTACTTTTGTTTACATTAACTTTCAGCTTCCTCCTCCTACACACTCTCCCAAATTCATTCACCAAACCTTGGAACTCCCATTCATCTTCACTCAACAGTATTGTATCATCAGCAAACAGCAACACCGGAAGCTTCCAAATCTCACCCTCATTCATTAGAGCCACCCCCACATCCACTGCCCTACCCTGCACCTCCTTTACAACCCCATCCATGTATATATTAAACAGCCATGGAGACATCACACAACCTTGTTTCAGTCCCACATTGAGATCAAAGAACTCACTCAGCTCACCATCCACTCGCATCGCAGCCCTAGCTCCTTTGTACATACTCTTCACAGCACTCAACAATTTCCCCTCCACTCCATATATTCTTAATACCTTCCACATACCTTGCCTATCTATTCTGTCATAAGCTTTCTCCAAGTCCATGAAGGCAGCATACACTTTCCTTCCTTTCTCTTGATACTTCTCCACTAAGCATCTTAGAACAAATATCTGATCTACACACCCTTTTCCCTTCCTAAATCCCCCTTGTTCTTCTCCAACTAGCTCCTCTGTCATATGCCTAACCCTATCAATGAGTATTCTACCATATATTTTACCAGTCACACTAAGAAGGCAAATACCCCTATGGTTACCACATACTTCTCTCTCCCCTTTTCCTTTGTATAAAGGAATAATTATACCTGATTTCCAGTCCTCTGGAACCCTTCCCTCTTCCCAAGCCAATCTACACAACTTCCATATCCACTCCACAACAATCTCACCCCCATACCTAAGCATTTCACCACACACTCCATCAATTCCTGGGGCCTTTCCCAACTTAATCTTCTTCATCGCTTCCACTACTTCCGTCCTACTGATCTCTTCCTCCCTCCTCTCATCTCTTCTTCTCCCAGCCATTCCCCAACCACTTATACTCACACTGCTCTCACTCTCTCCATTCAACAAATCCTCAAAGTGCTCCTTCCATCTCCTCAGTTTCTCTCTCTTCTCCACCAACAATCTATTATTCCTGTCTCTAACTCCCCTACTATTTCCCCTTTCACACTGCCTTACTTTCTTTACCTCCTTCCAAAACAATTTCTTACTCTCCCTCCATTTCACACTCAGATTCCTCCCAAACTCTTCATCCACTTTCTTTTTACTCTCCTTCACCAGTCTCTTAACCTCCCTTCTCCTGCTCACATATACCTCTCTCTTCTCTCTCTCATCTTCTCCCTTACCTCTACTCGCTACCCATTCACTATATGCCTTCTTCTTTTGTTCCACAGCTCTTTTCACCTCATCATTCCACCATGCTGTCCCTTGCACACCCTTGCATCTCCTTCTCACTCCATAAACCGCCTCATATGCTGCGCCTATCTCTTCCGTGAATATCATACATACGTCTTCCACCCCTTCCATCTGCTCTAGCTCATACCTTCCCAATCTTTCTTCCACTATGCTCTTATACTCTGTCATTTTCTCACTGTCTTGCAAAATTTCCACTCTTCTCACAGGAGTTGCTTCCTCCTGTCTACCCCTTCGTCGCCTCAACCACTTTCTTTGCAGCTCTACCTTGGCCATCATTAAGTGATGGTCCGAGACTCCACTCCCCCACCCTCTCCACATTCTTGCATCCAACACTTGTCTTCTCATTCGCTCATCCACACACACGTAGTTTATCATTGCCTTTCGTTCAACAAGTTCACCATCCATCCTCCTCATTACTCTCCATGTGTACCGATGGATCATCTTATGCCGAAAGTAGGTATTGGCTATTGCCAACCCCTTTCCAGCACAGATGTCCACCAAAGCACTTCCATTCCCATCTACGTCAGCTGGCACACCCCACTGACCAACCACTCCATCCACTCGTACATTCCCAACTTTGCCATTCAATTCTCCAATCAGCAGCACTCTTTCGCTCCTCTCAAACTTGTCCATACACGCTTCTACACTCGCCCAAAACTCATCTTTCACTCTTGCCACTCGATCCTCTGTCGGGGCATACACACATACAATCGCCTACGCTTGTATACCTACTTTCATCCTCACCCATACAATCCTTGCACCCACTGTTCCATACTCTCTTATATTCTCCTTCCACTTCTTGCTTATCATCAGACAAACTCCCTCTCTTGCCCTCTCATTAAATAATGTTAAACCATGAAATAAAGTCTTATAACCAGTTTACTTGATAGGCGTCGGAAGTAATCCCTCCAATATCCGACGTAATAGAGCCATTGGCATGTCTGGATAGTGGTCCTGTCCGGATATTGGGTCCCAGCCTTCTGGACTTGTAATTATGGACCCTAACTCAGAGAAACACCTATGCAACTCCCTCTGGACATGCATAGCACCTATTTAAGACCCAATTCACACCAATAAGGGACATAAAAGACTGAAATTAATGCAAAAGAAGCATAAAATGAGGTTTTTGAGGTAGGTTCATACAATATTCAACATTCTGGGTACTTACAAGTCCCTGGCTCCTGGACCGGTAGTTATGGACCCTAACCTAGCCTAACTCAGAAAAACACCTATACAACTCCCTCTGGACATGCATAGCACCTATTTAAGACCCAAATCACACCAATAAGGGACATAAAAGACTGAAATAAATGCAAAAGAAGCATAAAATGAGGTTTTTGAGGTAGGTTCATACAATATTCAACATTCTGGGTACTTACAAGTCCCTGGCTCCTGGACCGGTAGTTATGGACCCAAACCTAGCCTAACTCAGAACACCTATACAACTCCCTCTGGACATGCATAGCACCTATTTAAGACCCAAATCACACTAATAAGGGACATAAAAGACTGAAATAAATGCAAAAGAAGCATAAAATGAGGTTTTTGAGGTAAATATCAGGTTTTTTTTCCGAAGTTTTTGTGGTTTTCGGACCATTTTGGAAATATTGAATCCTGGGACAATTATGTCCAGTTAGTGGGGATGTCCGGATATTAGAGGGATTACTGCCTTTTTTTTATTTGTTCTTTAAAGATTTGCTGCACTGATTTTCAACAATACTGTATTTGTAACATAAATATTTACTCTTCTGGTATGTAAGTTAAAGCACTTAAATAAAGTTAAAGCATTAACTAAAGCCTTGTAACCATTTAACCTGATTTATATGATTACCCATGATCGGCTTGTTCCGAGACAATTCTCCGTCAGACAATTCCCCGTCAAAATGGACGATTCCCCGTCAGGACAATTCGCACCCCGAAAAATTCCCCGTCATTCTATAAATATACTTATTTCACCTTTGCATTATATTTTAGCATCACCCACAGCTGTCTTCATTAATGAAGGCGAATTGTCTTGTTATTGTTGTGATGGCGAATTGACTTGACGACGAACTGTCCCGAAACCTATCGGCATCAGAATGTTGCCATGTGTTTACGTTATTTGTGTGTTGAAGTTTTGCTGTGCATTACTGTATATGTAAGTTATAACTTTAAATAAACCTTCTAACCACTTAAAGTGCTTCATATTGATTACCAATGACAGATAACAGCAAAACACCACATTTAGGGGGCCTAGGGAGCAAAATAAGGAGCAGTTAAAACACGCGGTTTCGTGCCGAACACGCCACGGTTGAAACGAGACCCTCGCGTTAGGGGCGAGTTTGCTGTATATATATCTATTTATTGCCAGATGCCATAATCCCGTAAGGGGTGGCCATTTGACTTTGAGTTAGTTGTTTTACGGGGAGGGGCACTAACCCTCCACGAACCCGCTTGTTGACACGTAGGGAGCACGTATGGTTTGGTTATATGGTTACCACCCAGCGTTGTAAATGGTTTCTTGGCTTACAGGAAACCATTTGGCTTGTCACTTAGTGTAAAGCCACCTGTAAAGGAAATGTATGTATATATATATATATATATATATATATATGAAAAAACTAAAGGAAATGAAAGTAAAGACAAAAAAGACGAAATAGAACGAGCAGAATTAAATAATCTTATCAACTAAAGACTAAGGGAAGAAGAAAGAAAGAGAGACATGGATCAGATCAAAGAAACCATCAAAAATGGAAAAAGTCCGAATGTCCGAAGTAAAATGGCACTAGGATAGCAACAAATGACCACTGAAAGAAAAAAAACGGTGAAATCAGTAAATGCAGAGATAAGATGGTGAAGAGAGTTGAAGAATTTTACAAAGAACTGTATGCATCAAAGACAGTAGTACCAATAGCTAACTTTTTAGTTGACACAAGTGAAATACCTGAGGTAACACCAGACAAAGTAAATATTTGTTTTAAAAATATGAAAAGAGAGAAGGTTCTGGGAGAAGATGGAATAGTAACAGATTTACTGTTGGATGCCAGAGTAGAAGTACAAAATAGGCTTGCTCACTTATTTACCCACTGTATAAAACAGAAGAAAATTCCCAAAACATGGTGTAATGCAATAGTTATTTTACTCTACAAAAAAGGTGACTCAAAAGATCTTAGTGACTATCGACCCATTAGCTTATTATCAGTCATTTACAAACTCTTCACTAAAGTCTTTACGAACAGAATAACAACTTTGGAGGAAAACCAACCTCGTGGACAGGCAGGATTCCGAAGCGGGTATTCGACCATTGATCATCTACATACAATGAACCAGCTAATTGAGAAAACTATAGAATATAATAAACCACTTTGCTTAGGTTTTGTTGATTACGAAAAGGCTTTCGACTCAGTGGAGCACATAGCAATTATCAATTCATTTCGAGAACAAGGAATGAATGAGGACATTGTAAACCTGTTCGAAAACATATATAAAGAGGGAACTGCTACAGTTAAATTACATAAGGACTCAGAAAAAATTAAGATTAAGAAGGGCGTGCTTCAGGGAGATACAATTTCGCCAAAATTATTTACAGCATGCCTAGAAAGTATTTTCAGAAAGCTAGACTGGGAAAACAAAGGAGTGAACACTGATGGAGAAAAGCTAAACCATTTAAGATTTGCAGATGACATTGTCCTAATCTTGGAAACAACGGAGGCATTGCAAGAAATGTTAAATGACTTGAACAGAGAAAGTCTGAAAGTAGGACTGAAGATGAACCGAAATAAAACTAAAGTAATGTTTAATCCACAAACGCCAAAGAGCGTTATCAGAATAAGCAATGAAATTCTTGAAGAAGTTAAGGAGTACAGTTACTTGGGACAAATATTAAAATTACAGAAGATCATGATAGCAAAATAAAAAGACGCATTATAATTGGATGGAAAGCTTTCGGTAAACATAGACATTATGAAAAGTAGCTTGCCAGTGTGTATGAAACGAAAGTATATAACGAATGTATAATTCCAGCTATGACATATGGTTGTGAGACCTGGAAATCAATGGAAAATAAACTAATCCTTTTTCAGAGAGCAATGGAAAGGTCAATGTTGGGAATATCTTTAAGAGACAGGAAAAGATCAACTTGGGTGAGAGAGCAGACTAAAGTCAAAGATATTATAGAAGTTATTAACGAACAGAAATGGAGGTGGGCAGGCCATATAGCAAGAATAAGGGATAACCGATGGAGTAAGAGGCTGACAGACTGGACACCAAGAGAATGTAAGCATAGCAGAAAAAGGCCAGACAGAAGATGAAAAGATGAGATAGAGAAATTTGCAGGGAAAACGTGGCAAAGATTGGCTCAGTCAAGGAATTCGTGGAAAAGGTTGGGGGAGGCCTTTGTTCAGCAGTGGACTAGTTATGGCTGATGATGATGATGATGATGGTGATGATGATATATATATATAGATAGATAGATAGATAGATAGAGATAGATAGATATAGATATATATAGATATAGATATATAGATAGATAGATATGTATATTTATATATATATATAGATATATATTTATATATATACATATTATATATGTATATATATATAATAATATAATATATATAGGTAGATAGATAGATAGATAGAGTGGTCCCTCATGTTTAGCAATTTAGTTAGTCTGGCGAAACCATCGCTATACGTGAAATGTAATTCATATGGGAAAAATATCAATTTGTCTGCACTCATCCTCCAAGTCACCCTTTTTTCCCCAGATTTCCTACTTTAAGTGCTGAAAATGAAACATAGCATATTAGCAATACATTATACAGATACAGTACTGTAAGGTTATACATCTACTCACCAGTGAAAAATACCAAATGCTAGGCACTGTTAGAGAAAAAAAGCACCCAAGGTCGCCAGACGCTCACAACAATGATAACAGTGGCGGATGGGCAAGGCATTTCATGCCCCCCATCGCTAAAAGGGTAAGACAATCGCAAAATGCAGGGGATTGGTACTTTTTCTAACCTGTTGCTAAATGCGATAATCGCCAACTTGAAACACGCTAAACGTAAGGGACCACTGTATATTGTTTCATTTACTGTATAAAGGCTCCAACATGCTTGCATGCATTGGCCTTGGACACCCATGCTGCATGATCTCTGGCAGCCTCTCTATTCAATCTCTTATCTCTGAGGTCACACTTTACGACCTTGTTCCAGGTCTTTTTTGGTCTGCTTCTTGCAGCCTCACCCCCAGTGTTCTCAATTCTCACTTTCTGCATCCAGTTGTCATCCCCTATCCTCTCCACATGCCCAAACCATCTCATTCCGCCCCTCCTCATCACAACACCGATACACTTCAGTACCGTCCTTCCTCTCAGCTCTTCCTTCGTAAACCTAGCCCCCCAGTCCTCACATTCAAGGATGCGTTGCATATCCACGTAATCATTGTCGTTTCAGTACGTTTGAGATAATAATTCACTACTCTCTCTAGATAGATAGATAGATAGATAGATGTAGATATAGGTATGTAAATAACCATCATCATCATCACTCCAGCCTTTCCCACCTTAAGATTAGATGAAGTAGGATCCAGAGAGACTGAAAGAATTTGATAGAATGAGGTACTAACCAATGTTTGCCCAGTTGAATGGGTCACACTCCCATACACTCACCATTCTAGCTCCAGAAATCTTGGCTGCACAGGATATGTCAGAACTAATTTCACATGTAACTTTACATTCAACTGCTGAATAAGTCAACACTTATTTCACCTGTAGCTCTAAATTCACTTGTGTGACAGACAGTCTGATGTCTGTCAAGTTAAAAGGGGTCTCAAGCCCAGGTCATACACTCCTCCACTCAAAATTGATCGCTTGATCTCGTCAGTTTCCTGACCTCAGGATCTTCCATGCCTCGATATACCAAATGAGTGTGTAAGAAAGAGAGGTTTATATATATATATATATATATATATATATATATTTTTTACAAGGAAAAATGATGGAATAGTATATAGGTGAAACTTAACAAGAGAAGAACAGTTGTTGAGAGAGCATGAGGGAAGTGTAAGGATAGAGCAGCCTGGAGAGACATAATTTTAAACCCTCTGTATGGGGAGTTAATGGGATGGAGAGTACATCAGTGAGACAGGTAAATAGACAGTAGTCTGTCCCAAACTACTGGTGACTTAATTTGGTATACTGTTAAAGTATCTCTTTCTCACTCCTTCTGTTATACTTTCGTTTTTCCAACTATCTGTGTAACTGCTTAGCAGTTCATGAGCCATGCATGAGATCCACATACACATAGCTCAGTAGATTTTACTTAGTGGGTCCAATCATGTCATAGATTCAGTTTAGGAGAGGTAGCATATGTCAGGAATGTGCTTAGACATGAATTTTTTACTGGTAACTTGAGGTCAGCTAGTACACAGAACTGGCTAGTACACCAGTATAATTGGTGTTTGTGTTAAAGTGATGATACTGTCATTTCCTCCAGAATGCTCGACAAGGGACATTGTGAATGGAGACAAGGATTCAAGTGGAAGAGATACCATCAGTGGAAATACAGACATAAGTGAATTTGGTGTTGATAAAGCAAACAGGAATGTTCATGGTGGAGGCAACAGCTCCAGTAACAATGACAAAAGTGGTACTGATAGTGATGTGGACATGATTGGAGAATTTAGTGGTGAGAATAGGTTTGAAAAGGAAGATAATGACACTGATAATGTTGACAAAACTGGAGAAGTCAACCGTGATGTGGTGATGATAATTGAAGAAGATATTCAGTGTGACAGTGTAGACAAAAGTAGAGGAACCATCAGTAAAATCAAGAACACAGGTAAAGGAAAACATCAGAGAATAAACATCAAGAAAAGTAAAAGAAGCAGAAACAGTGAGAAAGGAATTAAGAGTGATGTGAACAAAGAGTTTAAAAGTGGAGGAGGCAGTGAAAGTGATAATTTGGTCAAAGTTAGAGACAGTGATGACAGTGTGATAGGAGACAAAAGTGAAGTTGGTGGTGTTGCAGTGATGAGTGATGAAAGTGGAAGAGGTGATGAGAGTGAAACCAGTGAGAAAAGTGGAGATGACAACTCTTTGAATAGGAACAGTGTTATTGTTGATAGTGAAACTGGAGACAGAAACAAAAGTGATAATGTTGATAACAGTTTAGGCCAAAACAAAAGTGATGAAGTTGATGACAATGTAAACCAAGACAAAAGTGGAAGACTCGACAGCAGTGTTAGCCAAGACAAAAGTGTAGTTGGTAACAGTGTACACAAAGAAAATGGCAGTGATAGTAGTACAGCTAAAAGTGGCATTGATGGCAGTATAAATTCAGACAAAAGAGGAGGAAAAGGAAGAGGAGAAGGACATATCCCTGTTCTGATAAGAGGCAGGGCTACCGATAGATTCTCCAGCAACGTCGCCGTTAACCCCCAGCACTTCCGTTACAGGTTGGTTTACATTTTTTTCCAAGGCAGGTTACAGGTTGAAAGAGCAAGATGGAAGTTTGAGGACAGAGCAGCCTGGAGAGACTTTGGTTATTTTTAACCCACTGTTGAGGATTTTGGTGAGGGTTTTCTCTCTGCAAAATAAAGTAGTGTGGTGCTTACCTGTTTATAATATTAAAGTGTGTTGATAACAGTGGAGAGTTTGTGATTATCAAAGTGTTATTCAGTCCTTTGACTGGAAGGATTTTTCTTAAAAAAAATATATATAAATATATATATATATAAGTCCTTTCAGTGTTAGGATTTGTCTTAACAGAATAAAATTGTGAGACCAAATAAAATACCAGAGTGCGTTGATAACAGTGCAACAGTTAGCCAAGTGTGATTATGTTTGCTTTTGGCTCAACAAGTTCAGGTGGATCATCCATAACAACATAAAGGCTTATATATGCCGTATATATATATATATATATATATATATATATATATATATATATTTATATAGGGTATATATACTTCAACATATATATACAGTAAGGTCCCAGGTTACGTCACACTCGACTTGCGTCAGGCTCAAGGTTACGACAGTCCGCTATAAGGAAATATGAAGAAAATAATGAAAAAACGTATATGTAAAGCGCGGGTTTGATAGTGTTGCTGTCTGCCGCAAGGTGTCTCTTACCTCTCTATTGTCTTATCTCTCCTTCCTTATTACCTCTCTTCTCTTGCTCATACCCTGTCATTTCCCCATTCCTGTTTCCTTCCTTAACCCCCTCCTCCCTCTGTTATTCCCCCCTCTCGTCCTCATTTTTTTTCCTTCCCGTCCATTTCCTCAATAATCCTTAATCCCTCATCTGTTACACGTTTCCCTCCCCATTCCTCTATTCTTTCCCCCTCCCTTTATTCCTTTCTTTTCCTAGCTTCCTACACCCATTTAGCCTTCTCTTCCCCCCCACACATCATGCTTCCTTACCCCCCTCCCCCCCTTTTTTTTCTCTCTTCCCCCCACACATCACGCATTCTTCCCCCCCCCTCCTTTTTTTTTTTTTTTTTTTTTTTTTTTTTTTAATATACTCTCCCCCTTCTCCATTCCTCTCTCCTCTCCTCTTTTTTTCCCTTGTCGTCTCCTTTTCCTTCAGTATCATTAATTTCCCCACTTTTCACTCACTCTTATCTCCCTTCTCCCTTCTTCTCTTCATTACCTTCTCGTCTCATCCATTTTCTATTCCCTGTCCCTAATATTTCACATCACCTCCCCACCTCCTACCTCACTCCCTTCAGGTATAAATATACGATGAACAGTCAGAAATTCAAGTTACATACAGAATCAATTAATGTCACGTTTCAGGAACTGAACTTCGATGTAACCCGGCACCTTACCATGTGTATATATACTGTATATATATATATATATATATATATATATATATATATATATATATATATATGTATATATATATATATATATATATATATATATATATGTATATATATATATATATATATATATATATATATATATATATATATATATATGTGTATATGTATATATATATATATATATATATATATGTATATATATATATATATATGTATATATATATATATATATATATATATATATATATATATATATATATATATGTATATATATATATATATATATATGTATATATGTATATATATATATATATATATATATATATGTATATATATATATATATATATATATATATGTATATATATATATATATATATATATATATATATATATATATATATATATATATATATATATATATATATATATATATGTATATATATATATATATATATATATATATATATATATTTATATATATGTATATATATATATGTATATATATATATATATATATATATATATATATATATATATATATATATATATATATATATATATATATATATATATATATTTATATATATATATATATATATATATATGTATATATATATATATATATATATATATATATATATATATATATGTATGTATATATATATATATATATATATATATATATATATATATATATATATATATATATATATATATATATATATATGTATATATATATATATATATATATGTATATATATATATATATATATATATATATATATATATATATATATATAAATATATGTATGTATGTATTGTATACACAGATATATATACATACGCATGATAAGAATCATCTTGGCTTGTACAAGGTGATGTAAAATACAGATCCGCTAAAATCTCTCTATATACTGGTATCCAGTGATACAAAGCTGGTAGCCTTGTCTGTGTCGTGGGAGCGCTGATCAGCCTACCACACAGTGTTTCTTTGCTTCCCCCACATCCCAGTGGGGGGCAAGTGCATTTCCCCTCCTCCCAGATGTAATACTGGTATTTTGTCATTAGATACATATTCCTTTTGTCCTTAAGCTACTTTAGGGCATGATGTTATGGGTAAGGATAGTGAATATTGGTGATAATACCCAAGTTGTGGTATTGGCTCTAATTTGGTGAGGTTATTGTCTCCTGTACATAGGAGTCATGGTCCATACATGATGACTTAGGAATGTGCAGTACATTGCTAGTGTATGTATGGTACACTTTTTGTTTATTTATTTTTTTATTTTTTTTATAGTGTAAGAAAGTCCATGATTGCATAGTTATTAAGACATGATACCCAGATATTAAATATGAGTAATGTGATAAACTATAACACCTGAATAAAATCCACAAGGGAGGGAAGCAAGAAGGTTAAATCATGTTCTTTGACAGATAGCTATGAATTTATGATCAGTGAATAGAGGGAGAGAAAAAAGTGACACTGATGGGGAAAAGAGAAGTCAAAGCAGACTCATCTGGTGAAGAGGAAAATTGTTGTGAACTGTTTGTTTGTTCATTTTTGAAGACTCCAACCTGCTTGCATGCGTCAGCCTTGGTCACCTAATGACGGCTCTCCATGCTGCTCGATCTCTGGCAGCTTCCTTATTCAGTCCCTTATCCCTGAGGTCACACTCACTGACCTCATCCTAGGTCTTTTTCAGTCTGCATCTTGCAATCCTACCTGTAACATTAACACTTCTTGCATTCTGCACCCAATTATCATCCCCCATCCTCTCCATGGACCCAAACCATCGCAGTCTACCTCTCCTCATCACAACACCAATACATTCCAATCCCATCCTACCCAACTCTTCCATCGTAAACTTAGCCCCCCTGGGCCTCATACTCAGGGACGCACTGCACATGTACCTAATCTTTATCATTTCTGTACATTTGAGCCTGTGAATATCCTCTTCCTTTTCTGCCCAGGTCTCACTGCCATACAGCATTACATTCCTAACACATGGTGCATTCAAAGATCTCTTAGCAAGGAGGAAGAGTTCTCTCAGTGTCAGGAGAGGCAACAGCTCCCTGAACTTTTTCCAACCACTCTTCACTCCAGCCACAGAGCTAGCTCCAGCTCCACCTCCAGCACATAACATGTCTCGCAAATAACAAAACTCTTCCACACACTCAGGAGACTCACCAGCAAGTTCAGTCCTTTCACACCTGATGCTAGTGCATCAGGGGAAAAGGACACTTTAGTATTCCCATCTAGTGCAACATAGGGAATAATTACAGGCAGTAAAGTGAAAGGACCTCTCCCAATACCAACCAGACAAGTCACCAAAAGACTAGCTAACTTGATGACATTTCCTATCACTTTTCTTAGTTCAGTATGGTTTAGGATTTTCTATCTATCTATCTATTGCCAGATACCTCAATCCCATATGGGGTGGCCACAAACAAATCGCCTCCACGTCGCCCTGTCCCCCGCCATTTCGCTGCCCTGCTCCCAACTCACACCCCCCTATCTCATATACCTCTCCACTCCATCCCTTCATCTCATCCTCAGCCTCCCCCTCCGTCTCCCCCTTTCCACCTCACCCACATACACTCTCCTCATCAGTCTCTCACCCTCCATCCTCTCCACATGACCAAACTACCTCAGTGTGTTCCTCCTAACGCTTCCTATCACATCCACATCCACATTACAACACTTCTTTATATCCTTATTTGTCAGCCTGTCTCTCCATGTGACCCCACAGGCTTCTCTTAAATAACTCATTTCCACTGCTCTCACTCTTGACTTGTGTCCTTCCAACAACTTCCAAGTTTCACTTCCATACATTAGAGTTGGTATTACAATACTGTCATGTAGTAACTTTTTCACTTCCATGCTCACTTCCCTGTTTATTATCATTGCTTTCAAGGAACCAGCAACCTTTCTTCCTTGTACCCTTTCAAGCACTTCACCCTCTAACTTCCATTGTTACTCATCACACTACCCATGTACAGTACTTAAATGTACTCACATTTTCCATTTCCTCCTCATCCGACCTCACTGTACATTCACTGACTTCACTTCTCTCAAAGACCATAATTTTGCCCTTCCGTACATTCACCTTTAGATTTCATTTCTTACACACTCTCCCAAACTCATCCACCGTGCCTTGCATCTCCCCTTTGTCTTCACATAACATCAAATTTATCATCTGCAAACAACAGTACAGGGAGTTTCCAAACACTTCCCTCTTTCATTAGGGCCACTCCAACATCCACTGCCCTACCTTGTACCTCTTTTATTATCCCATCCATGTACAGGTTGCACAGCCACGGAGACATGACACATCCCTGTTTCAACCCAACCTTCAAAGAGAAAAATTCACTCAGTTCGCCATCCACACACACTGCAGCCCTAGCACCATCATACATACTTTTTACAGCATTCAACAACTTCCCATCTACTCCATAATTCTTAATACTTTCCACAATCCTTGTCTATCCACCCTGTCATTTGCTTTCTCCAAATCCATGAAGGTTGCATACAACTTCTTTCCCTTCTCTAGAAACTTTTCCACTAAAGATCTATGAATGAATATCTTTTCCACACAACGTCGTTCCTTCCTAAAGCCTCCCTGTTCTTCTCCAACTAATTCCTCTGTTATTTCCCTAACTCTGTCAGTAAGTATCCTGCCATACACTTTTCCTATTACACTAAGAAGACAAATGCCCCTATGATTAATACACACTTCTTTTTCCCCCTTTCTTTTGTACAAGAGAATAATTATACCTGACTTCCAATCCTCTGGGACTCTACCTTCCTCCCAGGCCAATCTGCACATATTCCACATCCATTCTACAACTATCTCTCCCCCATGCTTCAGCACTTCACCATGCACTCCATCAATTCCTGGGGCTTTCCCCAATTTGACTTTCTTCATTGCTTCCACAACTTCTATCCTACTGATTTCTTCTTGTCTTCTCACCTCCCTCCTTCTCCCAGCCATTTCTCAGCCTCTTATACTCGCATCACTTCCATTCTCTAGGTTCAATAATTCCTTAAAGTGTTCTTTCCATCTGCTCACATTTTCTCCCTTCTGCAATAGTAATCTACCATTTTATCTTTTACTCCCCTACTAACTTCACTGCCACCCTGTCTTACTCTCTTCACCTCTTTCCAGAACATTTTCTTACGTTCCCTCCACTTTACACTCAAATTCCTTCCAAATCCCTCATCTGCTCTCTTCTTACTCTCTCTTACTAATCTTTTCACCTCTCTCTTTCTTTCTACATATAACTCTCTCTTCCGCCTCACAACTTCTTCCACGCCCCTATTTCTCATCCATTCATTGCATGCTTTCTTTTTTTGTGCCACAGCCTGTCTCACCTCTTCAGTCCGCCATGCTGTTCCTTGCACCCCCTTCTGTCTTCTCTTCACCCCACACACCACATCACATGCTGCACATATTTCTTCTGTGAATATCTTGCACACACCTTCCATGTCCCCCATCTGCTCCAATTCATATTTACCCAATCGTTCCTCCACTCTCTCTTGTATTCTGCCTTTTTCTCATCCTCTTGTGACTTTTCCACTCTCCTTGCAACTACTCCTTCCTCTCGCCCTTCCCTTCTTCTATTTCTCCATCTTATATTGATCTTGATTTTGGCCACCACCAAGTAGTGGTCAGAAAGTCCTCTCCCCCAGTCCAATTTACCCAATCGTTCCTCCACTTCTCTCTTATATTCTGCCTTTTTCTCATCCTCTTGTAACCTTTGCACTCTCCTTGCAACTACTCCTTTTTCCTGTCCTTCCCTTCTTCTATTTCTCCATCTTACTTGGATCTTGATTCTGGCCATCACCAAGTAGTGGTCAGAAAGTCCACTCCCCCAACCTCTATAAGCTCTTACATCCATTACACATCTTCGCATCCTTTCATTCAGTTCACCACCCTCCCTTCTCATCACTCACCATGTATACCTGTTGATCATTTTGTGCCTGAAGAGGGTATTGGCTATCACGAACCCTCTACCGGCACAAATGTCCACTAACGCACTCCCATTCTCATCTATCTCAGCAGGCACACCCCACTCACCAACTATTCCATCCACCTTCACATTCCCTACTTTACCATTCATATCACCTATCAAAAACACTCTCTCATTCCTTCAAAACTTTTCCATGCACACTTCCACATTTGTCCAGAACTCTTCTCTCACTCAGCTTGCACAGTCTTGCATTGGCACATACACACAAACAATCGCCCACATTTGTATTCCAACTTTTAATCTTACCCACACAGTCCTTGAGCCAACTGATCCATACTGTCTTATGTTCTTCTTTCATCTTTTACTCACAACAATACACACTCTTTCATTTGCCCTCTCATTCTCACCTACTCCTGCACATATCCCCCATCCATACTCCCATTCTCTCACACTCTCACTTCACCATTTAGTTTCAGTTACTCCACATACATCCACTTTTGCACCCTCAAGCACCTGGACAATCTCTCTCTCTTTCACCTCATCATTCGCACTCTTTCATTTCATGTAGCGATCGGTACCACGTCCTTTGTTCGGTCCTTGGTCGTCATCTCATGGTCAATCCTTGTCTGAGGCTTCATTTTCGTCTTTTTAGTCAACTGTTTTCCGGGGAGGGACACTAACCCTCCGCCAACCCTTTTAGTCGCCTCATACGAGAAATAGGGATACTGGGGGAGTATTCTTGAAAAAAACCCTGTTCCCACGGGGTAGTACAATGATTGTATTAAACATTTTTTTCTGTATATGTGCCGATATATTATTTTGGTGGTGCCTCTGGGTCTTTATCAACCATTGCCTCAGATTGAAAGTGTACAAAATGCACGCCTTTTTGTTTTTATTTTTTCAGTATGTTGCACGTATTTCATTTACCTCAGTTGTAGTTCTAAAGAGGTACAACTAACAAGTTTCAGTAAGGTGTTTTTTATTTCCTGCATTTTTCTGATTTTATACAATTTTTCTTTTTCACTCGTGCAGTAAAACCTCTGTATAATGGACTTCAGTAGGCCGGAATTCGCTTTTATTGGAGTCGAGGAGCTACTGGACTAATTTCTTCTGTCTGTCTATCTATTGCCAGACGCCTTAATCCCATAAGGAGTGGCCACAAACAAATCGCCTCCATGTCGCCCTGTCCCCCTGCCATTTCATAGCCCTGCTCCCAGCTCACAACTCCCTCTCTCATATACAGTACTTCTCCACTTCATTCCTTCATCTCATCCTTGGCCTCCCCCTCCTTCTCCCTCCCTCCACCTCACTCACATACAATCTCATCAGTTTTCACTCTCCATCCTCTCCACATGGCCAAACCACCTCAGTGTGTTTCTTCTAACGCTTCCTGTCACATCCATGTCCACACCACAATGCTCCTTCATATCTTCATTTGTCAGTCTGCCTCTCCATGTGACTCCATAGGCTCCTCTCAAATAACTCATTTCCACTGCTCTCACTCTTGACTTGTGTCCCTCCAACAACTTCCAAGCTTCACTTCCTACGTTAGAGTTGGTATCATAATACTGTCATGTAGTAACTTTTTCACCTCCATGCTCACTTCCCTGTTTCTTATCACTGCTGTCAAGGAACCAGCAACCTTTCTTTCTTGGACCCTTTCAAGCACTTCACCCTCTAACTTCCATCCAGAGTACCCAGGTACAGTAATTAAATGTACACACATTTTCCATTTCCTCCTCATCCAACCTCACTGTACATTCACTGACTTCACTTCTCTCAAACATCATAACTTTGCCCTTCCATACATTCATCTTAAGATTCCATTTCTTACACACACTCCCAAACTCATCCACCATGCCTTGCAGCTTCCTTTTGTCTTCACTTAACATCACAGTACCATCTGCAAAGAACAGTACAGGGAGTTTCCAAGCACTTCCCTCTCTCACTAGGGCCGATCCAACATCCACTGCCCTACCTTGTATCTCTTTTATAAACTCATCCATATACAGATTGCACAGCCATGGAGACATGACACATCCCTGTTTCAGTCCAACCATCAAGTAGAGAAATTTACTCCGTTCACTATCCACACACACTGCAGCCTTAGCACCCTCATACATACTCTTCACAGCATTCAACAACTTCTCATCTACTCCATATATTCTTAATACTTTCCACAATCCTCGTCTATCCACCGTGTCATATGCTTTCTTCAGATCCATGAAGGCCGCATACAACTTCTTTCCCTTCTCTAGAAACTTTTCCACTAAAGATCTAAGAATGAACATCTGATCTACACTAAAGATCTAAGAATGAATATCTGATCTACACAAGCTCTTCCCTTCCCTCCCTGTTCTTCTTCAATTAATTCCTCTGTTATTTCCCTAACTCGTCAAGAGGCATCCAACCATATACTGTACTTTTCCTATTTCGCTAAGAAGACAAATGCCCCTATGATTACCACACACTTCTTTTTTGCCTTTTCGTTTGTACAAGGGAGTAATTATACCTGACTTCCAGTCCTTCGGGACTTTACCTTCCTCCCAGGCCAATCTGCACATCTTGCACATCCATTCTACAACTATCTCTCCCCCATGCTTCAGCATTTCACCACACACTCCATCAATTCCTGGGGCTTTCCCTCTTTTTACTTTCTTCATTGTTTCCACAACTTCCATCCTACTGATTTCTTCCTGTCTTCTCACATCCCTTCATATCCCAGCCATTCCCCAGCCACTTATACTCGCATTACTTTCATTCTTTATATTCATCAATTCCTAAAATTGTTCTCTCCATCTGCTCACTTTTTCTCCCTTCTGCAATAGTAATCTACCATTTTTATCTCTCACTCCCCGACTAACTTCTTTGGCACTCTGTCTAACTCTCTTTACCTCCTGTCAGAACATTTTCTTACATTCTCTCCACTTTACACTTAAATTCCTTCCAAATTCCCTATCCACTCTCTTCTTCCTCTCTCTCACTAATCTTTTCACCTGTCTCTTCCTCTCTACATATAACTCTTTCTTCCTTCTCTCAACTTCTTCCACACCCATGTTTCTCATTCACTTACTATATACTTTCTTCTTTTGTGCCAAAGCCTCTCTCACCTCTTGATTCCTTGCACCCCCTTTGTCTTCTCTTCACCCCACACACCACTGCACATGCTTCACAGGTTTCATCTGTGAATATCTTGCACACACCTTCCATGTCTTCCATCTGCTCCTATCCATATATACCCAGTTGCTCCTCCACTTCTCTTTTATATTCTGCCTTTTTCTCATCCTCTTGTAACCTTTCCACCCTCCTTGCATACACTGCTTCTTCCTGTCCTTCCCTTCTTCTATTTCTCCATTTCACTTGAACCTTGATTCTCACCACCACCAAGTGGTGGTCAGAAAGTCCACTCACCCAACTTCTGTATGCTCTTGCATCCATTATACACCTTCGCATTCTTTCATGCACACACACTTAATCAATCGTTGCCTTCCATTCATGCAGTTCACCACCCACCCTTCTCAACATTCGCCACGTATACTTATGGATCATTTTGTGCATGAAGAGGGTATTGGTTATCACCAGCCCCCTCCGGGCACAAATGTCCACTATGGCACTGCCATTTTCATCTATCTCATCAGGCGCATCCCACTCACCAACTGCTTCATCCACCTCCATATTCCCTACTTTACCAGTCATATCGCCATTAAAAAACACCTCTCATTCCTTTCAAACTTTTCCATGCACACTTCTACATTTGTCCAGAACTCTTCTCTCACTCCGCTTGCACGATCTTGCGTTGGTGCATACACACACAGTTGCCCACATTTGTAATCCAACTTTCAATGTTACCCACACAATCTTTGAGCCAACTGATCCATACTCTCATATATGCTCTTTCCATCTTTTACTCACAACAGTACATACTCCTTCTTTTGCCCTCTCATTCTCACGTACTCCCACACACATACCCCATCCATACTCCCAGTCTCTCACACTCTCACTTCACCATTTAGTTTCAGATACTCCACATACATCCACTTTTACACCCTCCAGCACCTGGACATTCTCTCTTTCTTTCACCTCATCATTTGCACCCATTACATTCAATGTAGTTATCTGCACCATGTCCTTTGTTTGGTCCTTAGTCTTCACCTTTTGCTCAGTCCTGGTCTGAGGCTTGTTTTTCATATTTTTAGTTTGTTGTTTTCCGGGAAGGGCACCAACCCTCTACCAACCCACTTGTCACATGGGAACGTGTTGGTTGGTTATAAGGTTACCACCCAGCTTTGTAAATGCATTCATGGTTTACAGGAAATCATGTGGCTTGCCACTCAATGTAGAGCTACCAAAAAAAATAGTACCACTACACTAATTGGGTGGATGATGGGCACCCCCCACCTACCACATATTTCCACTACAATACCCCTAATTTCTCATATATTGGAAAAAGTCCGAAAAAAGCAGAAGCAGTCTGGACTGCCTGACCACTTCAGCTATGTTCACCACAATAAAGGAAATAAAAGTCATGGCTGTGAGTGTAGAGTGTAGTATTATTATGTACAGTAACTACTCGTTATACGTTTAACCTGTATACGGTAATTCGCTACAACAGTAACAAAAAAGTTACACCTGAAAACCCGATTTACAATGAATTTCCTGCTGTAACGATATTGCCATCGGAAAATTTTGTATGAAGCACCTGGTGCACACAAGGCGACCATCGCTTGTCTCAGGCAAGATGGCGACCCCGACGTGCAGAGCATTGTTTTGGTTCAGTTGCGGAGTCCCGGCACCCCTTCGAAGCTCTGTATTTTCCACTCGTTCACTTGTGCCCCCCTGCTACCATGACTTGTCACCCTCCCAGCCTTGGGGGGGGGGGACGACTTGGAGACGACTAGGACCAACACAGGAAGTGATTAAGGTGGGTTGTCATTTTTGTTTCAGTCTTGGGTAGGTGACTTTGGGAAGTTGAATTGACATAACTCCCCTTTTATAATGTATTTCAATCTCCCGATTTATGATAAACTCGTTATACGTTAAGGTGTGACCTGTCGTAACCCCATTGTATAACGAGTAGTGACTGTATATAATACCATTTGATTATTGTAGTGGATGTGTAATATAGTACAGCACTGCAGTGGTAGTGAAGACAGTTTAAATACCGTTGGTGTGATATGGACTAATGTCTGATGTATCACAAAAAGTGTGGGTTAGGTGGAAGTCCTGATGTCGTTTTTATTGCCCCCCCCGAATGCCTTGGGCCCCAATTAGTCCGTTATAGTAAGGTTTTATAGTAGTACAATCCAGGGCAACTCTACCTTACACACACACACACACACACACACACACACACACACACACACACTAATTTTGACTTATCGAGAAACAGAGACAGTACCCCATGAACGTAGCTCTTTTCCTGTATATCACAGTTAGGTAAATACAATTAGGTAAATACACACACACACACACACATATATATACAGTAATACCTTGATATACAATACCCATATATGTGATACCCCGGCTTAACGATGGGGGTAGAAATTGCACCATACATTGCCTAACGATGGCCGAACCCCGTTTAATGATGAGTTTTTATTTTTCTTACCGATTTTGATGATATTTTAGACTAAAATTGTGTGTTTAGGTTGATTTATGAACTGTTTTTAGACTTCGATTAGTGTGTTTTAGCCATAAGTAGGGTGAACATTGTCATTTTAGGGTACAGTTTACTAAACTTGATTTTTTCCCAGACTTATATGATATTCAGATCTAATTTGTGGTTTTAGTGAGTTATTTACAGGTGTTGGGCTTACGTTAGCTTCCTTGACAGCTGTTAGGCCATTTAGATTGTCATTGAACTTGTTTTTGGGCTCATCTGGGTGGGTTTTTGGACTTGGTTTGGGGGGAAACCCAAGGCTGGTAAACGGTCCACATTGAAATACGTGTTAAAAGTATCTCGATAATACGATACCCCGCCTAACGATAGGGTTTTACCTAACCAATTAGATCGTTAAACCAGGGTATGCCTGTGTATATGTATGTATGTATATATATATATATATATATATATATATATATATATACACAGTACCCTCGCGTCCAACACGGTAATATTGTCATGCATGGGTCACGTGTTGGACCAAAAACATGTTGGACTAACAATAGAGCTTATGGGGAAAAATGAATTATGTCAGCAACCCTAGGAAAAGTCACCCTAAATACCTACCATATACCTATACATATATTGGTACTATTGTACACTAATTATAATAAATGGTACTGTGCTATGAATGATAACTAACCTTTTAGGATAGTGTTGGTGGGCTTGCTGGGAATGGAAGGTGGTATCCAAGGCTGTAGGTAGTCCTACTGGGTCCCCGGAGGATGGCTGCTGGCATCACTAGCGGGTAATGGCTGTTGCTCATCCTCAACCTCCCTCATAAATCCTTTGAAATCACACTCAGAATCACTGTCTTCATCCACAGCCGTGGAAGGTCCTGCTTCTGCCTGTCCTAGCACTCTGTAATCCTCGGCAAAGGGCATGCTTCTCACACTGTTGCCAGAGCCCCGTCTCGTGACTGTGGAAAGTGATTGCTGTCGCTGACTCGGTAGAGAATAAGGAGAAGCAACTTTGTTTATAAACTGGTACACACGCCGATGAGAAGGGTTTCAAAACGACTGATATTTATTCTAAAATATTAATATGTATTCAGTGTCAGGCTAAATGTTCATTGCTGTAGTACGATACATTCTCTGTCGAGTCGCCTGGGTTTTGGTCACACTGTTTTGCCCGTCATATCCTCGGCAGGAATCCATCCAGATGAATTCCAAATGCCTGTGGTATCGTCAGCAATTTTACCACGTTACCGTTCCAATTTACCATTGTATCCTCGGCAAACCTGGTATGAAGTGCCGTGTGATAGCCTTCGGCTGCCAGGATCTTGTCTTGGTTTTTTATTATGGTCCTCACGTTGGCTTCATTCATGTCGTAGGCCTTGGCAATGTCAACTTTCCTCTCCCCTTTCTTCTTCCTCTCGATGCTTTCTAGCTTGGTGGCCTGAGGGAGGTGCCGACGCTTCTTGGGGTTCTCAGAAGGCTTCCTAGGCATCGTGAGCAGGGTAAAATGCAGTAACAAGGGCAGAAAATGCGGCAAGAAAAAAGTACCTTCCAATGCAATTATGCGACTGAGTGCCGCTATGGTGGGAGAAATTTAAACAAAACATCACGTGACAGCAGAAGCGTTTTTAATTGGGCGGCATCACGATCACGTCACGATAGCGGGCGGGTAAGGCTACTTGATCAGTTTTCATTGGCTATCATCATCATGGGAATGTCCAGTATGACCGTGTTGGACCGGGGGTGATCAAGCTAGAGGTGAACTCTGCGGATTTCGCCCACTTCTCGGAGCTCTGTGCGTGTTATGCTAACACACTCGTGTTGCAGTAATTAAATCGTATTAAATAATACTAATTATTTGCTCTCCGTGCTGGACGTGAATCGTGCTGGAGTAACGCGTGTTGGACGCGAGGGTACTGTATATATATATATATATATATATACAGTATTTATATACAGTAATCCCTCTACTATCCAACATAGTAGAGTTAAAGGCATGCCCGGAAAGTGGGCCTCTGGCTCCTGGAATGGTACTTAAGGACCCTAACCCAGCCTATCTTTGATCTGTCTGTCTATCTATCTATAGCCCGACGCCCTAATCCTGCAAAGGGTGGCCGCAGACAAAACGCCTCCAAGTCACTCTGTCACCCACCGTTTGACTCCCCTCCCCCAACTCACCCCCTCCCTCCCTCATATACCTCTCAACTCCATCCCTCCACCTCATCCTCGGTCTACCCCTCCCTCTCCCTCCCTCCACCTCACCTACATACACCCTCTTAGTCAGTCTTTCATTCTCCATTCTCTCCACATGTCCAAACCACCTCAGTGTATTTCTCCTAATCTTTTCAACCACATCCACATCTACCCCACAACGTTCCTTCACTTCTTCATTCGTCAACCTGTCCCTCCACATCACTCCACATGCTCCTTTCAAGTAACTCATTCCCACTGCTCTCACTCTTGACTTGTTCCCCTCTTGCAAGGTCCACGCCTCGCTTCCATACGTCAGGATAGGGATCACAATACCATCATGCAGTGACTTCTTAACTTCCATACTCACCTCCCTATTTCTCATCACTGCTTTCAGTGTACCAACAACCTTCCTTCCCTGCTGTACCCTTTCACGTACTTCATCCCCCAAAGTTCCATCCTTACTCATCACACTACCCAAGTACTTGAATGCACTCACATTCTCCAAATCCTCACCATCCAACCTCACTGCACACTCTGTGACTTCATTCCTCTCAAACACCGTAACTTTACTTTTGTTTACATTAACTTTCAGCTTCCTCCTCCTACACACTGTCCCAAATTCATTCACCAAACCTTGCAACTCCCATTCATCTTCACTCAACAATACTGTATCATCAGCAAACAGCAACACCGGAAGCTTCCAAATCTCACCCTCATTCATTAGGGCCACCCCCACATCCACTGCCCTACCTTGCACCTCCTTTACAACCCCATCCATATATATATTAAACAGCCATGGAGACATCACACACCCCTGTTTCAGTCCCACATTGAGATCAAAGAACTTACTCAGCTCACCATCCACTTGCATCGTAGCCCTAGCTCCCTCGTACATACTCTTCACAGCACTCAACAATTTCCCCTTCACTCCATATATTCTTAATACCTTCCACATA
This sequence comes from Coenobita brevimanus, assembly GCF_032717465.1. Classification (NCBI taxonomy): domain Eukaryota; kingdom Metazoa; phylum Arthropoda; class Malacostraca; order Decapoda; family Coenobitidae; genus Coenobita; species Coenobita brevimanus. Next base: position 33,281,523 of record NC_137015.1, read on the forward strand.
CCTTGTCTGTCTATTCTGTCATAAGCTTTCTCCAAGTCCATGAAGGCAGCATACACTTTCCTTCCCTTCTCTTGATACTTCTCCACTAAACATCTTAGAACAAATATCTGATCTACACACCCTTTTCCCTTCCTAAATCCCCCTTGTTCTTCTCCAACTAGCTCCTCTGTCATATGCCTAACCCTATCAATGAGTATTCTACCATATATTTTACCAGTCACACTAAGAAGGCAAATACCCCTATGGTTACCACATACTTCTCTCTCCCCTTTTCCTTTGTACAGAGGAACAATTATACCTAATTTCCAGTCCTCTGGAACCCTTCCCTCTTCCCAAGCCAATCTACACAACTTCCATATCCACTCCACAACAATCTCACCCCCATACCTAAGCATTTCACCACACACTCCATCAATTCCTGGGGCCTTTCCCAGCTTAATCTTCTTCATCGCTTCCACTACTTCCGCCCTACTGATCTCTTCCTGCCTCCTCTCATCTCTTCTTCTCCCAGCCATTCCCCAACCACTTATACTCGCACAGCTCTCACTCTCTCCATTCAACAAATCCTCAAAGTGCTCCTTCCATCTCCTCAATTTCTCTCTCTTCTCCACCAACAATCTATTATTCCTGTCTTTAACTCCCCTACTATTTCCCCTTTCACACTGCCTTACTTTCTTTACCTCCTTCCAAAACAATTTCTTACTCTCCCTCCATTTCACACTCAGATTCCTCCCAAACTCTTCATCCACTTTCTTCTTACTCTCCTTCACCAGTCTCTTAACCTCCCTTCTTCTAAGTAACTCCCTACCAGACATGCATAGCACCTATTTAAACCTGTTTAAGACCCTATTCACACCAATAATGAACATAAAGCATGAAATAAATGAAAAGGAACCAAAGAATGAGGAATTAGAAGTGACTGCATCTCAGCCAGGGTACTTACAGCACGTCTGTGGCTGCCTTCTCTAAAGCTTTGGCAGTGGTGAAAATGCACTTGAAGCATGTACAATAATCCAGTGTTGTGCTGCACTTAATTCTTTGCACTGTGAGATCTTTGCACATTGTTCTTAACTGCACCATGCCAGTTTCAACTGCCAATTTGCACTCCACAGTTAATCCTTTGCACTCTAAATTCTAATTTCTTAACACTGCACAAAACTGTAAATTCCCGTGTGGTCTAGTGGCGAGGTATTGCAGTTTATTCACTGTTTATTCACAAAAAACGAGCACGTGTGGCTTCCTTTGCAATAATTCTTTACTTGCAATCGAAGTTAGGCAGTAACTGTTGGTGAAAGGGAAACAGAGTTGCCAGATTGCATTGGCCACATTACCAAACTCCTCAATTTTCATTACCAAATTTAACTCTTCATTAACAAATTCATAAAGCTAGCAGTTATTCTTCATTAATTATACTGTATATACAAGTGGAAATACATGTAATCACTCTCCTTATAATTAACAGCATGTTGATTATTTTCATGCTGTGCAGGCTAGCAGATTAATCATGTCCATCCTGTGTATCCTCATACATGTGAAAAATCCATTTGATAATGCATTATTCTGATTCATTACCAAACGAATTTTTCATTACCAAATTGGCCCACATTTGGTAATGAAAAATACCAAATGGCAACCCTGACAGGGGAGGGGAGAGGAAGGAAGGGGTGAAGGGGCTGTGGTTTAAACAGCTGTTAGCGTCTCGCGGCAATTTCAAATTACGGGTGGGAAAAAAATCTGATTGTTTTTGGTATTTTTTTCTTTTTTTGGCCATTTTTGAGTTCCGAAGATCCAGGCCCAAAATGTCTGATAGGTGGGGTGTCCGGAAAGTGAGCGTGCGGATCATTCGTGGATTACTGTATGTATATATATATATATATATATATATATATATATATATATATAGATAGATATATATATATTTATATATATATACACAGTAATCCCCGTACTATCCGGACGCCCACTTACCGGACATCCCCACTTACAGGATATTTTGGTTCCAAGATCCAATATTCCTAAAATGGGCCAAAAATCGCATAAAATTCGAAAAAAATCCGACTTTTTCCCCCCCGTAATTTGAACTCGGCGTGCGCGACGCAGACCAGCTGTGTTTTGGTGCATAGTTCCGCCGCCATCCACTAGAGCGCCCCTGCATCCTCCCCACGTACCGCCCATCTCTTGTTGTGAGTGCACGCTCGTCATTATGGTCACCTACGTGCTCGTTTTTGTGGTGGTGCCTTACCTGCTGCAGGCTCTGCTGCTGCTCTCCTGCCTCTTGTTAGTGTGTGTGATGATGGTCCCGCCGCCTGAGAAGAGGAAGAGAGTGGTTTTGACTCTGGAGAAGGAGAGGGAGATATTGGATAAGGTGGACGCTGGATGGTCAACCTCACGCATGCTCCGTGAATTCAACCTGGCCCGATCTACAGTACTTTGTTTGATATCAGGAGATCCCGAGACAGACTCATAGAGTACACAGCTGACTTTTCATCGAAGAACAAACGCATCGTGGAGAGGAAGATGATGTTTACTCCCCGGTATGCTGAAGTCGACCGCTCCACGTTGATTTGGTATCGACAGCAACGTGCTGGTGCGTGGCACGGAGCTGAAGGCGGCTGCTGAGAAGTTCGCAAGGCTTCACGACGCCCCAGACTTCAAGGCATCCAAGGATTGGCTCCGCTTTCAAGTTATGACATGGCTTTACCAACTGTAAGGCCCATGGCGAAGCTTTGGACGCCAACGAGGATGGAGTAGAGGAGTTTTGGCACAAGGTGAAGCGCTTGATCGACAGGGACGTCCTAACTCTCGGTCAAGTCTACAACGCTGACAAAACTGGTTTATTCTATCTTTCTTTGCCAACGAACACTCTAGCCGAGGAGATGGAGAAGCGTGTACCTGGCCGCAAGGTCTCCAAGCAACGGATGTCTGCTTTGTGTTGTGCCAATGCTAACGGCATGCACCGGCTTAAGCCCGTTATTGTTGGCCGTGCAAAGCAGCCTCGGTGTCTTCGTGGGGTGATGGATGTCTTTCCTGTCGTTTGGTACCATTCTTTGAAGGTATGGTTCACTGCCCAGATCTTCAAAGACTGGTTCCACCACCATTTCGTCAAGGAGGTCATACATTACCAGACAAAGACTCTGGGAATCCCGCGCGACCAGGTAAAGGCCCTCCTTCTCCTCGGTAATGCACCTGCTCACCTGTGTGATAAGGATTTGGTGGCTGAGAATGGGCGCATTAGGTGCATGTTTCTGCCACCTAATACTACTGCTCTCATCCAACCAATGGACCAAGGAGTGATCGTGGCAACGAAGAGGCTGTACCGATGGAAGTTCCAGGACGAATTGATGGTTCTTCTCGAGGACGAGACGAGTGCAGGGAGGGACGAGACACACGAGGCCAGCGGATTTTGGAAACCTTCACCGCTACAATATCAAGTCTGCCATTTACAACTGTGCCAGTGCATGGAAGGAAGTCCTTGTCAAGACTCTAGAAAATGGTTGGTCTTGTCTGCTTCTTGGAACGGATGTGGAGCACGATTTCCTAGGTTTTGACGTGGATGACTTCCATGCACGTCTACGTGCGAATGGTGACAATGTTGATGTGGACGAAGTGCGTGAGTGGTTGGATGACGACGAGGGCGATCCTGGGTATCAGACCATGTCTGATACTGAGATCGCATCTTCAGTTGCAGGTGTCAGTACCCAGCTTGAAAATTCCGATGAGGACGGCGACGATGATGCGGACTCCTCTCACCGTGACACTACTTCAGCCATCCCCAAGCTGAGCACAGTCCGGGAACACGTAGAGTTCATTCTCGACTAGCTGGAACACCCGGACAGCGACAGGGAGATGGGGCCCTTGGGACTTGTGGAGGAAGTGCGCACTTTCAGGCAGTGCATCATTAATCGCCAAAATTGTCATTCCTTGCGTCAATCAACCATTGACAGCTTTTTCACACCCGTGACCCCCGTTGTGCCCAGCCCTGGCTCCACAGCATTGCCTCCCCAAGACAGGCCCTCATCCTCTGAGCCACAGCCCAGCACATCAGGCACTGTGGAGTCACCACTTGACGTGAGTTTGCGCCTCTCTTCAGAGTCGTCTGCAGTGAGTACTCCATCGCCACGACCCAGTAATGCACCCCTAGGCCACCTGCATAAGCTGCTGTCAGACTGACAGTGAATAAACAGCAACCAATCGCCACTAGACCAGACGGGAATTTACAGTGTTGTGCAGTGAAAAAAACAGTGCATAGTGTTAAGAAATTAGAATTGTGGGTGCAGAGTGCAACACTGATTTTATTGACGTTCAGTGGAGCGCAAATTAAACTAGTGTGTGTAATGTTAAGAAAATGGATTTATGAGTGCAAAGACTTAAGTGCAGAGTGCAACACTTATTTCATTAAGGAGCATTGGAGCACAAGTAAGACTAGAGTGCTCAGTGTTAAGAGAATGAAATTCTGAGTGCAAATGTGACTAAGTTCAGTGCAAGACGTCATGTACAGTGTACTTCAGGTACTCCTTTTTTACTGTCAGAGACTGAGAAGAGGTGAGTTATTCATCGAGATGGCCAGGGACTTGTTGTAAGTACAGTACTCAGAATGTTTCATATTGTACTGTATTACCCATACTTACCTCTAACACCTCATATCGCTCTTTAATGTCCCTTATTTGTGTGAATAGGGTCTTAGGTGTTATGCATGTGCAGTAGGGAGGTGTTTTTCTGAGTTAGGCTAGGTTAGGGTCCATAAGTACCAGTCCAGGAGCCAGGGACTTGTTGTAAGTACCCAGAATGTTTCATTTTGTATAAACTCACCTCTAAAACCTCATTCTTTGGTTCTTTTGCATTTATTTCAGTTTTTTTATGTTCCTTATTGGTGTGATTTGGGTCTTAAATAGGTGCTATGCATGTCCAGAGGGAGTTGTATAGGTGTTTTTCTGAGTCAGGGTAGGTTAGGGTCCATAAGTACAAGTCCAGGAGGCTGGGGCCCACTGTCCGGACGGGACCACTTTCTGGACATGCTTTTGGCTCTATTACATCAGAAAGTGGAGGGATTACTGTATATATATATATATATATATATATATATATATATATATGTATATATATATATATATATATATATGTATATATATATATATATATATATATATGTATATATATATATATATATATATATATATATATATATATATATATATATATATAAGCAACGTTGGGTCTGGTTAGTACTTGGATGGGTGACCGCCTGGGAACGCCAGATGCTGTTGGCATCCCAACGTGTCAAGTAGGGTTGGTGGAGGATTAGTGCCCCTCCCTGTAAAACAATTAACTCAAAGCCCTTGGCCACCCCGTCTGGGATACATGGCGTCTGGCAATGAATGAAATGAAAAAAAAAATATATATATATATATATATATATGTAGGAGCCTCTGTGGTACAGTGGTAAAGTGTGTACACTGAAGAACAAGGGTTTGCACCCCACCAGGGTCATAAACTTTGAGAGTGTTCTTCAGGCCACATACTGCATTGGCGGACACAAGGGGTGCTGTGGTTGATCCAGTGTCACATACTATGAAGTATGCTTGCACCCAGTCGGCTTGCGCGAGCCGATTACACTTGTTTCACAGACTACACACACATCCAAAGCCACTCCAACACTACAGTTACACTTACAAGCACTTCTCACCAACATACAATCTCTGCTAGACAGCCTAAGCCACTTGGCAGAGATACATTGGCTGTATCGTCACCACTTCGGTTGGGATAGGCCAGTCCTGCAGTGGACACTCAAACGGCTGATGAGATGAGATGAGATGAGATATATGTATGTATATAGTGTGTGTATATATATATATATATATATATTAGGGTGGATCGTTTTTACACTTTTTTAGAAATTCAAAATCCAATAGTGTTCAAAAGTTGTGTACCCATGAGAAAAAAAGCACTGTGAAATATCAAGTTTCTGTAACAATTTCTTCTGCCTCCCCAAGGTGCAGAAACTTTGCAAAATTCAAGAAAATATATGATACATTTTGGACTTTTTAACTATACTAAGCAGGGCAATAGTTATAAATATTTTCTACTTTGCTTCCTAAACATACAGAAAAAAGTTGCTCTTTACTAAATAATATCTTCTGCCTCCCCAAAGCATCAGTTTATAAACAAATTTTCCTGAAATAGCCATTTTTTCATAATATTTCTAAAAATCACAATAGAGCCAAAAACGCTTCTAATAGTTGAAAATATACTATTGGGTAACATAAATGTCTGTATTTCAAGTCTCAGTGCTGTAGTCTAATATATTTTGCCTCCCCAGGTAGGCTTCATGTCATGACATGTCACTACATGTTTCCTCTTCTCTCACTGTCAGTCAGTCTTTACTTGTCTGTTATTTTATGTATGTTTACTTGTCTTTACTTGTCTGCTCCCTACAGAAAGGTCTGATTTGATTCAAAGGATGGTCTGCCACGAAACAAGACTTGCAAGTATGTGTCCCATTTTTGGGACACCAGATGATTTAAATATGAACTCTCTCCCAACATAACATGATGTAATGAGATATTATTTGTATGTACGGGAAAATCTGAAGACTTCTAAAAAGGAGCCAACATTTTCTGAGATAAGTGTTGCTGTCATTTGAAAGGTGAAGTCTGTGTGGCAGCGAGCTTCAATTCCAACTGTGTCTGATGAACGAGTTAGGCAGATGTTGAAAAGCTATCACAACAAATACAAAATATTACAAAAGCCAGGAAAAGAAAGGAAGGACATTAAGACTTACCAAGAGAAAGTACAAGCTTTTCAAAAAGATGCTTTGGACAGATTATTTGATATTGCAGCTTGCAAATGTAAGGACTTCAAGACATGCAAGTGTGAGAAGGAGAAAAGAGTACAACAAATGGAGCAAGAATTTTTAGTGGACCAGAGAACAAAGAGAAAAATGGTTATTGGATCCTTAGATGCTACCACAACTAAAAGAAATGTAAAACGACTGAGTAGAAAACAAACAATACCGGGACCAAGTTCAAGCACTGACTCCTGTGAAATTGAATTGTATTGTAGTACAAGTTCAGCAAGTGAAGACGATGAAGATGATTTTGCTCAATATCAGCCTGCTAGAGCAAAAGAGGCAGATGTTGAGCAAAATCATCTTCATCGTCTTCACTTGCTGAACTTGTACTACAATACAATTCAAACTGATACTTTGGGGAGGCAGAAGATATTATTTAGTAAAGAGCAACTTTTTTCTGTATGTTTAGGAAGCAAAGTAGAAAATATTTATAACAATTGCTATGTGATTTATTCCCTGCTTAGTATAGTTAAAAAGTCCAAAATGTATCATATATTTTCTTGAATTTTGCAAAGTTTCTGCACCTTGGGGAGGCAGAAGAAATTGTTGTAGAAACTTGATATTTCACAGTACTTTTTTTCTCATGGGTACACAACTTTTGAACCTATATATGTACATATATATATATATATATATATATATATATATATATATGTATGTATGTATGTATGATATATATATATATATGTATGTATGTATGTACAGGTAGATTCCATTATGCGACCACTCGCATATGAGAAACCGATGATACGACCTTAGTAAATTAAGGACTCTTTTCGTTATACGATCTCGAAAATCCAATTATATGACATTCAGTGTGGGGTGAGGTGGGAGCATTCTAACTCAGTCATCCCAGCAAATGCAGTCACCGCCATTTTCTCTCAACGTCTGATAGAAATAGTGGGACTGCTCAGCTGCAACGTTGTCAGACGTGCGATAATTATCGCAGTGTGTGATATTTTGGCACACTTTGTGATATGTGATAGCATGCATGTGATAATGCGATAACTTTCATAATTTCATAATCTGAAAAATGAATTGGGGATTGCAAAATTAACAAGTCTACTGTAATACTAGTACAACAATAGGATTTAGTAACTCTTACGATAACCAGTATTATAATCTGGAGAGAATGGAAAATGAAAGACTGGCTAAGAGGGTTTATGTAGGTGAGGTGGAGGGAGGGAGAGGGAGGGGTAGACCGAGGATGAGGTGGAGGGATGGAGGTTTTTTTTTTGTGAGGAAGAAGGAACCAAAGGCAATGAGCCCGCAATACTGTTCCCTCCAAGAGAAAAACAAATACAAGAGAGAGCCAAATTCAAGATCCATTCATTTCGAGATGCCTGGACACACTGCGTTTGAAAGACTGGAGATCATAGGAAGTTGAAAGACTGGAGTTGAGAGGTATATGAGGGAGGGGGGAGTGAGCTGGGGGGAGGGTAGTCAAATGGTGGGTAACAGAGCGACTTGGAGGCGTTTTGTCTGCGGCCACCCTCTGTGGGATTAGGGCGTCGGGCTATAGATAGATAGATGGATACGTACTTACCAGTTAAACAAATTCAGTGATGTTAATTAATCACTCCACATTTAAATATATTAATTCCACAGTAATTACTGATTTATGTGAAGCAATAGCCTTTGTTTATGAGTATGATAATTTTGATCAAAAAGCGATAATTTTAACCTGTCGGGTGCAATAATATGGGTTTGGGAATATGTCATGGCTGCTCAGCTGGCGACCACCAGCTTCCCACCTCCAACACAACATTACCACCTATAGGTGAGTATTATGCATGTTTTGTAAGTTTAATTAATGTGCAGTCATGTTATTTGCATAGTATTTGCTCTTTCAGGTTGCTTTCTCTGCAATTATGTTTGTTGCATTTAGTATCGTATATTTTAGCTTGAAGACTTGCCTTTGATGGGGTCTTTGATCCTTGAACCCAATCAATATTTTACCATTAGTTATGTTTCGGTATACGAGAATTCATTATACAACTATGCCAAATGGAACCTAACTGCTCATATCTTCGGGACCTCCCTGTATATATATACTGTATATAATTATATGCAGAATAACCACAGGAGAAATGAGAGGAGTGACAGTGAGTACTTTCGTACATAACATCTTCAGACAGAGTGATACAGAAACGTAAAGGGTAGAGGTCTTTTATGCACACCTGCAGCAGGGAGTAGCATGCAGAACAAAGGATGACCTGAATTAAAATTGATCGATACTCAGAACAATAGGTTCCTGACTTTTTTACCTTAGGGATGCACCTGACAAAAGGGGTAAATACTGTACTGTGGCTTAACTTATGCACACCTGCAGCAGGGAGTGGCACACACAACAAAGGATGACCTGATTGAGAATGAGTGATGCACAGAACAATAGGTGCCTGACTTTACCTTAGGGATGCACCTGACGAAATGGGGTGAACTCTTTCACCTTTGTCTGTCAACTTGTACCTCTTCTTCTTGCTGGAAATTTGCTCTCATTCAGCCAGTCCCAAAGAAGGGTGACCATTCCCAACCCTCTAACTATTACCCAATTGCTTTAGCATTCTGTGTCTCAAAAGTTTTTAAGTATGTTCTTAACAGAAAAATTTTAATGTATCTTTCCTATCACAACCTTCTTTCTGATCGTCAGTATGGGTTCTGTCAGGGACGCTGCACTGGCGATCTTCTCACCAACCTTTCAGACTCCTGGTCATCCTTCTTTCGGGGCTTTGGCGAAAGCTTTGCCATTCCACATGACATCTCTAAGGCTTTCAGTCGAGTCTGGCATAAATTTTTAATTTCCTAACTGTCCTCTTATGGTTTTTATACTTCTACAGTATCCATGCCATCATCACTAGCCTCCTTTCTGGTCGTTCTATATCTGCTGTTGTAGACGGCCACCGTTCTTCTAGATCTGTCAACAGTGTGTTCCTCAGGGCTCTGTCCTATCATCAACTCTCTTCTTTTTATTTATCAGTGACCTTCCAAGCTGTACACGTAACCCTATCCACTCGTATGCTGATGATTCTATCCTTCACCTTTCCAACGTCAATCGCATTAGTTACTTCAACAAACAAGGGATGAGGCTATGACACCTAATGTCTGACTTGGCTTGTATCTCTGACTGGGGTAAAAATAATCTTGTTTTTAATGTATCAAAGACTCAGTTCTTACACCTATCAACCCGACAAAAGTCTTCCACAGGAGTACCCACTAATGTTTAATACTATCCAGCTCAGTCCTGCATCATCCTTAAATATTCTTGGGGTTTCATTTTCTTGGGACTTATCTTGGAAAGATCATATTACATCTCATGTAAAATCTGCTTCCAGAGATTGGGTGTGCTAAGCTGACTCCATTCCTTCTTTACCCATGCACAGTTGTTGACTTTAATATCAGGTTTTATTCACCCCAGTGTAGAGTACAACTCTCATGTGTGGGGAGGCTCCCCACATACAGCTCTTCTCAATAGGGCAGGGTCAAAGGCTCTGTGTCTCGTAAACTATCCTTCTCTTACTGGCTTCCTTCAACATCTGTCTCTTTGCCACACTATTGCATCTTTATCTCTTTTCTGTCACAACTTTAATGGTCATTGCTCCTCTGAACTGTCAGCTTGCATCCCTCCACCTTCACTACGGGTGCTTAGCACCCATCTAGAAGTAAACTCTCATCCCTTTTCTGTCCAGCTCTCCAATCCAAGAGTTAACTGCTACTCCCAGTCCTTCATTTATGCTATAGGTCAACTCTGGAGCTGTCTCCGTCTGTCTGTATTTTCTACTTCCTGTGATGTCTGGTCTTTCAAACGCAGTGTGTTCAGGCATCTTGAAATGAACGGATCTTGAATTTGGCTTTCTTTTGTATTGTTTTTGTTTTTTTCTTGTGAGGAACGGTTTGTGGGCTTCTGGCCTTTGGATACCTGCTTCCTTATATAAAAAAAAAGTAAATAAATACTGCGGCTTACCTTAAGACATAGAGGAGTAATGTTAGGTGTGTCCCTGTGGTTATTTTGCATACGTCTTCACAGTGAAGTTTCTGCATAGATATACAGATAGATAGATAAATAGATATACATATATATATATGTATGATTGTATATACAGTTAGTCCTCGAAATACGAAAGGGATAGGGACCAAAAAAAACTTTCATAATCCAAAATTTCGTATATCGGATCGATTTTCCCCATTGAAATATACATATAAAGGGGGAAATGCATTTCAGGACCCCATTGGACCCCCTACTTAAACTTTACTGCTCCTGTATAGAAGTATGCAATACACGTATACAGTACAGTAAACTCGCCCGGAACACGTTCTCGCCGAACGCGCTCGCAATTATACACGGTTAGTGCTGGGATTTGTATAAGATAACGTAAGATTAAAGAACCATTACGAAAACTATATATTTACGCAAGAGAGGCCTTTGATAGGCTAAATCCTCGAACATCAGCTCAGCACGCACGGTTTGTTTTGATCACGTGATGTGATTCACTGTACTGCTTTTCCTCAGTGCTGTATTTGTAAGTTAAATATTTACAGTACTGTTCTGGTAAGTTTATGTGCAAGTTAAAGTATTATTAAATAACGTTCAGGCAAGAAATAAAGTCTTATAACCAGTTTTCTGATAGGCGTCAGAATATTACCTTTTTTATTTGTTTGTTAAATATTTGCTGTACTACTTTTCCACAGTACTGTATTTGTAAGTTAAATATTTACTATTCTGGTATGCACTTGTAAGTTAAAGCACTTAAAGAAAGTTAAAGCATTAAATAAAGCCTTGTAACCAGTTATAGATTACACACGATCGGTAGGTTCCAAGACAATTCGCCATCATGTCAATACCCCGTCAAAACATGAACGATTCCCCATCAGGACAATTCGCACCCTGTATGATTCCCCGTCATTCTATAAATATATTAATTAATCAATACTTTTATAAATATACTTAATATTAATTAATCAATACTTTAATAACTATATTTCAGGGGGATCCATCAAAGTCTATGTTGTCTTGTTATTGTTGTGACGGCAAACTGGCTTGACAGCGAATAGTCCAGAAACCATTTTGCTCCATAGACTCCCTAAACGTGGTATTTTGCTGTTATCTGCCATTGGTAATCAATATGAAGCACTTTAAGTGGTTAGAAGGTTTATTTAATGTTATAACTTACAAATACAGTACTGCACAGCAAAACTTCGACAAACAAATACGTAAACAAGAGGCAACATTCCGAAGCCGACTGGTTTCGGCATCGGAATGTTACCTTGTGTTTAGGTATTTGTATATTGAAGTTTTGATGTGCAGTACTGTATTTGTAAGTTATAATATTAAATAAACCTTCTAACCACTTAAAGTGCTTCATATTGATTACCAATGGCAGATAACAGCAAAAGACCATGTTTAGGAGATCTAGGGAGCAAAATAAGGAGTAGTTAAAACTTACACGGTTTCGCGTTGAATGCGCCACGTTAGGAACGAAACCCACGCGTTGGGGGTGAGCTTGCTGTACTATACTATTGTACAGACATAAAAAAATAAAACACAACTAATTACTGTAGTACTAGTACACTGTACAGTTAAATACAGTCGACCCTCTGCCCTCGCGGTTCCTCTGTTTGCGGTTTCGATTGTTCGCAGTTTGTCACCAGGGAAACCAAATCACCTTTTTTGAAGTCCAGAGAAAAATGGAAACACATTCAAATCGCGCGTCACACGCTGCATACCGCCCGCAGCGCCACCCCCGCATTGTTTTGAATCTCTCGTGGCAGGCTCTCTCATTCTCAGGTTCCGAGATAATTCGCCGTCAAGTCAATTCACCGTCAGATAATTCGCTGTCAAAACATGGACGATTCCCCATCAGAACAGTTCGCACCCTGGACGATTCCCCGTCATTCTATAAATACTGTTTACTTATTTTTGAATAATTAATACAGTACTTTAATAACTAATTTTCAGGGGGATCTATCAAAGTCTGTGTTCATTCAATAGCATAGGCTTTGGATATCATTAATAAGTTGCACTTTTAGCCAATAATGAACGTGTTTCTACTTTGCTGCAGTCGACTTTGAATTATATTTTAGCGTCACCCGTAGCTGTCTTCATTAATTTTCATTGGTACTACAACATCCTGGGTATATTTTAAAATGACTCTGAAGAGGTACAAGTATATATTCGTCTCAAATGACAGTATCTAACGTGTTATTCTGATCGGCCATAGTGGATGCAAACCGTGGTGAAAGATATGGCTGAGCCTCAACAGATGTCACTACATTTGTTATAAAAACAATAAACCACCACCACTTTTAAGACTCGTATATTTAAAAAACTATTATAGTATGTAAGTAAATGACGGGGAATCGTCCTGATGGCGAATTGTCTTGTTATTGTTGTGACTGCGGATTGACTTGATGGCAAATTGTCCCGAGACCCATTCTCACTGTGACCACGCTTGTGTGTACTTGTACTCGCTGATCTCTCCGTGACACCATCATTTTATCTACCATGGGCCCTAAGAGAGCAGCCAAGACCTCTCCAAAGGTAGAATTGCTGGACAAGTTACAAGAGGGAAAATCCTGGTAACAGTGGTGGAGGGTGAGAGTGTAGCTGTGACGAGCGGTGTGAGCGGCCATCCACCTACACAATTAAACTATTTTTTTTCATACTTTAATTATAAATAAAGTGTTTATTGACATGTACACAGGGGTTTTCTTTCATTAAAGAAGGAAATGGGGGGCTAGGGGTGTTTTTAGAGGGGCACCAATTTTACATGGATTTTCGATCTTCGCGGGGGTCTCAGGCCCCTAACCCCTGCGAAGACAGAGGGTCAACTGTATAGACCTGTGCTGCGGCTGGAGATTCGTGTCGTTGATTTGGTGCTAAGTCACATGGTGGGACCCTATTGCTCCTCTAGTACTTCCTCGACTGGTGCAGGTGTTCTGAAGCTGTTGATGGTCCAATTTTCTCTCCAGAGTCAGAATATGGTGCCATTTCTTCTTGGCAGCTGGTTCCCTGGTTGCTGGAGATGATGCAGGGCGCTCGGGAGGCATGGTGAAAATACGAAACAAAGAAGAACAGTGAAAAATTGCGTAACGTACAGCGAAGCTGAGAGGAGAGGACGGACGTGACTCGACTGAGAAGCACGCGAAAATGTGTTTACGAGAGAGGGGTTAGTTCATTTTCTCGCCACAAGCGAGCACGGCGCTGTGCAGCATGCCCATTTTGAATTTTTCGTATTTCCTTGTATCATTTTCGTACCATCGAGACAGATACTTCCGTATTGTGGAAGTTGTCCTACATTCATCACTTTCGTACCATTGGAAATTCGTACATCGAGTTTTCGTATTTCGAGGACTCTATCTATTGCCAGATGCCTCAATCCTGTTTGGGGTGGCCACAAACAAATCGCCTCCACGTTGCCCTGTCCTCCGCCATTTCACTGCCCTGCTCCCAACTCACACTCCCCTCTCTCATATACCTCTCCACCCCATCCCTCCATCTCATCCTCGGCCTCCCTCTCCCGCTTCCCCCCTCCACCTCACTCACATACACTCTCTTCGTCAGTCTTTCACCCTCCATCCTTTCCACATGGCCAAACCACCTCAGTGTGTTCCTCATAACGCTTCCTATTACATCCACATCCACACCACAATGCTTCTTTATATCCTCATTTGTCTGCCTGTCTCTCCATGTGACTCCACAGGCTCCTCTTAAATAACTCATTTCCACTGCTCTCACTCTTGACTTGTGTCCTTCCAACAACGTCCAAGCTTCACTTCCATACGTTAGAGTTGGTATCACAATACTGTCATGTAACTTTTTCACTTCCATGCTCACTTCCCTGTTTCTTATCACTGCTTTCAAAGAACAAGCAACCTTTCTTCCTGCTGTACCCTTTCAAGCACTTCACCCTCCAAACCTCCATCCTTACTCATCACACTACCCAAGTACTTATACATACTCACATTTTCCAATTCCTCACTGTCCAACCTCACTGTACATTCACTGACTTCACCTCTCTCAAAGACCATTATTTTACTCTTCCCTACATTCACCTTTAGATTCTGTTTCTTACACACTCTCCCAAACTCATCCACCAAACCTTGCAGCTCCCCTTTGTTTTCACTCAACAACACAATATCATCTGCAAACAACAGTACAGGGAGTTTCCAAACACTATCCTCTCTCACCAGGGCCACTCCAACATCCACTACCCTACCTTGTACCTCTTTTATTACCCCATCTATGTACAGATTGAACAACCATGGAGACATGACACATCCCTGTTTTAACCCAACCTTCAAAGAGAATAATTCACTCAGTTCACCATCCACATGCACTGCAGCCTTACCATCATACATACTCTTCACAGCATTCAGCAACTTCCCATCTACTCCATATATTCTTAATACTTTCCACAATCCTTGTCTATCCACCCTGTCATACGCTTTCTCCAAATCCATGAAAGCTGCATACAACTTCTTTACCTTCTCTAGAAACTTTTCCACTAAAGATCTAAAAATGAATATATGATCTACACAACCTCTTCCCATCCTAAAGCCTCCCTGTTCTTCTCCAACTAATTCCTCTGTTCTTTCTCTAACTCTGTCAATAAGTATCCTACCATACACTTTTCCTATTATACTAAGAAGACAAACGCCCTTATGATTACCACACACTTCTTTTTCCCCTTTTCCTTTGTACAAGGGAATAATTATACCTGACTTCCAATCCTCCGGGACTCTACCCTCCTCCCAGGCCAATCTGCACATCTTCCACATTTACTGTATATAGATATACAGTGAGCTCGCCTACTGCACGAGCTATGAGTGCGCAAATCGCATTGTGCGCGAGTGACCAAAAATCATAACCAAAAACCTTGAATGCACGAGTTTACCTCATTGAACGCGAGGTAGAGGCAAGGAGTGACTCAAAAACGCCATTTTCCATTAGTACGCGACCCCCACCCCCACACAACGCGCCAATAGTGACCTAGAGGCTTGTGGGGAAGGTCCTCAAAAGGAGTCTACAGTAAGTTCTTGCCAATAACAACTTCGACAGTAACATTTTTGGCAATAGCAGTAAGTTAGAATAGATACCCAGTTTCTGTAATAATGACGGTTATTTCATGAATACCGAGTTGTTATACTGCCAATGCGTCCATAACAAGATGAGGAATGAAACAAACAAGCAAGAAGAGATGAAGGAAATTGCCGAAGATGTGAGCAGTAGCGAGGAGGAGAGGCAGGATCTTCCCCTCACCACCTCTCCTGACTCGCCCACTGCCGTCCCCTCCTCCTCCACTGCCCCGCCTGTCTCACCAGCTGCCTCCCCCTCCACCTCCACAGCCCCACCTGACTCATCTGCTTCACCTGGCATATGTGCAACCCCCACCATAATGACTGTTGCTGCATTCTGGAAGAAATGTAACATTCAACAGGCTGTAAATTTCATTGTCAAAGCCTGGAATAATACAACACTGGCAACTGTTAAACAAGCGTGGTGTGGCCGGGGTGGTGGCGAGGGCACTCTAAATGTGTTGCCATGCCTCGGAACCCCTGTTATTTAAGTCCATCAGGCCTGTTGTTAAGGTGACTGCCCATATTTTTGTTATTGTAGCTTTATCTGTAGTACAGTATCTGAAAAATTTGACCTTTTTTATGTCTCTATGGGCCAGAAAAGATCCAGTTATGAGGGGGTACTGCCCATATGTAATTTTTCCCATAAAATTATGTATTCTCAGTGCGCGAATTCACACTGCGTGAGGTCATGGACCGCCCAATCTCTTGCACGCTGTGTGAGCCCGCTGTATATATATATATATATATATATATATATGCAAACTAACCACAGGAGAAATGAAAGGAGCGGCAGTGAGTACTTTCATATATTACATCTTCAGACAGAGTGAGACAGAAACGTAAAGGGTAGAGGTCTTTTATGCACACCCGCAGCAGGTAGTGGCACACAGAACAATGGATGACCTGAATTATTACCTGTGGCTTAACTTAGGGTCACCTGCAGGAGGGAGTGGAACACAACAAAGGATGACCTGAATCTAAAAATGCACGTGACAAAGGAGGAGGGAGTAGGATGGGAGGAAAGGGGAGTGGGAGGGAGGGGGAAGGGAAGAGGGGGGAGGGAGGAGGGAATAACTACTGCTGCTTAACTTAAGACCTAGAGGATTAATGCTCGATGTGTCCCACACAGGTGTGACTACACCACCAGGAGATGACAGGGAACAATCACGTGTTAGTCTGGGGGATACTGCTTTAAAATTAATTCAGTTAACAATTTATCACACTTAAAATGACCATAGCTCATGTTTACATTCTTTTCATATGTGCCAGAAATTAGACAAGATTCTATTACATTTCTTTCATCTAAGTTTTTTGATCTTGCTAGAATCTTGGAGCCTGTCCAGTCAATGTGGTGATCACTGGTTGTTTTGTGCTGAAATAAACCACTACTCTGTTGGGCTGTTCTGACACTGTATTTATGTTGTGAGATTCTAGTTTCCAAATCTTTTCCAGATTGTCCTATGTAAAATTTGTTACAGCTTTTACACGGGATTTTGTAAACAACGCCTGAATTACTGAAAGGGCTGTTCTTGATGAGGGTTTTTTTGATGGTGTTCTCATATTTGAATACTACTTGTACAATGAGTTTCCTCAGTATGTGAACAACATCAAGAAAATTTTCGTGGAAGGGGAGGACAAGGGTTCTTTGAATGTTCTGGCGATGTGGCTTATTAGTTTTCCCTTCAAGGAATCGTTTCTTGGCTGTATTGTGGCACTGAGTTAGTATGCATTGTGGATATTTTAGCTTCTTTCCAATACTCTGAATCATTTTTAGTTCATCATCTAAAAATTCTGGGTCTGAAAGTCTATATGCTCTTAGGTACATGGATATGAACACCGATCTTTTTACATTAATATGATGGTTTGAATAGTAATGAACATATCTATCTATCTATCTATCTATCTATATATATATATAAAGCGGTACCTGTGGGCGCTCACCATCCACGCACTCGGTGTAGTGCTGCTTTGGGTGTCTGCCCTTTCTTGTCTTCCTTCCTTCCATTTCTGTCTTTCTTTCCTTCATTCTTTCCTCTTCCTTCTGCCCATGGGTGACTTTACACTCCCTCTTCGGTCTTTCTTTCCTTCATTCTTTCCTCTTCCTTCTGCCTGTGGGTGACTCTACACTGAGTGACAAGCCAAATGGTTTCCTGTACACCAGGAAACCATTTACTATGCTAGGTGGTAATCATATAACCAAATTATGGTGCCTTGTGGTGTAGTGAGTGATTAACACTCTCCAATTGGATTGAGTTGGTGCAGGTTTATATCCAATGGGTGGTTGGGGTTTAATTCTTATGTTATGCCACTCAGGAATGAGTGAGGCTGGTCACTTTCATCTTAATTGTCAGGACCAACTTGCCTAGCCCCGGGCTCCTACGCTTCTCATAGGGCAACGTAGGATTGGATGATGGATGGATATCTATTTATCTATCTATATAGATAGATAGATATCCATTCATCCATCCATCATCTAATTCTTCATTCCCCCAAGAGGAGCGTAGGGGCCCGGGGCTAGGCAGTTGGTCTCGACATTTAAAATGAGAGTGACCAGCCTCACTCATTCCTGAGTGGCATTACATGAGCAATCAACCCCAACCACCCCTTGGATATAAACCTTCACCGGCTCAATCCGAGTGGAGTGCAATAATTACCCACTAAAGCACCAGGTGCCAAAATTTGGTTATATGGTTACCACCCAGGGTAGTAAATGGTTTCCTGGTGTACAGGAAACCATTTGGTTTATCACTCATTGTAGAGTCACCCACAGGCGGAAGGAAAGAGAAAGAATGAAGGAAAGAAAGACAGAAGAGGGAGTGTAAAGCCACCAGTAGGCAGAAGGACAAGGAAAGAATGAAGGATAGAAAGACAGAAGAGGATGGAAGGAAAGAAGGATGGAGGAGAGGAAAGGGCAGACACCCGAGAGCAGCAATACATCGAGTGAGTGGATGGTGAGCGCCCCCACCTACCTCTAAATATATATATATATATATATATATATATATATATATATATATATATATACATATATATATATATACATACCCAGTACAGTATATATATATATGTATATGTTGACTCAGTTGGATACGTTTATGTAAAGCTACAGAACGTGGTGAATTTTTTTGATGTATCTGATACAGCCAGGATTCCGGGGGCTTGAATGATGAGTGAATGGAAGTTTGGCCCATTGGATTGGGCACATTTGGGCTGTCTGGACATTACCACTCCTCACCCTGCCCTAGGGTGGGAAAGGAGATCCGGATGATGCTAATACATATGTATATATATATGTATATATATATACATATATATACAGTAATCCCCCCAATATCCGATGTAATAGAGCCAAAGGCACGTCTGGAAAGTGGTCCTGTCCGGATATTGGGCCCCAGCCTCCTGGACTTGTACTTATGGACCCTAACTCAGAAAAACACCTAAACAACTCCCTCTGGACATGCATTGCACCTATTTAAGACCCAAATCACACCAATATGGGACATAAAAGACTGAAATAAATGCAAAAGAACCATAAAATGAGGTTTTAGAGGTGAGTTTATACAATATTCAACATTCTGGGTACTTACAACAAGTCCCTGGCTCCTGGACTGGTAGTTATGGACCCTAACCTAGCCTAACTCAGAAAAACACCTCCCTGCTGCACATGCATAGCACCTAAGACACTATTCACACCAATAAGGGACATAAAAGAGTGAAATGAGGTGTTAGAGGTAAGTATGGAAAATACTGTACAATATGAAACATTCTGGGTACTTACAGCAAGTCCGTGGCCATCTCGATGAATAACCCGCCTCCTCTTAGACTCTGACAGTAAGAAGGAGTTCCTGAGCACTTGCAATACACTGTTCTTGAAGTCTTGCACAGAACTTAGTCATTTGCACTCAGAATTCCATTCTCTTAACACTGCGCACTTGTCTTACTTGCGCTCCATTGTACCTTAATGAAATAAGTGTTGCACTCTGCACTTAAAGTCTTTCCACTCATAAAACCATTTTCTAAACATAACACACTCTAGTTAATTTACTTTACATTGAAAGTCAGTTAAATCTTTGTCTTTTCACTCAGAACTCAAATTCCTTAATACTATGCACTGTTTTTTTTTTTCACTGCACAACACTGTAAATTCCCGTGTGGTCTAGTGGAGAAGTTCTAGGCATCTAATCACTGTCAGAGTCTGAGAGTAGCTCATGCAGGTGACCTAGGGGTGCGTCGCTGGGTCGTGGTGATGGCGTACCCACTGCTGACGACTCTGAAGAGAGGCGCAAACTCACGTCGAGTGGTGACTCCACTGTGCCTGATGTGCTGGGCTGTGGCTCGAAGCATGAGGGCCTGTCTTGGAGAAGCAGTACTTGGGAGTATACATCACCTTCCTCTCCACATTGCGTTTGCTTTTCAACAAGAAGACACCCGTGTACTGCGTGAGTTTGTCGCAGGATCTCTTGATATCAAAGTAAATCGGGCCAGGTTGAGTTCACGAAGGATGCTTGAGGAAGACCATCCCGCATCCACCTTGTCCAATATCGCCCTCTTCTTCAGAGTCAAAACCACTCTCTTCCTCTTCTCAGGCGGTGGGGCCATCATCACACACACAAAGAAGAGGCACAAGAGCAGCATGAGAGCCTGCAGCAGGTAAGGCACCACCACAAAAGTGAGCACGTGGGCGGCCATGACGACGAGCATGCACACGCAACGAGAGACGGGCAGTAAGTGGGGAGGATGCAGGGGCGCTGTAGCGGATGTCGGCGGAACTATGCACAAAAACACAGCTGGCCCACGCCGTGCATGCCAAGTTCAAATTACAGGCGGGAAAAAGTCAGATTTTTTTCAAACTTTTTGCGGTTTTTGGCCCATTTTGGGAATATTCTATCCCGGGACGAAAATGTCCGGTTATTGGGGATGTCTGGAAATTGGGTGTCTGGATATTACGGGGTTTGCTTTATATACAGTAATCCCTCCACTATCCGACGTAATAGAGCCATAGGCACGTCCGGAAAGTGGTCCTGTCCGGATAGTGGGCACCAGCCTCCTGGACTTGTACTTATGGACCCTAACTCAGAAAAACACCTATACAACTCCCTCTGGACATGCATAGCACCTATTTAAGACCCAAATCACACCAATAAGGCTGAAATAAATGCAAAAGAAGCATAAAATGAGGTTTTTGAGGTAGGTTCATACAATGTTAAACATTCTGGGTACTTACAAGTCCCTGGCTCCTGGACTGGTAGTTATGGACCCATACCTAGCCTACCTCAGAAAGACACCTCCCTACTGCACATGCATAGCACCTAAGACACAACATATTCACACCAATTAGGGACATAAAAGAGTGAAATGAGGTGTTTGAGGTAGTATGGAAAATACAGTAGAGTATGGTATGAAACATTCTACCTACTTACAGCAAGTCCATGGCCATCTCGATGAATAACCACCTCCTCTCAGACTCTGACAGTAAGAAGGATTTCCTGAAGCACTTGCAGTACACTGTTCATGAAGTCTTGCACTGAACTTAGTCATTCGCACTCAGAAGTCCATTCTCTTCACACTGCGCACTCTTTGTCTTACTTATGCTCCATTGTAACTTAATAAGTGTTGCACTCTGCACTTAGTCTTTCCACTCATAAAACCAATTTCAAAACAAATCACAAGTGTACAGTATTTACGTTAAATTTAGTCCAAAAATTTTCTTCTCACTCAAATTTCTACTTTCTTTACAATACTGTATGCACTGTTTTTCTTTCACTGCACGACACTAAATTCCCGTGTGGTCTAGTGGAGAAGTTCTTGCCGTTTAATCACTGTCAGAGTCTGAGAGTATCGCTGGCAGGTGACCTAGGGGTGCGTCGCTGGGTCGTGGTGATGGCATACCCACTGCAGATGACTCTGAAGATAGACGCAAACTCACATCGAGCGCTGACTCCACCGTGGCTGATGTGCTGGGCTGTGGCTCGGAGCATGAGGGCCTGTCTTGGGGAGGCAACGGAGTGGAGCTAGGGCTGGGCACAGCAGGGGTCACGGGCCTGAAAAAGTTGTCAATCGTTGATTGACGCAAGGAACGACGATTCTGATGATTTATGATGCACTGCCTGAAAGCATGCACTTCCTCCACAAGTCCCAAGGGCCCCATCTCCCTGTCGCAGTCCGGGTGTTCCAGGTAGTCCTGAATGAACTCTAGGTGTTCCCGGAGTGCGCTCAGCTTGGGGATGGCTGGAGTTGTGTCATGCTGAGAGGAGTCCACATCATTGTCGCCGTCCTCGTCGGAATCTTCAGGCTGGGTACTGACACCTGCAACTGAAGATGCGATCTCGATATCAGACAATGTCTGATACCCAGGATCGCCCTCGTCCTCATCCAACCACTCACACACTTCGTCCACATCAACATCATCGCCATGCGCACGTAGATGTGCATGGAAGTCATCCACGTCAAAACCTAGGAAATCGTACTCTGCATCCGTTCCGAGAAGCAGACGAGACCAACCATTTTCTAGAGTCTTGACAGGGATTTCCTTCCATGCACTGGCCCAGTTGTAAATGACATTGATGTTGTAGCGGCGAAGGTTTTCCAAAGTCCGCTAGGCTCGCGTGTCCCGTCCCTCCCTGTGCTCGTCCTCGTCCGTGAACATCCGTCTGTATAGGCGCTTCGTTGCCACGATCGCTCCTTGGTCCATTGGTTGGATGAGAGCAGTAGTATTAGGTGGCAGAAACATGCACCTAATGCGGCCATTCTCAGCCACCAAGTCCTTGTCGCACGGGTGGGCAGGTGCATTGTCGAGGAGAAGGAGGGCCTTTACCTGGTCGCGTGGGATTCCCAGTTTCTCCGTCTGGTAATGTATGACCTCTTTGATGAAATGGCGGTGGAACCAGTCTTTGAAGATCTGGGCAGTGAACCATGCCTTCAAAGAATGGTACCAAACGATAGGAAGGACATCCATCACCCCATGAAGACACCGAGGCTGCTTTGTACGGTCAACAATAACGGACTTGAGCCGGTGCATGCTGTTAGCATTGGCACAACACAAAGCAGACATCCGTTGCTTGGAGAGCTTGCGGCCAGATACACGCTTCTTCGTCTCCTCGGCTAGAGTGTTTGTTGGCAAAGAGCGAATGAATAAACTGGTTTCGTCAGCGTTGTAGACTTGACCGAGAGTGAGGCCATCCCTCCTCTACTCCATCCTCGTTAGCATCCAAAGCTTCGCCATGAGACTTACGGTTGGTAAGGCCATGCCGTAACTTAAACGCGAAGAGCCAACCCTCGGATGCCTTGAAGTCTGGGGCGTCGTGAAGCCTTGCGAACTTCTCAGCAGCAGCCTTCAGTTCCGTACCACGTACCATCACACCAGCAGCACGTTGGTGTCGATACCAAATCAACGTGGAGCGGTCGACTTCAGCAAACTTGGGAGTAAACATCATCTTCCTCTCCACGTTGCATTTGCTTTTCGACGAGAAGTCAGCCATGTACTGCATGAGTTTGTCTTGGGATCTCTTAATATCAAACAAAGTAGATCGGGCCAGGTTAAACTCACAGAGGATGCGTGAAGAAGACCATCCCGCATCTACTTTCTCCAATATCTCCCGCTTTTTCTCCAGAGTCAACACCTCTCTCCTCCTCTTCTCAGGCGGCGGGGCCATCATCACACACACGAAGGAGAGGCCCGAGAGCAGCAGGAGTGCCTGCAGCAGGTAAGGCACCACCACAAAAGCGAGCACGTGGGCAGCCATGACGACGAGCGTTCACTTGTGACAAGAGACAGGCGGAAAGTGGGGAGGATGCATGGGCGCTCTAGCGGACGTCGGAGGAATGACGAAGCACAACAAAGCTGCCCTGCGCCCCAAGTTCAAATTACGGGCAGGAAATTTATTTTTATTTTTATTTTTATTTTATTTTTTTTTTTCTGAATTTTTTGTGGTTTTTGGACCATTTTGGGAATATTGGATCCCGGGACGATTATGTCCAGAAAGTGGGCGTCCAGAAAGTAGAGGGATTACTGTATATATATATATATATATATATACTGTATATACAGTAATCCCTCCACTATCCGATGTAATAGAGCCAAAGGCATGTCTGGAAAGTGGTCCCGTCCGGAAAGTGGGCCCCTGGCTCCTGGACTGGTACTTAAGGACCTTAACGCAGCCTAACTTTGAAAGCCGCCTAAATAACTCCCTACCGGACATGCATAGCACCAATTTAAACCTATTTAAGACCCTATTCACACCAATAATTGACATAAAGCATGAAATAAATGAAAAGGAACCAAAGAATGAGGATTTAGAAGTGACTGTACCTCAGCCAGGGTACTTACAGCACGTCTGTGGCCGCCTTCTCTAAGGCTTTGGCTATGGTGAAAATGCTCTTGAAGCACGTACAGTAATCCAGTGTTGTGTTGCACTTACAGTAATTCTTTGCTCTGTGAATTATAATTGTTTAACACTGCACATTGTTAATTACACCATTCCAGTTTCAACCGCCAGTTTGGACTCCACAGTTAATCCTTTGCACTCTCAATTCTAATTTCTTAACACTGCATAACACTGTAATTTCCTGTGTGGTCTAGTGGCGAGGTGTTGCAGTTTATTCACTGTATGTTAACAAAAAACGAGCACGTGTGGCTTCCATTGTGATAAGCATCTACTCGCGATCGAAGTTAGGCGGTAACTGTTGGTGACAGGGAAACAGAACTGCCAGATCGCAATGGCCACATTACCAAACTCCTCAGTTTTCATTACCAAAGTTAACTTTTCATTACCAAATTCGTAAAGCTAGCATTTATTCTTCACTAATTATATATACAAGTGGAAATAAATGTAATCACTCTCCTCATAATTAACAGCATGTTGATTATTTTCACACTGTGTAGGCTAGCAGATTAAGAAGAGACAGCAGACAATCCACTATCTCCATCCTGTGTATCCTCATACATGTGAAATATCCGTTTGGTAATGCATTATTCTGATTCATTACCAAATGAATTTTTCATGACCAAATTGGTCCACATTTGGTAATGAAAATTACCAAATGGCAACCGTGACAGGGGAGGGGGGAGAGGGGAGGAGGAAGGGGTGAAGGGGCCGTGGTGTAAACAGCTGTTCAGCGACGCGCGTCAATTTCAAATTATGATTGGGGAAAAAATTGGATTTTTTTTTTATTTTTTCATTTTTTTGGCTAGTTTTAGGTTCTGAAGGTCTAGGCCCACAATGTCCAGTAAGTGGGGTGTCCGGAAAGTGGGCGTCCAGCTAGTATGGGGATTACTGTATATATATATATATATATATATATATATATATATATATATATATATTCAGTCGGCGCAATGGAAGTCTGGACCCTCTAATTCGCACCATATATTTGGTAGAGTCCAAGAAATATTGTAGGAAAATTCCTATAGTCGGTGGATATTTTTCTAGCAACTTTACAGGCTTACCACCACATACTGTGAGATTATTAGCTCAGTGCCTGTCTGACTTTGGGTGGGAGGGCACTTCAGATTTTCTTGTCGTGCCTGGCCCTTGTTAATTTCAAAGCTCTCGTTTTCACACCCTTCTCTGCCTTAGTGAATCATTGGAGATGGGTCCCAAGCCACTAACTGATGTAGGAAAAGCCCAAATTTTAACTATGAGAGAGGAAAATGTAAAAGTTAAGGAGAGGCTTCAGTGCAGCAGTACAGCTGGGGATCTTAGTCTTTCTGAAGTCGATGCTGTATGGTTCTTTCAGACACACCTTTCTGCAATTCTGGGTACATATCTTTCAGTTGTCTAGCAGTCAAACGTGGGTCTTTTATCACAGCTTGCTTCAGTAACCAGTCTGTAGTTGGTGATGTCTTCCTTTTAAGTCCTAACCTGTCTTTATGTTGGGGAATTGTGTTTTTTGGCAGGTGGCGGGCAGCAGCGAGGAGTGCCATAACGGTAGATTTTCCTCGCCCAGTTCGAATACAAATATCCTTAACTTTTACATTTTCCTCTTTCATAGTTAAAATTCGGGCTTTTTCTACATCAGTTAATGGCCTGGGACCCATCTCCAATGATTCACTAAGGCAGAGGAGGGTGTGAAAACAAGAGCTTTGAAATTAACAAGTGCCAGGCAGGACAAGAAAATCTGAAGTGCTTTCCCATCCAAAGTCAGGCAGGCACTGAGCTAATAATCTCACAGCATGTGGTGGTAAGCCTATAAAGTTGCTAGAAGCCACCAGAAAAAAATCCACCAACTATAGGAATTTTCCTACAATATTTCTAGACCCTCTAATATATGGTGCGAATTAGAGGGTCCAGACTTCCATTGCGCTGACTGTATATATATATATGTACATGTATATACCGTTATGTACACACACACACACACACACACACACACACACACACACACACAGTATGTGTAACCTGAGCAATTAACCTGGCTGAACCTGAAGCTTCCACAGGTGACCGTTGACCCTTTAACCGCGGGCTTGTTTTGCTTTTTCTTGCGGCTCCCGCGGGCATATTCGCACTCCGACAGACTCTCTAAAAATATTCGCCAAAAATCAGTTATTAGTCCTAGAATATTAAAATTACATATGTTTATGGCACATACCTTCAGCTTTCTCCTGGGGTGTTTGTTGAGCCTTCGTCGAGTACCGTAGGACTTGTGGAGACCTCTGAAGTTGGGAAACAAAGTCTCCACTTTACACTTCCCGACAACCCGTAATATGATTACCACAGTCTGATATTACCACTAGAAACACTATTCTATGATTCTCAAATAGTTTGGAATCCATACTCCAAAAAAAAAACACTGTGAAAGCGATGAAAATTACGAGGGTGTATGACCTTCCCACTTGCGCTAGTTCGCCGCTGGTGTTCTGTCATTTATTATTCATAAAAACACTCACAGTTTATATTTCTGTTACTATATAACACTTATATATATCTACAGTCTTTATCCATAAGTTTCCTTCAGTAATAGTAGTTTATTGTCACTGTAGGCATTCAATTTCTTTCAGTAAAATATGTAGGATTCACTTTCTCGTCCTGTATACTAGCATTGAGAGTGAATGTCACTTTCACCTTCACTCTCATAACTCATAGTATTCATACATGCTAGAGTGAAACTTTCACTTTCATTTAGTCCTAGTGTATATACTCGTATTCTTATACTACTACTCATTTACATTTCTATTTACGTTCTCTATTTTATTTACATTATTTACATTTTTATTTTATTTACATTATTTACATTTTTATTTTATTTACATTGTGTTATGCACTGTCACTTGAAGTAACTTATAAAACTGTCTTCCACTGTTCACTTATATTTACTTCATTGCTTTCACTTGCTGTTTACACATTACTTTACAATTCCACTTGCACTGTTTTACTCAATAGAAGATCGTAGTCACTCTTTATCAATTGTCAGCCCTTTACCTCTTTCCACACGAGGTTTAGTAGGTGGAAAGAGGGCCCTTTGCATGGGGCTAAAATCGGCGGAAGTTAGCAGGAGTGAATCAGACTTACTTTCACTTTGAAAGACGACAGTGAACTGATAGTGGTGGCCTCCTGCCGCCTGGCTAGGGTGAGTGCAATACTACCAACTTCAGCCTCGTGAGACCAGCTAATATATAGCAATGTAATGATTGGCAGGAAACCAAGACAATACATAATAAATTAGGTAGTTCCAGGTGAATGTAAATATCACTTAGGCTTCTCCTTTCCCTCCTTATATGTATGTTTATTACGAAAATAGATTATACGGCATATTTCAAGGGGAAATAAACAGCGAAAATTAGCAAACGAGTGCACGTGAGGTGTTGTCAGGTGATAATTAGCCAATTCCAGGTGTATGGCACTCTCACTTACCTTATTTCTTTTTTGTATATATTATTTGGTATAAGAATAGGGCATAGGGCTTACTTCAGTGGATGAAATCAGTGGAAAATTCCAGGGAAGATTTACTTAGCGTAGAATACAGTGTGGTGGCTTGCAATAATTAGGTAGTTCCAGGTGAATGTAAATATCACTTAGTATTCTCCCTTCCTTTCTTATATATATTTTTATTACGAAAAAAGATTGTATGGCATATTTCAAGGGGAAATAAACAGCGAAAATTAGTGAACGAGTGCACATGAGGTGTTGTCAGGTGATAATTAGCCAATTCTAGGTGTATGGCACTCTTACTTACCTTATTTCTTTCTTGTATATATTATTTGGTATAAGAATAGGGCATAGGGCTTTTTTCAATGGATGAAATCAATGATAAATTCCAGGGAAGATTTACTTAGCGTAGCACTGCCGGGCAGGCGAGAGGATAGGGTAATGGAGGGGAGGTAGGGAGGGGAGTCAAGAACGGGGAGAAATGGCTAAATTGTCAACAATGGATGGGAGTACAGATGAGATTAGGAGTGCTGACTAGTGTTGGACATTGGCAGTACTGATAGATGATACAAGCCACCACTTGAAAGCCCGGTCGAATTCAAAATTACACAGAATCACAAAAGTGACGCCCCGCGGTATGATCCCTTGCTCCCAAGCGTCACGAAAGTGACACCCTGCGGTTAAGGGGTTAAGGGGGCCTGGTGAGTATCATGACCATTTGTAAGAGTGAGTGTAGCCAATGGATCTGCAAGGAGACCCTTAAGGGACAAATAGTGGGGAGCATATGCTTTAGTTTGTAGCATTCCTTTGTGAGATATATTTGCTATGACCCATTAAGTACAATATGAATTATACCTGACAAGATATAAAGTGATCTTGAGAAGCTCAAACACAAGTAATGGCAGTGGACCTTTCAGTCTTCCTTTTGAATGAAAGTGTACGGTTATCAGCTGTGTTGGCTGAAAACTCAGAGGACAAGTACTGAACAGTCCTTCCATTGTTGTTGAATTTGGAATGGTACTGGTAATCCCTTGAAACTTTTTTTTTTTTTTTTTTTTTTTACAACTCCTCATATCTCTTTAGTCATTGAGAAACATCATGGTAGATACTGTGGAAGGAGAGCAGGAGGTTCTAGGATAAGCCTGGAACTATGAAGTAGTTGTTGAACACCATCTGGTACAGTCTACATTTCAGTGCTCCAGTACAGGGGCAGTAATTCTGCAATTAGTTACTAGTTGGTTATCTTTGGGAGGTGGCAGAGGGGGACAAGTCTAGCTTTGTGTGTTGATGTACAGTAGTAACTTGGCAGAAAGTGTTTAGGTATTGTCTAGAACCTCACTTTTACAGTGAATAGCAATCACATGTCGTGATAGACCGCCATTGTAGTGGCATATTTCCATGTATCACATGGATGACAGATCCCCTGTGGGTCAGCGTCAGCAAAAAAAACATTGCTGGCTGCAGTGTAGGTATTGATCAATGACTCTGAAAAGAGGATATATGGTTTGCCTTGTTGTTTCCATGTTAGTAGGTTTTAGGAGGAAGCTTGCAGATACTCTTACACAGCCTGATGTAACCCTGAGCTGAATGGATGATGATTGATGAGTTGAGCTAAGTTACAAGAGGTTCAAATGTTCCATGATGAACTGTAATTCTCTTATTAGCCTGGCAGTTGCTATGGCAATAATAAGTAGGGTCTTTTGGAGGGCAGTTGTTGTTGTTGTTGTTGCTGTTGTTGTGATTGCCACAAGTTCATCTGATCATAAACCTGCCTTATGCCTTCTTGGCTGAGCACTAGGGGGTGCCACAGAGCACTCTACTGGTAGACAGAATTGCTCGGCAAGCAAGTTTTTCTGCCCGCCGGACAAAGAGAGCAAAAGACAGGTGGATCAGTCGGCATGCTCCCTGTTTGTAAACAAAGAAGATTGCAACCACTTCAATTCCGTACTACAAGTGCTCCAACTGTGGACTTTTTTCTCTCCAATGAGGAGGTTGAACTTCACCAAATTCATTGTGTTAAGTAATGAAACATTAAAGATTCTTTAGGTATTGTGACTAGTTTATAGGTTTGTTTGTAAAATCTCTATGAACTTGTTAGTGATGAAGCACCCATCTCTGAGCTAAGATGAAGTATAATGCCTCCTATCATCATCATCACATATATAAGAATGGTTATTAATGTGTTACATGGGAGTTTTGTTGACACTTGAGCATACAGACTTTATCAAATAAACTTCTTCAGTCAATGCTTGACCAGGCAGCCTCTGTCATCTTAAATGTTTTGGTCGGTCAGCTGATCTGTGTCTACTTGGCTGAACTTTTTCTTACTTGATCTGCAGCTCATGATATTGTCCAAGTAGACACAAGGCTAGTGGATTGGAGGTTGACATTGTCCTTCTGCTTTCCACCTTCTTCATTTTGAGGGATAGAGGATGAGTTAAGGGACATGTGTATAACTGGTCAGTGGAACTCTCATTTGCACTGATGCAGTATGGAGAGTGAATGGCAAGTTGCAGAGTTTTGAGAGTCATAAGGCAATGATGTTGCAGGGATCATTGGGGCTCAGTCCCTGTAGATAGGGGATGAGTGCAGACAAGCATAGAAGGCATCTGGCATCATGTCTATCCTTAAGGACTTGTAGGGAAGGTTAGCTGCTGTATTGTAGCAATGAGTTGATGATGGAAACTGCCAAACTCTTTTAATGAAATAGGTTGTGTAGACTGATTGAGAACACCTTCTGTAAAGTTTGACATTGGAGTCTCAAAGGAAGCTCTAAAGGCTTGACCATACCATTTGGTATTAAGAGGCTGATTGTGGTCACACGCCTGCTAAATGAGTCTGCTTCATATGACACTCTGAGGTGTGTAGGTAGAGCAAGAGATTCTTTTAATTATTCAAGGCTTGTTTGTACTGTGGGATTGGCCACTGACTTTAGGTCTTGTCATTTCCTGGTAAACACCTGGCTTTAAAGCAGGGTGCACCATAAAGGGGCTTTGAGAACACTGCCTGTAAACGATAACAGCTGGATTAATACTTGAGATCCTATGGAGAAAGTATAGTTGATTACTTTGATATCGGTCAAGACTTGGTATGGCACTGAGTATCCTTCAGGGTTGTTGCTGTGCATCAGAGGTATGAAGAATGGCAGTTTCAGGTTGGCTGGAGTTGTGAAGAGAGGCATTGTGTGCTCCAGCCTGTTCTGTGTTGATCTGGAATTCATCAAAAGCCCATTTTGCTTGACATGGTGCACATTTGGAGAGATCCGTTGCTCACACATTGGATATCTCTTGTATGTGGGACACTGGTAGGTAGAGGACATCAAACAGATATTCCTTTTTGAAGAAAGCGTGTTCACTCAACAGAATCCTGGAAGTGAGACATGCCTTGATGCATGCAAATGTTGTAATTTTATCTGTTGCATAATGAATAATGGGGCTTGAGGCTGGGAACTAGGAAGAGGAGCATCACAAGCCAAGCCACACCTTGACACTGATGTGCCATGCTGAATTAATTGAGTTCTACCTTTGCCCAGATGTGGCCCTGAGACCAGAGGTATCTCTAACCCTTGTTGGAGGTGTTTGGAATTAGATGGAATGCAGCTGCAGTTTTGTTCACAACATACCTGCTGTAATTTTGTTGCCTTCAAGTTGCTGTTGAAATATATCTGCCAGTATTGCTGGAACCAGTTGAAGATCTTGTAGAAGAGGGAAATGGCATGATTTCATATAAATTTAGCTACAGGCATGTCAGTGACCACAAAGTTTAATGCTGTACAGAGTGACCAACAATGCCTTCCAGGAGTGCCTGGACCTTGTACACCCTTTTATATTGGGAAGCCTGGTGGATGGTCTTTTGTCTCCAAGGTATGTGAACCAGTGTTAAGAATTGGATGTGTCAGAGCTGTGATTTTCTGCAGTTCATGAGTAAGATGTTTGAGTCACCAGGGTGAAGGATAGTCTCAGTTATGAGAATACGGTGATTATGTCTTCCTGATTATCAGCAAGTCATTGAGATAGAGGAGAATCTCAACATCCAGTTGCATAAGTTTCTCCATTACCAGAGCACTTTATATAAAGATACCATACAAGGGTCACTCTTGCAGTCAGAAGGTATTGATGTGAAATGAATGTTGTCCTTTGACTTTGGAATCTGTACAGAACTTTTGGAATCTGGAAAGGATGGGAGTATGCCAGAAAGTGTTTTTCAGGTTGATGGTGGCCAGCCATACCCCTCTGTATACGTGATTCCCAGTGTAGTGGGATGTGGTCTTGCAAGAACTTGTGAGCACTGTACTGTATGTACAGGTTGAGACATGAGAGGTCTCGTATGAGGAATTTTTAGTGTGTCCTGATGTAAGAAGATTGAATACTTTGGAGGCTTGTTATGAGGGACTCCTTGGACAGGAACTGCCTCCAAGAGATCTGTGATATGTTCCTTCAGCAGTGGTGTTAAAGACTGGGAAAGAGGGTGTGAGCATGGAGGTTTGTCATCTGTCCATGTCCATGTCAGACCCCATGTGTGTGTGTGTGTGTGTGTGTGTGTGTGTGTGTGTGTGTGTGTGTGTGTGTGTGTGTGTGTTAACAATGACAGGACCTCTGGGATGAAGGCAGTTGGCATCACTGTGTTGTACTTGACTACCTTTCAGGTCTGACTCCCACACTATATTATACAGTATTGTGGGAGTCAGAATAGTTTGTCTTGTGAACTTGTCAAAAACTCCTCGCCATTGCTGGGAGTCAGTAGGTGCACTTTGTAGCCAAAATACAGTTGCAGAATAGCTGCTGATTAGGTCATCAGTGGCTTTAGCTATGGAGATAATTTTCTTGCTCAGTAGATTTTAAGGTCTGGAGGTGTTTGGGAGTGTTTGATCTGATTCAGGCACCCATTTGTAAAAAAAGAATATTAACCAGTTGCAATGGTAGTCATACTCCAGTTCAGGAATTTTTTTTTAGCATAGGCAGTGTGTGCGTATTGTGTCTCCTGGATTCTAGTTTTAGAATGCAGGGCCTCCGTGGAATTTGTGTCCCCACTGAGCATGGGCACTGGGAAGGATAGAGACTACTATAATCAGCTGTGAGGCTAGTTTAGAGTCAGTGTTACCTAGGAAGTCTAATCACCTAGGTTTTGCTTAGAAGGGTTTGATAAACTACAGTACCCTTTGATCTCTTTGTACTGTTCCTCATCCGAAATCTGCCCAAGGTGTGGAAAGTAGCAATTGATGATAAGGCTAGAAGAAAAACTACAGTACCCTTTGATCTATTTGTACTGTTCCTCATCCGAAATCTGCCCAAGGTGTGGAAAGTAGCCATTGATGATAAGGCTAGAAGAAGAGTCAAGAAGATTGTGGGTGTTGAACATAACTGCCAGGCAGACAGATTTCTTCTTGTGGTTGCTTATGACAGAAAGGTTGGCATCTTCAAGGACGTTAAAGTTTTCTGTGGGTACCAGTGAGTAAGAGTAAGTTATGAAGAGATGGAGTGTTGGACATATGTGCCAGGTAGCCAGATTTCTTTGTTGAGGTTGTTTGTGACAGAAGGATGGCATCTTCAAAGACATAGTGAATGAGAGTGAGTCAGGAAGGGATAGAGAGGTACATCTAATACCTGTAAACTCACATTTATTTGGCATGTAGTGGTGAAGGGAGTGTTGGAAAGGGACTTATTGGCAGATAGTGATGTAGTACCCCCAAACCCCAGAAAGGAGGTCTAACCCCCTTTAAAACCCTAAACATGTACTGTGTAACTTCATAGAAAAAACTAAACTACATAATAAGCAAGATGAAATGTCTTTATACTGTACAAGGGGGTTTCAGTGTTACAAGTTGCTGTCTTTCCAGAGTATATAACCTTTGAGAATAAAGGTGGTTTGATGTTTGACCACCACAAACTAATACCTGTAATACTGTGTAAAGCAATTTTAAGCAAGAATAAAGGTTATTTACATCTAAAATACATACAGTAGGCCCTCCACACTTACCCAGTATGTGTTCATACAGTAACCAGTTTAGGCAGTTACCGTATTTGTTAAAGTAGGGGTACCATGCAAACCAATCCTGTATATGTAGAGGTATGTTTTTCTTTATAAAAGTTAACATTGACAGACCACTACATATTCTGTCTCTCTTCTCTCCCCTCTTTCCTTTTTTCTCTCACATTTCCTCTTTTCTCCTTTCTTCTTTTTTATTTTCTTTCCCTCTCCTGTTACTCATATCTCTGTCTCTTCATTTTTTAGTAGCTTCCAAAGGTTACAAAAGAAAGCAATAGAAAGAGAGGAAATTAATAAAAGGGGAAAATAATAAAATGTGTGTCTCCTCAAGCAATATGGTTTTGAATGGTGAGTTGCTTGAGGAGGTAGTGTTTTAAGTATTTAGGGTCATATGTTGCTGTGGATGGAAGAACAGATGAGGAAGTGAAGTTTAGAATTAATGAAGTAGGAAAGGTGCTGGGTGGAATGAAAAAAATGTTTAAACGTTGTTCACTTACTATGGATGTAATGAGAAGGCTGTATGAGGGTGTTGTGGTACCGACTGCATTATTTAGGGCTGAAACATGGAATATGGGTGTAGCAGAGAGGAAAAGTTTGAACGTAATGGAGATGAGGTGTCGTAGGAGTATGTGTGAAATGAAGCATATGGATCGAATGAGAAATGATGAAGTGTGATGGAGAACTGGAGTTGTGCGGAAGATGGCTGATCTAGTTGAGCAGAGGGTGTTGCGATGGTTTAGGCATTTGGAGAGAACAGATAGTGAATGATTGGTGAAAAACTGAGAGGAAGACCATGAATAGGATGGATGCACAGTGTGAAGAGAGCGTTGGATGCGAGAGGGATGTCTGTTGAGCAAGGAAGAGTGGCTGTGCGTGATAGATAAGATTGGAGAGAAATTGTGAATGAACAAATGATGACACAGCCCTGAGGGGATATTCTCCCGCATTTAGTCTGATCAGCTGATCATGTCAGGTGCGGGTAAGGGGATGGATCCATTATGATGTGGCAGGGGTAAACCAGCTCTGCTGTCAGGCCATACTGCGGATGTCACTGATTGCACTGCGCAGATGACCCTCGTGCGGTGTGGTACGGTGAGGATCTGTCCCATCTCCCCTTGGGGCTAAGACGTGAATGAATGTGTTTGAGTGAATGAATAAATTGGGAGTGTGTTGTTCTGTCTCAGCTACCTCCCTTTCCTTGGGGGAAGCAGGCTAGATATATAGATAGATAGATAGTGTTTCCCACCCCACCCCGCCACTTATCAGACATGTTTACATAAGCCCACATAAATAATGGAGAGAAAATACCTGTGTTTACCCAAGTTGATGGCGGCAATTTACACAGCTGACATAATCTCTCTCTCTCTCTTTCTCTCTCTCCCTCCCTCCCCCTCCCTCCCTCCCTCCCAGTTTACAAGTGGGATGATATGTTTTGCATAAATAAGGGCCTGCTGTGCTTTTTCCTGAAGAATACGAATGGTGATGATGTAGGGGAATCTTAGCACGCTGATCCCAAGAATAAATACATTTTTTTCTTTTTTCCAGTGTTGAAGAGTACCTGAACTGAAATAAGTGAGATACATTTGTTCATTCGTTTCAGTAATAATAATGGCCAATGATAGTAGAAATACATTTGATTTTTAAAATCTCTTGTTTGGATGCAGGGTATCAGCACTGCAACACACACACACACACACACACACACACACACACACACAAAGAAAGAAAGAAAGAATGAAAGCAAAAATCAATTATGTGCAGTCTGAATCTAAATTGTATTCTGCTTGCATCTGTCCGATTTTGTTTGTATGGTAGCTTCAAGAACAAAACAAAGCCATCTGTAGTGAGCGTGAATTCTAAGTTTCAAGTAAAGCTTCCAAGAAAGTGTGTTTGGGTGATGAGATGAATGGCATGAATATTGATTTTTGAGCTTCCAGGGAATCTTATTAACTGTTGCATGTGCTGTGATGGATAATGACACATGTCAGTTATTGCACCAGTGGATAAATGAGTTATATGGTACTATGTATTACCCCTCTACCAGTGATGCTGTCTGTTTCGCAGTGCCGTTGAGGATGTGCATGTATGATGAAAGTCTTATTATACTCCCCGAAAGGTGCATATGTGCGGCATTGTCTGCTGAGTAGGGAGTAGGGTTGTGCCCTGCCTGTCCCAAAGTAGATGCAGCCATGGAATCTGTGTTTAAGAAACTGGTTTTGAGCTGAGTGGAGACAAATGGTGCCAGAGGATTCTGCCTGTGTCATGGAATCAAGGCATGCTCCTTAGAGACCTTTCTGCACTTTGGCTATAGAAAAGATGCAGGCAAGGCAGTTTGTACTACAGGCTTTACTGGATGTTGATACCTCTGGGAGGATTGGTGTACGGGTCAAAAACCTGCTAAATGGTGGCAGTAATTTGTGGCATTGGTTGGTACAAAGAACTAGTTGGTAATGTGCCCATAAAGGAGAATGGAGGACCTGTGATTGCAGTGGTGGGTTTGTTGGGTGTTCTGTGATTCAAGAGACTGGTGATCCTGTAGGGTTTGTTGAGGAGGTTAATAAATGGGCTTTCACACTGGTCAGCTACCTCTGCCTCTCTTGTTTTCACAAGATGGAAGGTAATAATTTTTTCTCTGTTCTCCATTGCCGCCTGAGCTGGCGACCACTTGATGATGTCCAGCACCTCTTCAGATTCAGAGTTTCCTGTACCAGTGGTATTGCTGGACAAAAGGAACATTGAGCCAGCCTGACAAATTAATTTTGGTTGTCATAACACCTGCCATCCTGAATGTGGCAGTCATGTGGATCTCTGTCTTACTTGACTGATGAAGATAAGAGGGTTGAGCACACTTCTGCACATCAGCTTCTTACTAACGCAAACTCCTGGTCTTTCTTCCTGGTTCTGCATTGTTGAATGACATTCTTATTTCTCACCTGACATGTCTGCAGCCGGAGAAAGAAGGCTTTGTAGCCAGCCTTTTAAAGCAAAAGTGCACCAGTGACAATTAAAGGCCAGACCACTCACCCTAATGCATGATGGCAGTTTAGGAACACAGTCACATCAAACCAATAAGGAAAAGGGGGTGGGAGGGGAAGAAGGTGGAGATGAGAGTAGTTAGCAGTGCTGTCAGTCAAGCTGAGCAGACTGGAATAGAAACTTGACTTACTGAGAAGCTTTTGTAAGCTCCTTGATCTGTGCACAGTTAAGGTTGGTGACATATAGAAAAAAATTGATTAAGATCAGCAACCTTTCAATCAAAACTAGTAACAGTCATGAACCAGTGGGTTGGCAAATGCTGTTGGCATTCATCAAGCCTTTCCTACATTTGTTTCTAGGTCCTCCCCACCCTGTAGGAAGTAGGGTTAGCATGATGATTTATATGTATATACACTAATTTGAATCAACCTTGTTATCATCTATCCAACAACCATATTATGGTTTATTTTTTGTTATCATGCTGTAATTTACCCTCCTTTTATTTGTTTATTTATTTATTTTTTTGCAGTGTAATCATAAAGATCTTATCTTAGCCTAAGAAGGCATTGAGGCTGCTGTTTCTCGGCTGGGCTATTTATACATTGACTCTTTTGCTGCTGTGGGCTCATTTAGATCTATTGTCCAGCAGAGACCTGACAGTTTTACCTACCGTAGTTGAAAGCAGTCCCAACAGTCAGAGCATTAATGTAAGTTAATGTGTTCTGTCTATAATTTGACTTAACCCTCGCTTCACAGACCGCTGTATGTCTCAGTTGACCAAAAGCGAAAGTTGGAAGCATCTGATGAATTGCAAGAATGTGAGTCCACTGAACAGGATAACTCATCATCTTCAGACTTCCTTCATAACAAGCGAAGAAGACATAGCCAATGGTGAGTGCATGTGATACATTAGGATCTTTGCCACATCATACATACATACATCACCTAGTCCTGTGTTGCTCCATGAGGAGCAAAGGAGCCCGGGGCTAGGCAAGTTGGTCCTGACGTTTAAGATGAGAGTGACCAGCCTCACTCATCCTGGAGTGGCATTACGTAAGCAAGAAAGCCCAACCATCCCCTGGATATAAACCTACACAGGCTCAGTCTGGCTGGAGTGCCATAATTACCCACTGAACCACCATAGTTTGGTTACATGGTTACCACCCAGCATAGTAAATAGTTATCTAGTGTACAGGAAATCATGTGGCTTATCACTTAGTGTAGAGTCATTTTTGCCTCAAACCTTTAGTTAATGGTTAAACATCAGACTGCCAGATTTTTTCTTATCTTTCCTTTCCACATCAGATTTTCTTTAAGTTATTTCCACACAAGATTTTCTGTAAGCCTGTTCTGTATTCCATTAAGAAGAAAATATGTTATCATATATGAATCAAATAAGGTTAACAACACCAAGTAGGTGTATTCCCAATGTTGAATAAAGTAAGTTGGTGACAGCCAAAATACATTAATTTCTGTCCATT
The DNA here is from genome assembly GCF_032717465.1 of Coenobita brevimanus. Lineage (NCBI taxonomy): Eukaryota > Metazoa > Arthropoda > Malacostraca > Decapoda > Coenobitidae > Coenobita > Coenobita brevimanus. Next base: position 33,319,751 of record NC_137015.1, read on the forward strand.
TTGTAGAAGAGTATTTGAATGGTTGGACAGAATGAAATATCTAGAAAGTTATGTATAATTAGATTTTTAACCTAAAAGCTAACCAGCCCCAGCATTGTAAATATAGAGAATGCAGAACCCCTTTGGTAAGAATTGTCATATTAGACCTCCTCTTGATGTCAGAGCTTAGACTTGGTATTGTGTTTTCCATTATTTTCCTACTGTGTTTTATACCTTAATGGAGTATCTCTTCTGTTTACAGTATGTCTGAAGAAGAGAAAAACACTGAAGTAAGTGTCAAGGCATCATGTGAAGATACATCCTCACCATCCCCAGGCAGCAACACGGGTAAGAGGTGAAGCAAGGGAAAGATTAGGATACCGACTTTGGAGAGTCAGAGATGAGAATGCTAGAATGCTGAGAGGCTAGAATAAAGGATCTCAAGTGTGCTTGGTTTTATGGTTTGTCGTGATAAGCTGAATCTGTTAGTTAGAATGTCTCAGTGGGAGTAGACTTTGTGTTGGTTTGATCCCCAAGAGGTAACAGTAAGTTTTTCAGTGATGCATGGACACCAGAGGGAATAGGCCAGTCATCTGCTCTTAATTGTTCTGTATAACAGTAGTCTAGCCATAGGCCTCTACAACTTAGAATGAGCAGAGTGGGATAGGTTGTTACTATTTTGGTAAGATGAGACAGCTAGAATATTGAGATGTAAGAAGAAGAGAGTGTCATATGCCATGCTCTTGATTCTATGATGTTTCTTAACCCCTCCACACTGGGCTGTTTATAGCTCCGTTGTTCTCTCACAACGGGAATTTTTCTGAAACTAGCCTGTTTTCAAACCTTAATGTCTTGGAAACTATAGCAGTTAAGGAAACAAATTAAAGACCATATTACTCACCAACTCCTCTTCATGTGAATGAAAATATCTCCACGTTTGTAGGTTGTTTCATCGATGAGTAATGATGTGAGGAAGAGGACTAAATTTTGCTGCAAGAACAGGATATGTTCGTGCATCTGTCTGTGGCCCCGACTATGGCTTTGCTCTCAGTGTGATAACTTCTCCATTACTAGATAAACTAGACATAGTGGTGTCCATGGCATGCCTAATGGCAATATCACTGAGTCCTTTCCTATTATCCATGGAAAGAGGCTAGGCATGGATGGATGAGGCAAAAGTCCACATGAGACAGGAACAGAATTGGATAAGGGTGGGGAAAAAAAAAAAAAAAAATCGTCTTACATCTGGCAAAGTCACAGAGATGACTGAGGTATGGTTGGCTTCGCTGGTGGGAGTCCCTCCCTAGCTTTTGATGACAAGATAAAGTGGCAGCCACTTTAAACTGTACCACAAAAACAAGTGAAGTTCTGACTGGCACCCGGTGAGGCCTGGCCGCCGATTTCTTGACAGTTCTGACCGACACCCGGCGGTTAGGGATTGATGGACAAAATCAGGTATGGGCGACCTTTCTGAGTTGTTAGGCCAGATTATGATTTTGGTATCAATCTACATGCTTCCTTCCTTTGGAATGCGTATAATTTTACAACCAGCTGTACATAATTAATCAGGAACTGTAATAATTGGAATCGATTCCCTGTTTAGTGGTAGGTGGTGGCGACCATCATCCACTCACTTGATGTAGTGCTGCCTACTTCTTCCTTAGCCATTATCATTCTTTTTCTGTGCCTGCCCTCCTCTCTTCCTATTTCTCCCATCTTTCCTGTCACTACTTAATGCTATTCTTTCCGTTACAGGTGGCTTGACAATGAGTGACAAGCCAAATGGTTTCTTCTAAGCCAAGGAACCATTTACAACGCTGGGTACTAACCATATAATCAAACCATACGTGCTCCCTACATGTCAAGTGGGTTGGCGGAGGGTTAGTGCCCCTCCCTGTAAAACAAATAACTCAGAGTCAAATGGCCACCCCGTACGGGATTATGGCGTCTGGCAATAGATAGATAGATTCCCTATTTTTTTTTTTAGGAATCATATTGTCTCCAAAGCCAAAGTAATCATAATTGGGACTGATTCCAATTTCTCCAAATCCAAAGTAATAATTTTCATTTTTGTTTTCATTTTCATTTTTAAAGGCTCCAACATGCTTGCATGCATTGGCCTTGGTCACCTAATGGTGGCTGTCCTTGCTGCTCGATCTCTTACAGTCTCCCTCTTTATTCCCATATCCCTGAAGTCATGCTCAAAGATTTCATCCCAGGTCTTTTTCAGTCTACCAATCGCAACACTACGACTAATGTTAACGCTTCTCACTTTTTGCACCCTATTGTCATCCCCCATCCTCTGCACATGCCCAAACCACCTCAATCTACTCTTCCTCTTCACAGAACCAATACACTCCAGTCCCATCCTACCACTTAACTCTTCCATTGCAAACGAAGCCCCCCAGGCCTCTCACTCAAGGACGCATTGCACATCCATCTAACCATTGTTGTTTCTAGTTTGAGCCTGCGAATATTCTCTTCTTTTACTGCCAAGGTTTCACTACCATACAGCATTATACTCCAAAAACATGCTGCATACAAAGATCCTTTAACATGGAGGGAGAGCCTGTTCAGCTTTAGGAGAGGCATCAGCTCCAGTCCCATCCTACCACTTAACTCTTCCATTGCAAACTTAGTCCCATCCAGGCCTCTCACTCAAGGACACATTCCACATCCACATAACCCTTGTTGTTTCTGTATGTTTGAGCCTGCAATTATTCTCTTCCTTTATTGCCAAGGTCTCACTGCCATACAACATTACACTCCAAACACGTGCTGCATACAAAGATCCTTTAGCATGGAGGGAGAGCCTTTTCAGCTTCAGGAGAGGCACCAGCTCCCTAATCTTTTTCCAACCACACCTCACTCTAGCCACAGAGCTAGCTCCAGCCCCACCTCCTGTGCTTAACATGTCTCCCAGATAACAAAACTCTTCCACACACTCGAGAGACTCACCAGCAAGATCAATCCATTCACGCCTGACAAACTCCACATGCTCTCCCCGACACTGCATATACGAAATCAGCAGTATCTCGAAGTATACCTCTGATACAGCCACATCTCTTGTGCACCCACTTATCACAAAAACTGCACAAGACGGAATTACTTGCCACGCCCTTGTTGCAAATCGCACTTGGCCACTCAGCCTCTTCTTTAACAGTAGTGCCACCAGCCCTACATACCATCACCTTGTTTTATCTGCATTTACTCTCAAGCCCCTGTGTTCCATACCATCTCTCCTCTTACTAAATCTTCTGCATCCCTTTCAGTGTTTACAGTCAGCACCAAATCATCGGCATACATCTCTCATGGGAGTCCATTTCTGAAGTCACATGAGAGGGCTTCAGGTACCATGGTAAACAGCAAGGGGCTCAAGACCGACCCCTGATGCACACGAACATTCTTAGAAAACTCATCTTTCAAATCTTCATTCACTCTTGCCTGGTTGCAAACACCCACATGCATAGCCATAACCATCCTAACCAGCCACTTCATGATCTCAAGCTTCCTCATTGCCCATTTCACTACTTCCCAAGGGACTTTGTCAAAGGCCTTCTCCAGGTCAACAAAAACAAAGTACAGATCCCTTTTCTTTCCTATATACAGTAAGGCCTCACTATAATGGACTAATTGGGGCCCAAAACATTCCGAAAAATGCGAAATTCCGATAAAAGCGACATACGGACTTTTCCCTGCTAATTCAGACTTTTTCTGATATATCAGACATTAGTCCGGATCGTATGAACAGTTTTTAAACTGTTTTGACTACCACTGCGGTACTGTACAGTCACTACTCATTTTACGTTAGGGGTACGACAGGTCATACCTTATCGTATACCGATTTTTTCATAAATCGAGAGATTGAAACACATTATAAAAGGGAGGTTACGTCAACAACCATGGCGACATGACACATCCCTGTTTCAACCCAACCTTCAAAGAGAAAATTCACTTAGTTCACCATCCACATGCACTGCAGCCTTCGCATCATCATACATACTCTTCACAGCATTCAACAACTTCCCATCTACTCCATATATTCTTAATACTTTCCACAATCCTTGTCTATCCTTCCCTTTGTACAGAGGAATAATTATACCTGACTTCCAATCTCCTCATCCATGTAATACAATGCCATTCTTATGTTAGTCAAGAGATTGTTCGTCTCTCTATCTTGTTAACATGTTTTTCAGGTGACAAACTATCCTGGTCCAGCACTGCCAAATCTTTCTCTTCTCTCGCCTTTGATGGCCTCTAGGTACTTCTACCTATTTCCATTTTTTTTTTTTTTTTTAATACATTGAATTTCATTTCCCACATCTGGCTCCGATCATGAATCCTATCCAGGTCTTCCTGCAACATTGTACAGTCTTCCTCAACCTCTGCTTTCCCCAAGATCTTTGCATCATCAGGAAACAGAATTGCATAACTGTTCATTCCGTCTACCATATTGTTTACGTAAATCAGGAACATTACTGGTGCTAAAACCAAGCCTTGTGGGACACCACTTGTTACTCCCCTCCATCCAATAATCTTGTTCTTTATTAGTGTCCTCATTTGTTTGCCTTTCAAGAAGTTTCTCATCTACTCCAGGAGGTTTCCCTTAGAGATGTACCAATACCAAATTTTTGACCGATACCGATACCAATACCACAAAATTGGACCAATACCGATAATACTACCGATACTGATTCCAGTGAGGGAGGGTGGTGCCTGCTGTCTGAGGGCTGTGGCGGGGCCTTGAGCTGCTGATGCGAGGCTACTAACCTGTCTCATACATGTCCATGGTGGCAGATGTGGCTCATTACCAAAGAATGTACCGTATTACAATGCACCATGTACTCAAAATAACATGATACTAAATAATTGGATTTTACCAATAAAGTATTTTTCATCCTTATAAAACCTCCAAAATCTGTTTAACAAAATATCTTCCAGTGAGTGATATGCTTTGCACTAAATTCCTTTTAATTAAGTATCGGTTGTATTGGCAGATAATCAGTCAATACCGATTCTGATACCGATACTCTAAAAATGGGCCGATACCACCGATACCAACACACCAGTACATCTCTAGTTTACCCTTAGTCCTCCTATGCCCGCCATTTTCCACATTAGTTGCTTGTGGGATACCTTGTCAAAGGCTTTCTCCAAATCAAAATACACACAATCCACCCAACTGTGTTTGTCCTGTAGCACATCAATCACTCGAGTAAAAGCTCAACAGGTTGGAAACACACGATCTTCCACCTCTGAATCCAAACTTACTTTCAGCCAAAATGTTCATCTCCTCCAGATATTTTATCCCTCTGTCTTTCAAGATTCTGTCTCACAATTTTGTGACTATGTTGGTCAAGGACACAGGTCTCTAATTCAGGGGTTCTTCCTTGTGTGTGTGTGTGTGTGTGTGTGTGTGTGCAATACATTGTTATAACATTTGTGTGCTGGCAAAGTGTTTAGGGTGCTGTAGGTAGAGGTATACAAGTTTGAGAAAAAGGGTGCCCTTGGCCTAGTGGCCAGAAGTATGTAGGCCATTGTAATGGCTTTCTTATTTTACTGTAGTGCAGTTTTATTTAATGTGGTAACCTTTCTGTAGCAGGCAGCACACATATCACTTTAGTTTTATCTGTAAAACCATTTGACTGTAGGAAGAATAAAATGAAGGCATCTGTGTAATGAGTTATTATTATCTCTTGCCAGACGCCTCAATCCTGTTTGGGGTGGCCACAAACAAATCGCCTCCAAGTCGCCCTGTCCCCCGCCATTTCATTCCCCTGCTCCCAACTCACACCCCCCTCTCTCATATACCTCTCCACCCCATCCCTCCATCTCATCCTCGGCCTCCCCCTCCCTCTTCCCCCCTCCATCTCACTCACATAAACTCTCTTCATCAGTCTTTCACCCTCCATCCTCTCCACATGGCCTCTCTCGCCCTTATTATTATTATTATTATTATTATTATTATTGTAAATGTTGTTTTTGGTGGGTGGGGACCCTCATCATCCACTCACTCGTAGTGCTGCTCTTGGGTGACAGCCCTTTCCTTTCTTCCATCCTTTCTGTCCTCTTCTGCCTTTCTTTCCTTCATGCTTTCTCCTTCCTTATGCCCACGGATGACTCAACACTCCCTCTTCTGGCTTTTTTTTTTTTTTCCTTCATTCTTTCCTCCTCCTTCTGCCTATGGGTGACTCTATACTTAGTGACAAGCCAAATGGTTTCCTGTGCACCAGGAAACCATGTACTATGCTGGGTAGTAACCATATAACCAAATTTTGGCGCCTGGTGGTTTAGTGGGTAATTATTCCGCTCCAATCGGATTGAGCCAGTGAAGGTTTATATCCAAGGGATGGTTGGGGTTGATTGCTCATGTAATGCCACTCAGGGATGAGCGAGGCTGGTCACTCTCATCTTAAATGTCGGGACCAACTGCCTAGCCCCGGGCTCCTACGCTCCCCATGGGGCAATGTAGGATTGGATGATGGATGGATGGATGGCACTCAGGGATGAGTAAGGCTGGTCACTCTCATCTTAAATGTCATGACCAACTTGCCTAGCCCCGGGCTCCTTCTCTCCTCTCTCTCTCTCTCTCTCTCTCTCTCTCTCTCTCTCTCTTCCCCCCCCCCCCCCCCCATGAGAAATCAGATGTCACTGATTTGCTGTTAGAGGAAGTATCAGACAATGACATGGGGTTTGATGAGTCATAACTCATTCTTATGATGATGAATGTGTGTCGTTTTCACATTGTTTCTCTCTCTCTCTCTCTCTCTTGACAGATGAGAAATCAGATGTCATCGATTTGCTGTTAGAGGAGGTATCAGATGACGACATGGGGTTTGATGAATCAGAACCTACACCACAGGCAGACCCATCCCAAGACAGTGGTGAAGAAAATGTTGGTGTGGATGGAGGGTTTATCATCACAGATGAGGTGTCTTCAGATGAGTTCGAGAATGATCCTGTGGAATTGGTGGATAGTACCAGTGTCAGGTCAGATGTGGTCCAGGAAGCAGACAAGTGAGTTATCTGTTTTGTACTGATCCATATCCCTCGTATTAACTTAATACTTAATGCATTCAGTTTCAGGGACCCTATAATATATTTGTTTTGTGGTAACAGGAGTTAGGTTAAAAAAATAAATAAATAAATAAAGGGGTTAAACTGCCCACAGCAGCAGTACATCAATCAGTGTCCACTTTTCTCCCTCATAATTTGAATTTCCAACTTCAGTATGGTTACATAATTTTTTTCCAGGTCATGTATACTTGATTATTTTGCCATCGTTGTTGTGCAACCCTAGTCTGTCAGAGAACAGTCCCATCAACTACAAGCAACCAACCACCCTTACAGGGCCATTCCATGTGGTGAACCAATGTTCCCATGCAGCTGATAGTGCCTCGCCACAGCAAGGCATAGGGATTAGCGTGGAGGTTTAGTTCCTGGGTTGACCCTACATTTGCATCTCCACTTAGTTAACAGACACCACAGTAGGCTTCCTGTCATCCTGTTATTTGGCTATATGGTTACCACCCAACATTGTAAACAGTTTCCTTAGTTACAGGAACCCATTCGGCTTGCTACACATTGTAGAGCCACGTGAATTGGAAAGTGATTGGAAGAATGAAAGTAACGGAAGAGAGGGAGTTAGACACAGAAAAAGAATGATAGATATGAAGGAAGACGTAGACATCACAACATCAAGTGAGTGGATGATGGGTGTCCCTACCTACCACCTGTACATGAGTGCGTGAGAGAAGTATGGAAGCTGATAAGAGAGCTGACAAGGGATCAAGTTTGCTGGATGAATTTTGTGAGGAGAAGTGTATGGTCAGGGATTGGTACTCCTTTTTAACGTGACATTTGTTGGATTGACTCTGTCAGATAGGTGAATGTGAAGCTGTGTTGGGAATAAGTTTGTGCCTTTTGGTTGGAGGCAGGATTCTGAGGGCTTGGTGAGTGGACAAACTTTGATTAGTGTCTCGTTTTTTTTTTTTTTTTTTTTTACAGGGTGGAAAAGGAAATCTGGATGATGATGATGACTGGACACACCACACAGTATAATTGGAGTATCACTTCTGTCACCTTGGTTTTGCTTTAATGAATAAGGGGTGGATACACGAATGGTTGTCTCTGCAAATGGCAGGGTTTGAAATAGGACCCTCCATTTACTGGCTCACATTTTTTTTTCCAAGAAAGCTGTTCTCTATGTATACCATGCCTTGGCTATGGTCCTTCGCCTTGTAGTAATTTCAGTGAAAAAGAAAATTACGTCAGTGTTAGTTAACATCATCGGCAAGGCACTCAAATGCCCTTGGGATGTACCTTCTCAGTAAGCATAGTGTCTTTATAAACAAGACTCCCATGCACAGCCTGCATGTTTGTTGTCTTCAGCATAATTTTTCTCTCCACTACTTGGCTTGAGAGGGAGAGAGAGCATGAAACAAGGATGGTAACAGAATTGGATGAAGTCATAAAAGTGCCCTAAACCTGAGTCAGTAAACAGAGGGTTTACTTCTTCCTTCACTTCTGTCATTCTCTGTCTGTGTCTTCCCTCCTCTCATCCTTTTTTCATTTGTCTTTCCTGTCACTTTTTGTTGCTCTTCTTTCCATTTTGTTTGGCATTACTTTGATTGACAAGCCTAGTGGTTTCCTGTAAGACAGGAAACAATTTGCAACACTGGGTGGTAGCCTTAAAACCAACCCATATATGTTCCCAGCGTGTCAGCAAGTGGGTTGGTGAAGGGTTAATGCCTCTCCCTGTAAAACAGCTAAAAAATAAACAGCCACCCCATATGGGATCATGGCATGTTGCTATAGATAGATAGATAGATTTATTATAAAACACTCCAGTTTACTGACCTTGGCAAGGCATGTAAACACCCTTGTTGTGAACCTTCTCAGTTGTCATAGTGTCTTTATAAGCAAGACTCATGCACAACCTGCATGTCTGTTGTCTTCAGCACTATTTTACTATCCCCTGTTTGGCTGGAGAGAGAGAGAGCACGAAACAAGGAAGGAAACCAAGTAGGATGGAGGGCCATAAAAATGCGCTAAACCTGAGTTGGTAAATGGAGAGTTTTCTTATCAAGCACTCCAGTTTACTAACCTCTCATGTTATAGTGCTTGCTGAAATAAAAGAGCTCTAAGTGATGAAGGAGGTTGGGGGTCAAAGGATCAGAGTTCAAAGAAGAATTCAGTAAAACAATAGGCAGTTATGGAAAATACAAGTAGTCCAAGTGGCTGAAAGGCTCATTAAAATGAAATATTTTGCACATTGCTTTTTTATTAACTCAGCAACAACAGCAAGTAGCTCCAGTAAATATAAATATTAAATGATGTCCTCCACAGAATTAGTGAAATGGTACAGCTTAGGCAGATAACTGGAGGTCATAGCCATCTGACATAGTACAGAAAACAAGGGCCCTTATGGATATGGGTTCACAGGTCTAAACAATCCTAGTAAAGGTGAATGGATTATGCTGAATGCTGAGGGATTTATTTACTTTTGATTGGAAAAAGAAATTCAAGAAAATATTAGCTCATGCCCAAAGACAAAGTTACTTAGTCCTTCATTTGAGAATTACATAATAAAATGTGAAGAAGATGCCTAGTTATGAACACCGCGGACCTTAGATGCTGAAGCAGGATCTGCTATCTCTATACATGAATTTAACAGCTTGAAATTTAGGCTTGGCTCCAGCTGTATCAGAGGACAATATCTGGGGTTGGTTGGTTTCAGTTAATATTTCGTGGATTGGACATATGGTATGATGGATGGAATAGGAATGAGGAGATGTAATACGCTAATGTTTAAGCATAATACGTACATACATACATACATCATCATCATCATCATCTAATTCTGTGTTGCCCCATGAGAAGCATAGGAGCTTAGGGATAGGCAGGTTGGTCCTGATATTTAAGATGAGAACAACCAGCTACACTCATCCCTGAGTGGCATTATGTGAACAACTAACCCCAACCACATCATGGATATAAACCTGCACAGGATCAATCCGACTGGAGTGCCTTAATTACACACTAGACCACCAGGCGCCATAATTTGGTTATATGGTTACCACCCAGCGTAGTAATTGGTTTCCTGGTGTACAGGAAACCATTTGGCTTGTCACTCAGTGTAGAGTCACCTGTAGGCAGAAGGAAGAGGAAAGAAAGATGGAAAGGACATAAGAGGAAAGAAGGAAAGGACATAAGAGGAAGGAAGGAAGAGATGAAAGGTCAGCCACCTGAGAGCAGCAGTACATCGAGTATTACATAATTCTTTCTCACAAAGCCTAGAGCAACTAGAATATCCAAATCAGTGAGGTCTCATGCAAAAACTGTAACATTCATAAACATAGTCATCACATTCATTACTGAGACTGGCTCCTGTAGCTAAGGCTATCAGGAACAGGGTCTAGTAAAGAAGTTGCATGTTGTTAAATAATTTATAGAGAAGAGAGGACCAGGGACTAATAAAATTGAGGACCTTCAGTTATGGTCACCAAAGAGGAAGAGTTTGCTTGTTAGTACCAATTTTAAGAAACATTCTTGCCACAGAAGAAATTAAATCCATTCTGGAATAGTCATGTCAGCCCAGTGGGTCATTGAGAGCAGCATAATCATTAAAAACTGAGCTAGGCTGGGGGCATGTGAAGAAACAGAGTTCAGCCTAATAATCCCCCAAAATAATCAGATAACCTTTAGCTGATAAGTTACTAAAAACCTTCTAGCATGACTCATACCATGTTTCGGTAACAAATTGTAAACTCTGAATGATGAAGTGTGTCCCTCTGTGTTTGTAGAAAGATAAGTAAACTTTGCATTAAGCCTCAAGGCTTTGTAGCAGCCGTGGCTCAGTGGGTTAGAGTGCTCCGCTCTAACCGAAGGGTCGGAGGATCAAATCCACCCAAGGGTCATTGGTATACATCAGGAAGGGCATCCGGTCATAAAATGCTACATGCTCCAGTCCAAAGTCCTCTACCCAGGGGCAACGCCTTAGCCCTTCGGCGATACCTGGTGTAAAACCAAATTATTATTATTATATTTATCTTTCATGGGAACTGATGTCTCTGTTGTCCCCACAATTGTCCTCACAATTATCCTGAAGAACTGTGCTTCTGTGCTTACACGCTACCTGAGTAAACTCTTTTGCTAGAAGTTTGCTCTCATTCAGCCTGTCCCAAAGAAGGGTGACCATTCCCAGCCCTCTAACCATTGCCCAATTGCTTTAACATCCTGTATTTCAGAAGTTTTTGAGTCTGGCATACCCCAGTTTAACGATGTAATTGGTTAGGTAAAACCCTGTCGTTAGGCGGAGTGCATATTTTGGGATACTTTTAACATGTAATGTGGAGTGTTATCAGCCTTGGGTTTCCCCCAAACCAAGCCCAAAACCCACCCAAATGAGCCCCAAAACAAGTTCAAAGCCATTGTAAATAGCCTGACAGCTGTCAAGGACTCTAACCTAGGCCTAGCACTTGTAAATAACTCACTAAAACCGACAAGTATAATCTGAAAATCATCAGATATAAGTCTGAAAAAAATCAAGCTTAGTAAACTGTACCCCAAAATGACAGTGTTCACCCCACCTATGGCTAAAACATATTAATCTAAGTTTAAAAACAGTTTATAAATTAAACACAATTTTTAGTCTAAAATATCATCAAAATTGGTAAAAATAAAAAAATAAAAACCCATCATTAAACCGGGGTTTGGCCATCGTTGGGTGGGGTATCATGATATTTCTGCCCCCATCGTGAAGCCGGGGTATTGCATATCGAGGTATTACTGTATTCTCAACAAAAAATTTTTAAAGCATCTTTCCTATCACAATCTTCTTTTCAATCATCAGTGTGGGTTCCGCCAGGGACGCTCCACTGGCGATCTTCTCACCTACCTTTCAGACTCCAGATCATCCTCGTTTTGGGACTTTGGTGAAAGCTTTGCCATTGCACTTGACATCTCAAAGGCTTTCAGTCAAGTTTGACATAAATCTTTAATTTCCAAACTGCCCTCTTACAGTTTCTATCCTTCTATCTGTACCTTTATCTCTAGCCTCCCTTCTGGTCATTCAGTAGCTGCTGCTGTAGATGGTCACCATTCTTCTCTAAGCGCTATCAGTAGTGGTGTTCCTCCGGGCTCTGTCCTATCACCAACTCTCTCTTGTTCATCAGTGACCTGAGCTGTATATTTAACCGTATCCACTTATATGCTGATGACTCCACCGTTCATCTTTTCATTCGCTTACCACAGCGTCCATCTCAGCAGTTACTTCAGCAGACAAGGGATGAGGCTATGGCAAACCTAATGTCTGACTTGGCTTATATCTCTGATGGGGTAAAAGTAATCTTCTTGTTTTTAATGCATCAAAAACTCAGTTCTTACATTTATCAACCCAACAAAATCTTCCAGAGGAGTACTCTCTAATATTCAGCAACATCCAGCTTAATCCTGCATCATCTTTAAACATACCTGGGGTTTCAATCTCTCAAGATTTATCTTGGAAAGAACATATTACCTCTCTCATAAAGTCTGCATCCAAGAGATTAGGTGTGCTAAGCTGACTCTGTGTCTTCATTATCCCTGCACAGTTGTTGGCTTTATACATGGGTTTTATTCACCCATGTGTAGAGTACAACTCTCATGTGTGGGGAAGCTTCCCACATACAGCTCTTCTCAACAAGGTGGAGTCAAAAGTTTTTCGTCTCACCAACTCTCCTTCTCTTACTGGTTCCCTTCAACCTCTGTATCTTCGCCATACTGTTGCATCTTTGTCTCTCTTCTGTCGCTGCTTCATTGGTCACTGCTCGTCTTAACTGTATGCTTGCATCCCTCCTCTATTACGGCGGATGCATGACACCCGTCTAGCAACAAACTCTCATCCCTTTTTAGTCCAATTCTCTAATGCAAGAGTTAACCATTACTCCCAGTCCTTCGTGTATGTAGCAGGTCATCTATGGAACTGTCTCCCACTCTACATTTCCCACTGCCTATGATCTCCGGTCTTTCAAGCACAGTGTGTCCTGGCATCTTGAAATGAACAGTTCTTGAATCCCCCCCCCCCCCCCCCCTGTGCACAAGACTGGTTTTCAAAGTACATACCCTGAGTTTAACAAATGACTGTGTGGGTTTTAGGTGGGGGCTAGAATGCAACTCCACTCTTTCTTAAAAAAACTTATGTGGAAAATTGCTTTGGAATCCAGCAAAGTGATATGTGGAAAATTGCTTTGGAATCCAGCAAATTGATATATGGAAAATTGCTTTGGAATCCAACAAATTGATATCTGACAACTGTCATAGGTATGCATTCCCATCGGATATGAGGGCGCACCTGCAGATCAGTACTATACAAGATGAACAGCAGCCTGCAGAATGACAGTAAAGAATCTTAGAAAAATATTAAATCCTTATCATACTGAATATATAATAATTTAAAAAATACAGATGCTGTTTTAGACATAAACTCTTAAGCATGTTGTCAGAACACAACATATTTACTCTTATTAATTATGGAATGTATGGTGAAGTGCTGAAAGAGAGCTTGAATGGATATGGAAGATCGGTAGATTTGCCTGGGTGGAAGATTGAGTTCTAGAAGACTGGGAATCAAGTATGATATTTCTCTTTTAGAAAGGGGAAAGGGTAAAAGAAGTGTTTGGCATTTGTAAGGATATTTGTCTCATCAATTTAATAGGAATGATATATGGTAGCATACTTGTCAATATGCTGCAGTGAGTGAAAAAACTGAGGAATTAGTTGGAAAGGGACAGGGGGGCTTTAGGAAGGGAAGGGATGTTTAGACCAAATATTCATTCTTGACTGTTTTGTGAAAAAGAATTTACAGAAGGGAAAGTTGTATGCTACATTCTTGGATCTGGAGGTGCCAGAGAAGGATACTTTCTTGGAGTGGCAACAATATAATGGGACAGAGGCAATGTCAAGCTATACAAACATCCATTGACCCTTTCTCCATCTCCCCAAAAGGAGAATAGTGGTCTACAGGAGGTAACTTTAGCATGCAGTCCACTGGGTTCACATTTAGATGAGCCTGGGGTTGTAGGTACTACTACCACTGTTGATTTGGAGAAAGCATGTGACAGAGTAGACACACAAGAGTGTGGAATGTTTTGAAAATACATTTTATATCGTGGGTGGGAAACTGATGATTTCTGTCAAAAGTAGGCCTAAGTATGAGGATGCAAGAGTGGCATTATGTGTGGTCAGTCGATATAGTTTGCTCATCATTCATAATTTAATGTTGCTATTTCACATGTAATATGTCTCTTCTCAGTGTGGATCCCAAGCCAAGCAACACAGAAGCACAAGAAGAAGACAACAGCAATGTTAAGGGAACATCACCTACACCAAGTGAGACTGAGCCTCCAGTGCCCCTGTCACTGGACTCATGTTACACTGCTGTTGTCACCACACAGAATACAGTGAAAGTGTTCTACAGAGCTAATGTGCTAAATGGATATCTAGCCAGATTGCAACCTTCCAAGTGGCCAGTGCAGATTGTAGTTTATGCTGCTGTAAGGGAGCAAAAAATACAACCCATATTAGGTTCCTACCTCAATTCTCTTATGCCCCTTGACATGTGGACTTTCATAAAGCAGGGTCAATACCAGTGTATCCTCAACAAAGAGCAGAAGCCACAGGAAACAAGTGATTCGTGCCTTCCAGTTTCAGGTTTGTAGTACCTCTTAGTTACTCTAGATCTTCCAGTATTGGTATTAACTCTTTGACCATGAGGATTTTTGCATAGTTGAACGAAGTTGTCTATTTTTCACAGACTGAAATACCTAAATGGTTGTACACATACTGTAAAATCTTTAACTGAGATTATTATGAACCCATTTTCTCAGCTAGGATTTCACTTAACAAAATAATCTTGCTTTAATCGTAATCTGATACCTCCATTCATCCATAATAGTAATAAGGTTGATAATACACCATATCAAAATGCATGCATACTTGGAATAAAATTGATATTCATGCTAATACAACTGCAGTCAGAGGTGGAAAATTACTTTATATATATATATATATATATATATATATATATATATATTACAGATGTGGAAAACCCTGCTGTAGATGATGAAGCAGAGAGAATTGATTCTTCAGATGATGAAAAGCCAGAGACCCAAGAGAGCCTTTCCAATCAGCAAAGAACCTTGAGTTATATTGGACAGCTTGAAAATGAAATTGAGAAGGAAGGAGAGGGGTCAGGTACAAATGCAGAGAAGACAAAAGAAAAATTAGAAGCCATCAATGTGATGTTAGAAAACTTGGAGGAGGTGTCAGATGATGATGACCTGTGTTCGGATGAACAACAGCATGCATCACCAGCAAACCCATCCCAAGTCAGTGATGAAGAATTCTGTGACCTAGAGGAAATGGATGAAGGGTTCATCATCACAGATGAGGTATCATCTGATGACATCGAGAATGATCCTATGGAGTTGGATGAAGTTACCAGTGCCAGGTCAGATGCAGCGCGGGACACACTTCTTGTAGCTGATGATGAGTGAGTTGACCTAAGTAGCTTTCATCTGTGTACAGTAAGTCTGTGTTTTATGTAAGTATGGTGATCCCATGGTTATCATTCATTATTGGTACTGAACATGGTGTGTGATGGAATTGTGCAGTAACAAACGCACTGAACCTATAGGATTTACCCGAATTGGTACCAGGCATCCCAAGTTCAAACCCAAAGTTTCCCTTTTGCAACAGTTTAGACCCACTAAATACATGCATACTGTTAGGTTAACAGGAAGTGATGAAAAGAGATAAGGAAATGTTGAGAGCGATAATTGGATCCATGATAAAACCGACATTAGAATATGCAGCAGTGATGTGGTCACTGCACTTGAAGAAGCATGTAAGAAAATGGGAAAAGGTACAGAGGATGGTGACAATGATGCTGCCAGGTTTGAGAGAATTGTCTAATGAAGAGAGGATGAAGAAGCTGAAGTTACCAATGCTCAGTGAGAGAAGACAGAGAGGTGATTTGAGTACAGTGTTTAAAGGAGTCAGAAATCTAGAAAAGGCTGATAAGTAAGAACTGTTTGTGGATGAAGGTGGAAGGACAAGAGGACACAGATATAAACTGAAGAGTTGATGCTTAAATGATGAAGAAATTTAGAGTCCCAAATAGAAATACAGTAAACCCTCGAAATAACGAACTAATTGGGGAGAGGGGTGGGTTGTTATATCCGAAAGTTCGCTATATCTGATGGTCGTTATTAACCCCTTACCCATGGGCCATCACTACCATGACACTCGTTACATAAGTATCATATCGATCGCGGAGCATCACTTGTGTGATTTGGGGATCGTTTAAATCGCCCGGGCTTTCAAGTGCGGTCTTGTATCATCTATCAGTACTGCCAGTGTGTAGCTATAGGCAACGCTGCTAGTACTGCTAGTACTTGCATCCAGTGTTATCAATTTAGCCATTTTTCTGTGTTTTCCTAGCCTTCCTATCTCCCCTCCCTTACCCCCTCCCCCGCCTAGCTACAGCCTGGCTGCGCAACGCAACTCTTGGTTGTTTTTTTCCATTCGCTTTTTCCATTGAAATGTGCCATATGCCCTATTCTCATACTAAAAAGTATATAAAAAAAGGGAAAAGGCTAATTGATACTGCCATTGGCCATGAAATAGCTGATTTATCACCTGGCAGCACCCCACATGCACTTGTTTGCTAATTTTACCTGTTCATTACCCATTGAAATTTCCGTTGTGACCCATTCTCATACTAAAAAATATATATAAACAAGGGGAAAGGCATAGTGATACTTCCACTGACCTGGAAGTAACTAATTTATCGTCCTGCTATCCCCACGGGAGGGGCATGGTGCAGTCCGGCCATCCCCGCGGGTAAGGGGTTAACCGAGGGATTACCGACCCAAGGATGCTATATCCGTGGAATCGTTCGGTCCAGCGTGCACCACCACAACTTACTCTATGAAGTTTCACTTGGAGAATTCTGTGGTTTATGTACGGTAATATGTACGGCGATATGAATGGTAAAGTTGGGAATGTGAAGGTGGATGGAATAGTTGGTGAGTGGGGTGTACCTGCTGAGATAGATGAGAATGGGAGTGCGTTAGTGGACATTTGTGCTGGGAGGGGGTTGGTGATACCCAATACCCTCTTCAGGCATAAAATGATCCACAGGTATACATGGCGAGTGATGAGAAGGGTGGGTGGTGAACTGAATGAAAGGAAGGCAGTGATTGCTTATGTGTGTGTGGATGAAAGGATGCGAAGATGTGTAATGGATGCAAGAGCTTATAGAGGTTGGGGGAGTGGATTTTCTGACCACTACTTGGTGGTGGCCAGAATTAGGATTCAAGTAAGATGGAGGAGTAGAAGGGAAAGATGAGAGGAAGGAGTAGTTGCAAGGAGAGTGGAAAGGTTACAAGAGGATGAGAAAAAGGCAGAGTATAAGAGAGAAGTGGAGGAACGATTGGGCAAATATGAATTGGAGCAGATGGGAGACGTGGAAGGTGTGTGTAGGATATTTACAGAAGAAATATGTGCAGCATGTGATGTGGTGTGTGGAAGGAAGAGAAGACGGAGGGGGGTGCAAGGAACAGCGTGGTGGGCTGAAGAGGTGAGACAGGCTGTGGCACAAAAGAAGAAAGCGTACAATGAATGGATGAGAAATAGGGGCATGGAAGAAGTTGAGAGGCAGAAGAGAGAGTTATATGTAGAAAGAAAGTGAGAGGTGAAAAGATTAGTAAGAGAGAGTAAGAAGAGAGTGGATGAGGAATTTGGAAGGAATTTGAGTGTAAAGTGGAGGGACTGTAAGAAAATGTTCTGGAAAGAGGTGAAAAGAGTAAGACAGGGTGGAAGTGAAGTTAGCAGGGGAGTGAAAGATAAATATGGTAGATTACTAGTGGAGATTAGTAGTAGGGGGAGAAAAAGTGAGCAGATGGAGTGAACACTTTAAGGAATTGTTGAACATAGAGGATGGAAGTAATGCGAATATAAGTGGCTGGGGAATGGCTGGGAGAAGGAGGGAGGTGAGAAGACAGGAAGAAATCAGTAGGATAGAAGTTGTGGAAGCAATGAAGAAAGTTAAATTGGGGAAAGCGCCAGGAATTGATGGAGTGTGTGGTGAAATGCTGAAGCATGGGGGAGAGATAGTAGTGGAATGGATGTAGAAGATGTGCAGATTGGCCTGGGAGGAAGGTACAGTCCCGGAGGATTGGAAGTCAGGTATAATTATTCCCTTGTACAAAGGAAAAAGGGAAAAAGAAGTGTGTGGTAATCATAGGGGCATTTGTCTTCTTAGTATAATAGGAAAAGTGTGTGGTAGGATACTTATTGATAGAGTTAGAGAAGGAACAGAGAAATTAGTTGGAGAAGAAAAGGGAGGCTTTAGGAAGGGAAGAGGTTGTGTAGATCAGATATTCATTCTTAGATCTTTAGTGGAAAAGTTTCTAGAGAAGGGAAAGAAGTTGTATGCGGCTTTCATGGATTTGGAGAAAGCATATGACAGGGTGGATAGACAAGGATTGTGGAAAGTATTAAGAATATATGGAGTAGATGGGAAGTTGTTGAATGCTGTGAAGAGTATGTATGATGGTGCTAAGGCTGCAGTGCGTGTGGATGGTGAACTAAGTGAATTTTTCTCTTTGAAAGTTGGGTTGAAACAGGGATGTGTCATGTTGCCATGGTTGTTCAATCTGTACATGGATGGGGGTAATAAAAGAAGTACAAGGTAGGGTAGTGGATGTTTGAGTGGCCCTGGTGAGAGAGGATAGTGTTTTGGAAACTCCCTGTACTGTTGTTTGCAGATGATATTGTGTTGTTGAGTGAAGATGAAGGGGAGCTGCAAGGCTTGGTGGATGAGTTTGGGGGAGTGTGTAAGAAACGGAATCTAAAGGTGAATGTAGGGAAGAGTAAAGTGATGGTCTTTGAGAGAGGTGAAGTCAGTGAATGTACAGCTAGGTTGGATGGTGAGGAATTGGAAAATGTGAGTACGTTTAAGTACTTGGGTAGTGTGATGAGTAAGGATGGAGGTTTGGAGGGTGAGGTGCTTGAAAGGGTACAGCAGGGAAGAAAGGTTGCTGGTTCTTTGAAAGCAGTGATAAGAAACAGGGAAGTGAGCATGGAAGTGAAAAAGTTACTACATGACAGTATTGTGATACCAACTCTAACGTATGGAAGTGAAGCTTGGACGTTGTTGGAAGGACACAAGTCAAGAGTGAGAGCAGTGGAAATGAGTTATTTAAGAGGAGCCTGTGGAGTCACATGGAGAGACAGGCTGACGAATGAGGATATAAAGGAGCGTTGTGGTGTGGATGTGGATGTGATAGGAAGAGTTATGAGGAACACACTGAGGTGGTTTGGCCATGTGGAGAGGATGGAGGGTGAAAGACTGACAAAGAGAGTGTATGTGAGCGAGGTGGAGGGGGGAAGAGGGAGGGGGAGGCCGAGGATGAGATGGAGGGATGGGGTGGAGAGGTATATGAGAGAGGGGTGTGTGAGTTGGGAGCAGGGGAGTGAAATGGCAGGGGACAGGGCGACTTGGAGGCGATTTGTTTGTGGCCACCTCAAACGGGATTGAGGCGTCTGGCAATAGATAGATAGAATTATACAGTACTTGTGCAGTAAATACCATCCTGAATGAAGTTGTCCATATAAATATAATGCCTGTAATGTAATGTAGTATTGTTACAGTACACTTACCATGCCAGGAAGTGAACTTCCGCCGGATATAGCTACCAAAGGTCGCTATATCCAATGGAAAATCGCTCCGGAAATGGTGGGTCGTCATATCCGAAATTCGCTGTATAAGGGTTCGTTATATCCAGGGTTTACTGTATAGACATTTGGAATGGTTTGAAAGAGTAAGTTTTACAAGCAAATGTCTGTGTTTAAAAATAGATTGGATAATTTAAGATACAGAGATGGGACAACCCAAGCTAATCTCAAATCCTGTATACCACAACTAGGTAAATACTGTACACACACACACACACACACACACACACACACACACACACACACACAGTATAAAAGTGTATTTTTAATTACAGTATTGAGATACGTGTATACCTAGATGTGATACTCCGGTTTAACAGTGGGGGTAGAAATACCACCATACCGTTCCTAACAATGGCCACGTACCAGTTTAACGATGGGTTTTGATTTTTTATACCAGGTTTGATGATATTTTAGACTAATTTTGTGAGTGTAGGTGGATGTTGGAGTGGCCCTGGTGAGAGAGGATAGTGTTTGGAAACTCCCTGTACTGTTGTTTGCAGATGATACTGTGTTGTTGAGTGAAGACGAAGGGGAGATGCAAGGCTTGGTGGATGAGTTTGGGAGAGTGTGTAAGAAACGGAATCTGAAGGTGAATGTAGGGAAGAGTAAAGTGATGGTCTTTGAGGGAGGTGAAGTCAGTGAATGTACAGCGAGGTTGGATGGTGAGGAATTGGAAAATGTGAGTACGTTTAAGTACTTGGGTAGTGTGATGAGTAAGGATGGAGGTTTGGAGGGTGAGGTGCTTGAAAGGGTACAGCAGGAAGAAAGGTTGCTGGTTCTTTGAAAGCAGTGATAAGAAACAGGGAAGTGAGCATGGAAGTGAAAAAGTTACTACATGACAGTATTGTGATACCAACTTTAACGTACGGAAGTGAAGCTTGGACGTTGTTGGAGAGACACAAGTCAAGAGTGAGAGCAGTGGAAATGAGTTATTTAAGAGGAGCCTGTGGAGTCACATGGAGAGATAGGCTGACGAATGAGGATATAAAGGAACGTTGTGGTGTTGATGTGGATGTGATAGGGAGCGTTATGAGGAACACACTGAGGTGGTTTGGCCATGTGAAGAGGATGGAGGGTGAAAGACTGACGAAGAGAGTGTATGTGAGTGAGGTGGAGGGGGGAAGAGGGAGGTGAGGCCGAGGATGAGATGGAGGGATGGGGTGGAGAGGTATATGAGAGAGGGGGGTGTGAGTTGGGAGCAGGGGAGTGAAATGGCAGGGGACAGGGCGACTTGGAGGCGATTTGTTTGTGGCCACCCCAAACAGGATTGAGGCGTCTTGCAATAGATAGATAGATAGATAGGTTGATTTATTGACTTTTTAGACTTAGATTAATGTGTTTTAGCCATAGGTGGGGTGAACATTATCATTTGGGGTACAGTTTACTAAGCTTGATTTTATCTATCTATCTATCTATTGCCAGATGCCTTAATCCCATAAGGGGTGACCACAAACAAATCGCCTCCATGTCGCCCTGTCCCCCCCCATTTCATTGCCCTGCTCCCAGCTCACCCCCCCTCTCTCTCTCTTATACCTCTCCACTCCATCCCTTGATCTCATCCTTAGCCTCCCGCTTCCTCTCCCCCCCTCCACCTCACTCACATACACACTCCTCGTCAGTCTCTCACTCTCCATTGTCCTCTCCACGTCCAAACCACCTCAGTGTGTTTTTCCTAACGCTTCTTATCACATCCACATCCACACCACAATGGTCCTTCACTTCCTCCTTTATCAATCTGTCTCTCCATGTGACTCCTCTCAAATAAGTGATTTCCACTGCTCTCATTCCTGACTTCTGTCCCTCCAACAAGGTCCAAGCTTCACTTCCATAGGTTAGACTTGGTATCACAATACACTACTGTCATGTATTAGCTTGACTTAATCGGATACATTTTTGTTAAGCTACAGAACGTGGTGAATGTTTTTGGCTTATCCCATAGGGCCAGGATTCCTGGGGTTTGAATGATGAGTGAATGGAAGCGTGGCCCATTGGATTGGGCAAATTTGGATTGTCTGGACATTGCTACTCCTCACCCTGCCCTTTGGTGGGAAAGGAGGTCTGGATGATGATGATCTTTTTCACTTCCATGCTCACTTCCCTGTTTCTTATCACTGCTCTCAAGGAACCAGCAACCTTTCTTCCCTGTTGCACACATTCAAGCACTTCACCCTCTAAACTTCCATCCTTACTCATCACGCTACCCAAGTTCTTAATCGCACTCACATTTTCCATTTCCTCCTCATCCATCCTCACTGTATGTTCACTGACTTCACTTCTCTCAAAAACCATAGCTTATACTCTTCCCTACATTCGCCTTTAGATTCCGTTTCTTACATACTCTCCCAAACTCATTCACCAAGCCTTGCAGCTCCCCTTTGTCTTCGCTTAACAACACAGTATCATCTGCAAACAACAGTACAGGGAGTTTCCAAACACTGCCTTCTCTCACCAGGGCCACTCCAACATCCACTGCCCTACCATGTATCTCTTTTATAACCTCATCCATATACAGATTGAACAGCCATGGAGACATGACACATCCTTGTTTCAATCCAACCTGCTAATAGAAAAATTCACTCAGTTCACTATCCACACACACTGCAGCCTTAGCACCCTCATACATACTTTTCATGGCCTTCAGCAGCTTCTCATCTACTCCATATATTCTTAATACTTTCCACAATCCTTGTCTATCCTCCAGATCATATGCTACTCCAAAAACATGAAGGCTGTATACAACTTCTTTGCCTTCTCTGGAAACTTTTCCACTAAAGATCTAAGAATGAATATCTGATCCACCTAAACTCTTCCCTTCCTAAAACCTCCCTGCTCTTCTCCGACTATTTCCTCTGTTATTTCGTTAACTCTGTCAATAAATATCCTGCCATATACTTTTCTTATTACAATAAGAAGACAAATCCCCCTATGATTACCACACACTTTTTTTTCCCCTTTTCCTTTGTACAGGGGAATAATTATACCTGTCTTCAAATCCTCTGGGACTTTGCCTTCCTCCCTGGCCAGTCTGCACATCTTCCACATCCATTCTACTACTATCTCTCCCCCATGCTTCAGCATTTCACCACACACTCTATCAATTCCTGGGGCTTTCCCCATTTTAATTATCTTCATTGCTTCCACAACTTCCATCCTACTGATTTCTTCCTCTCTTCTCACATCCCTCCTTCTCCCAGCCATTCCTCAGTCACTTATACTTACATTTCTGTCATTCTTTACGTTTAACAATTCCTTAAAGTGTTCTCTCCATCTGCTCACTTTTTCTCCCTTCTTCTCTAGTATATAATCTACAATTTTTATCTTTCACTCCAGCTAACTTCATTGGCATCCTGTCTAACTTTCTTTACCTCTTTCCAGAACATTTTCTTACATTCCCTCCATTTTACACTTAAGTTCCATCCAAATTCCTCATCCACTCTCTTCTTACTCTCTCTCACCAGTCTTTTCACCTCTCTCCTCGCTACATATAGCTCTCTCTTCCGTCTCTCAACTTCTTCCACGTCCCTGTTTCTCATCCACTCACACTATGCTTTCTTCTCTTGTGTCACAGCCTCTCTCACCTCTTCAGTCCACCATGCTGTTCCTTGCACCCCTTTTTGCCTTCTCTGCACCCCCACACCATCTCACATGCTGCACAGATTTCTTCTGTAAACATCTAGAACACCTTCCACGTCCCCCATCTGCTCCAATCCATATTTACCCAATAGCTCCTCCACTTCCCTCTTATATTCTGCCATTCTTCCATCTTCTTGTAACTTCTCCACCCTCCTTGTATGTACTACATCCTCCTGTCCTTTCCTTCTTCAATTTCTCCATTTTATTTGGATTTTAAATCTTACCACCACTAAGTGGTGGTCTGAAAGTCCATTCCCCCAAGCTCTAAATACTCTTGCATCGTTTACACACCTTCTCATCCTTTCATCCACACACACATAATCAATCAGTGCCTTCCGTTCATTCAGTTCACCACCCACCCTTCTCATCACTCACCACGTATACCTGTGGATCATTTTGTGCCTGAAGAGGATATTAGCTATCACGAACCCCCTCCTGGCACAAATGTCCGCTAAAGCACTCACCGACCCCCTCCTGGCACAAGTGTCCACTAAAGCACTGTTGTTCTCTTCCATCTCTGCAGGCACACCACACTCACCAACTACTCCATCCACCTTCCCATTCGCCACTTGATTTTGTCCAGACTAATATTTGATGATTTTCAGATTTTACTTGTTGGTTTTAGTGAGTTATTTACAGGTGTTAAGCTAATGTTAGCTTCTTTTACAGCTGTTAGTCCATTGAGATTGGCTTTAAGCTTGTTTTGGACTCATTTGGGTGGGTTTAGGACTTGGTTGGGGGAGGAAACCCAAGGCTCAAAAACGTATCCCTATACTTTACATGTTAAATCTACCCCAATATACGATACCCCTTCCTAACAATAGGTTTTTATGTAGCCAGTTACATCGTTAAACCGGGGTATACCTGTATTACTGTATTTTTTAATGAAAACTATTCATTGAAGTGATTGTGCTTCAATACTTGGAACCTATTTGTACAGACGATTGGGATCAGTATTAAATGAATGACAACAAAACCTGTCAAATTACTACGTGATGGTAACTGTGTAGCATGGAGAGCAGCCATTTTGTGAAAAAAAAGGCTGACCCATGGAAGTGTGGAATGAGGCTTTTCAGAATATACACTGACTAATTCTCTCTTATTTTCAGGGAAAGCATAGGCAGTGTGGGAGAGGACTTCATGCTCACGGAGTTTGACAGTGCTGATCCACAGCACAAAGTGGCCTTGTTTGGTCATTCATATATCTCTCATTATTTTCTTGAGAAGCCCAGATCACATCCTTCTTTTCTTTTGAAATTATTTGTTTCAGAAGATGCCTCTGTGGCTACTATAAAAAATGATGCTGTTTGGCAGGATTTACTGAACTACTGTCCTGATTTAACTTTTATGAGTTTGGGTGTTAATGATATTACTGCCACAAGCAGCTTGATGGAATTGGCATCAAGCATTGAAAATATAGCTAAGGAAATTGAAGAAAAGACTGGAGGGTATTGCATTATAATGGGATTAGATTCAGGTAGTCACCCAGAAGGAATGTCCTTAGATCTCTACAACAAGCTCAAAAATGGGTTGAATAAGAGGCTGAGTTCTAAATTAAGCTTTGCCAAAAGTAGATATCGAGTTATGAAAGTAAAAAAGGATGAGTTGTTGGATAATGCTTCTTCAGATGACAAAGGAGATGAGTTGTTCCAGCTACTGATCAAGACAGCACAAACTCATTTTGAATGTAAGGAAGCTGATAAAGAAATTGATGGTAAGTGTTCATAAGTTCTTGTCCAGAAATGTTGGACAGAAACAAGTAGGAGGAAAATTAACATTATGTTATAAAACTTAGTTACTTTATGAGAATGGAACAATGGGCTCAAGTATTTTGATACACATTTACCAAGGCCAACATGGCATCTAGCAGCCTGCCCAGCATGGTTGGTAATGATCTGGTTAACAACTGGATCCTATGAAACCTAATACCAAACAGTAATGAGAAACTACCCACTATTGCATTCACAGATGACAGTACAACTGCCTTCCCCCCTCATTATGAGCCATATTACTACTAGCTACAGTGGACAGGTTGCTGGATGGTGCCACAGCCTTGCTAAATGTGTATTGAAATACCTGAAGCCAACTGTACAAGTATCTGTCTATATATATTCAAACGCCATAATATAATAAGGGGTGACCGTTTGACTTTGAGTTGGTTGTTTTATGGTGAGGGGCACTAACCCTCCTCCAACTCACATGTTGATACAGGGAACATGCATGGGTTGGTTATATGGTTACCACTCACCATTGTACATGGTTTCTTGGCATGCAGGAAACCATTAGGCCTGTCACTCAATGTAAAGTCACCTGAAAAGGAAAGAAGAGTAATAATAAGTGACAGAAAAGATAGGAGAAATAGGAAGAGAGGAGTGCAGACAGAAAAAGAATGGTAAAGATGAAGGAAGAAGTAGGCAACATTTCATCAAGTACAAGTGAAGAGGTAATTCTTTATTTGCAGGTCTGGTATTTTACTTTTCAGTGCTGTATCTTTGAGTAATAAATTTGTTCATTCCTTGAAGTTCATTGTCAACCATACAAAATCCCATCTGTATTAGAACAAAGGAGAATGCAAGACAACAGTCTTATTAATTGGCTGGCTGAATCAAAGAGAAGTGTTTTCACTATGCTTACTTAAAGAAGAGGCTGCTCATAATGTTCCTTTATCCAGTAAAGCATGTTGGAACAATCTTTTGTACGAAGAGGGATTCAGTTTGGCCACTATCCATGTCAGGTCATTCAGTATCCTAACCCAATAGGCCACCATATTCCTTTTTGAGTTGCTTTGTTTTACAGCTGTCTGTTGATACTTTTATGTTTGGTATTATTTTTAAGTATTGTAATGCATTCCGATGGATTTTACCACCATGTGGTTCAGATAATGTGGTTAGTAAGCAGCGTAGCCTGAAACATTTAGATTTTAAAGTATGTGTGTGATTATTGTTGTAGTATTACATTCCTGTGCTTACTTTGCTTCACTCACACTTTTTTTTTTTAAGGACTTTTTTTTTAACCCGCCCCATCGCGACGTTTTTAGACCCTTTTTTTTTTTTTTTTTTTTTTTTTTTTTTTTTTTTTTTTTTTCAAACATCCACTTTCGGTGAGAAACATCGAAAATTCATAGAGAAATCGCTTACCTGAGGTTTGAAATACTCGATTTAGGTACAAGTACTTACTTTCCTGACTGGGTTTTCTAACAGGCTGGCACCAAAGAAAACGAGTTCTATGGGAGGGTAACTATTTTATCCACTCATAAACAGTATGTATTTATTTACTTGGTATGAATTTATATGTAGTACAAGAGTATATTGGTTTTCAAACAGTAATATAGGCATTATAAGCATTGTTTCACTCACTAACTCATCACCATTCATGACCTTTTTTTTCTCACATTACCTGATCATCATTTCTGACTGTTTCTTCCTCTAATGCTATGTAAACTTTGTCCTCCACATTGTCATCAATTGGGGAATCACTCTGGCCCTGAACGTCTTTATTGGCCAGGTCACTGGTAACAGGTGAATTGCCGAGACAATGGCGTGCAGGGGGGGGGGGAGAGGTTATGCGGTGTAAGGCATTGTTCCTTTGGCATCTTGTAGAGGATTAGAGGAAGGTGTCCCGTGTATACGTGCCAAAAATCACTCGCGAAATCACTCGCGAAAATTGAAAATTGTGCAAATTAGGGACCTTGCAATGTTGCCGCGTTAATTCACGTCGCCGGGACGGCGCGGGGTAAAGGCCTTTTTTTTTTTTTTTTTTTTTTTTTTTTTTTTTTTTTTTTACACTTGCCACATTCCAAATTATTATTCATTCTATATTACCCTCCCTTTGATTGGTTTTGGGAGTGTGCAGAGAAGGAATGAGTGTCAGGAGACATGACACTCACACAGGTGAAGAGCACTGTGAAATGACTGAAATATGGGAAAGCAGCTGGGGTTGATGAGGTGTATGCAGAGATGCTTTAGTGGGGAGAGTGGAATGAAGTGCTTGTTGGCGATATGTAAGAAGACATGGATGAGTGAAACTGCCTGCAGAGTGGAAAAAGGCTGTACAAAAATAAAGGTGAGCGAGTGAGTGCAAAAATTATCGTGGCATAAGTTATTGAGTGTGGTAGGGAAGGTATATGGAAGAATTATTATAGAGAAAGTAAGAGAGATGTCAGAAGTCCTAGTGAGTGATGAACAGGGTGTCTTTGGGAGTAGCAGAGGATGTGTGGATCAAGTATTTGCAGTGAGACAGATAACAGAGAAGGCTTGTGAGGACCATAAGGTGTTTATGGGATTCATGGCTCTGGAAAAAGCATACGGCAAAGTAGACAGAGAGGGATTGTGGAAAGTTTAGCGCATGTATGGTGTAGACGGTAAGCTGCTAGGTGCTGTCAAGAGTTTTTATGATGGTAGTGAAGCATGTGTAAGGGTTAATGGGCATCTAAGTGAATGGTTCATGATCGGTGTGGATGTTCGACAAGGTTGTGTAATGTCCCCATGGTTGTTGAATATATATATGGATGGGGTGATGAGAGAAGTAAAAAGTACAAGTAATGGAGAGAGGGATGGCGTTGGTAATGAATGGTGATAGATGGAATATCTCAAATTTGTTGTATGCTGATGATGCAGTACTGCTTGCAAGTACCAGACAAGAACTAGGTAGGCTAGTGCAGAGTTTTGCTGATGTCTGTGAGCATCAAGCCTTGAGAGTAAATGTAGAGAAGAGTAAGGTGATGGTTATTGAGAGAGAAGGTGTCTCCCAGTGTGATGTCACAGTGAATGGAGAGAGACTGGAATTGGTGAGAGAGTTCAAATACTTGGGTATAGTGATAGAAAAGAGAGGAAAATGTGCAAAAGAAGTTGAAAGTAGAGTGACACAAGGAAGAAAAGTAGCTGGTGCAATGAAGGCCCTGATAAGAAACAGAGGCTTGAGTTTTAGAGCTGTATGAGGCTTACATGAGGAAGTGTTAGTGCCATCTTTAACATTTGTGTGTTAAACTATGGTGTGGCATGAAAATGAAAAGTCAAGAGTAAGAGCAGTGGAGATAGGACTGTTGAGGAA
Organism: Coenobita brevimanus; assembly: GCF_032717465.1. Classification (NCBI taxonomy): domain Eukaryota; kingdom Metazoa; phylum Arthropoda; class Malacostraca; order Decapoda; family Coenobitidae; genus Coenobita; species Coenobita brevimanus. The sequence goes on from NC_137015.1 coordinate 33,348,197, forward strand.
TGTATGTGGAGTACAGAGGGTGGATAGGATTTCTCCCCCCCCCCCCCCCCCCCCAACTCTGGGCAAAGGCTCAGGGCCTATTTCTTGGGGTGATTCGTGAAAGGTGTCGAGTGAGGAAGTCGGTGGACACCAGAATCGAAGAGAGTGTCCTGAGATGGTATGGTCATGTGGAAAGAATGGATAACAATAGAGTGGTGAAAAAAGTATACCTGAGCAAATTTGAAGGAGGGAGAAGGCAAGGTAGGCCAAGGAGAAGGTGGAGAGATATGGTGGATGAGGGTTTGAGGAAGAGAGGTTTGGAAGTCGGTAAGGCTAGGGAACTGGCAAGAGATCGAGCTGGCTGGATGAATTTTGTGAGGAGAAGTGCATGATCAGGGATTTTGGCACCTCTTGTGAGCATGTCTGCTTCTGGATTGAGTCAATCAGATATGTTTGTGTGAAGCTGCAAAATGTGGTGAATGTTTTTGACGTATCTGGTAGAGCCAGGATTCCGGGGGCTTGAATGATGAGTGAATGGAAGTGTGGCCTATTTGGATTGAGCAAATTTGTGCTGTCTGGACATTGCTACTCCTCACCCTGCCCTTGGGTGGGAAAGGAGGTCCGGATGATGATGATGATGATTTTTTTTTTTTTTTTGAAAATGCATATTGTCATATCAATACAGCTGAACTTTTATGAATGCTGTTAAAGTCATTCACTCTCCTTTGAGATTCCAGCTGTTTTTAACTCTTCCATATTTGAAAGACTTTCAACATTCTTCAGCATGTTTGAGTCGCACAGTCCTTGGCCTTGCACCACCAAAGTGGGGGCTGTCCCCCTGTTTGGCAGGTACATTGGGCCTCACAACCATTTGCACCAATATTGTTGGAGAGACATTGGCCTTTTCCACACCTTCAACCAAGATGCTGCACAGACTTTTGATAACCCCTCACTCTTGTCATATCGTGGATCCACTTTCAACCCCAGGCTGTGCATTTTTCCTGGGGCAGCCTCATACATTAAATATTGGAGGCTGAGTGATTGCTTCCTCAAGAGTAAATACTGTTCCATTGTGATGTTACCTCAAGACTATTAATGGAACTTTCTTCTGCCTTACTACTGCATTGCCTTAACTAATGTATAGAAAAATCTGCTCTCTCAGTTCCATCCTACCCTTTTTCTGCTTTGTGCACAGATGAAAGAGAACCAGCCCAGTACTGTAGCACTCACCAGTGTGCACTGAGTTCTGAGAGACCAAGTTCTCTGTCCCCCCTGAATTATCCATTATGTTTGTTGGGAGACAGGAGGAGTGAGGCTGAATGGGAACTCTCTAAAAAAACTCTCAGTCATTATGTCTTTCATTCTTGTTGCTTCTTAAAAACAGATGCTGCAGCTTCTGCTGCTCCCTGGAGGTCATTGCTTTTAAGCTTTTCAGGGATGCTAGCCCCTATCTCCAAGACTTGGCTCCCTGTAGGAACTCTACTTTCCCTTCATTTCTGACCTCTGAAACATCTCTGATCTAGAACTCAGATTAACACCATCACTAGCACTCTTATCCTTTATCTTTTGATTGAAAGACATGGAGGTCTTTTAGTCACAATAGCAGGACCCTTACAGCATAGGGATCACACAGCCAGGTCTGTCTCCCTATCTGTAGCCAGACACCATAATCTTGTAAGGGGTCACTGTTTGTCTTGGAGTTAATTATTTTACAGGGAGGGGATCTAACCCTTCACTAACCTTTGTTGACATGTGGGGAACATATATGGGTTGGTTATATGGTTACCACCCAACATTGTAATTTTTTCCAGGCTTACAAGAAACCATTAGGTTTATCATTCAGTGTAAAGCCACCTGAAGAGGAAAGAAGAGTAATAAAAAGTGACAGGAAAGATTGGAGAAATAGGAAGAGAGGAGGGCAGACACAGAAAAAGAATGATAAAGGTGAAGGAAGAAGTAGGCAACAGTACGTCATGTGAGTTGATGATGGCCTCCATCACCTACCACCAATACACCCAGGTGCTTGTGGAAATTAAAATCTTGCCAGATTATACTCAAGACCACTCAGCTTTCTCATCATGCCATGTGCACCCAGTTGCATAAGCTGGACATTTAGACATTGGATTCCTGTCCAAGATATATACAAGGAAACCATGGACTAGGATTGCTGTTGTTAGGTGTTCAACATGATCTCTGGCTAAATAATGACTCCTAATTATCACATCTGCCTCCTTGACTTGATCAAAAGAGTGGACCCCACAATCAAACAGTAGAAATCCTTTCAACTTGGGTCTTTAAATATTGCAAACCATGATCAGATACAGCTTATCATACCAGTTTGTAATTCAAGAGGACTTTATCACTTATGCATCTGTATGGGCCTCTGGAAGAGTTCTCCTAGGCAAATGATCAGCCATAGCAACAGTTATTGATGCCAACCCCCAAGTTATACAAGGGTTCTCTTCTGGAAGATTTTGCAGAACTAGAAGTTTGGATAAGTCCAACTTAATGCTTCGGTATATATGCATAATCAGTGAATGCACAAATTGTACACATGTTAATTATAAAATAAACTTAATCTGCACACTGTAATAGTAAATAAATGTACTTAAACTGGTAGTAAAAATCAGTATCCTGCATACACTGCAGTGATGAAAAACAAACATACTGAACATATCGTAATAATAAGCGTACAAGCACAGTAAACCCTCATCCTGACCAGCAATTATGGGGGAAGGTTTGTTAGAGCTAATTGACCAATATATCTATTGGTTTTTCAAAATACTTTGGATTTTAATAAAACAAACCATGCACACTTCATACACATTGTGTGTTAGTATGCTGCATATAGAACAGTACATTACCTGTAAACAAAAATGTTAATATAATGAGTAATCAGTACCATCAACAGTATATGTTGGATATAATACATTACCTATAAATCTAACACACTGACAGCTTTTTCTAAGGTGTCAGTAATGTTAAACTTCTGTACATTTAGCACAACACTTCTTTTTTGTGACACTTCAGATGGCTTTTTATAAATAAAAATTACAGTATGGGATACCCCATATTTGTCTGTAAGATTTGAAATCCAGATACATTTAATTGGGGTCCATTAAAATGAGAGAGTACTGTACTTTCTCTGGCGGAATTTCCAAAAACATCTGCATAATATGTGAATGTCTATACATTCTAGCTACCATGAGCTTAGGCATCCACCTGCATGACCAAGTTTTTTTTTTTTTTTTTTTTTTTTTTTTTTTTTAATAATAATAAATAAATCCCTGAGCTTGTGAACCCCAACACTTCCATCCTTGTGGTGAAAGAACAAAACAAACTAATCATAGAAGGTAACTTCAATACATGTGGTAATTAGGAAGATTTCAAATCGAGTACAGTAATCATCCATCAGTCCATCATTCAATCCTACATTGCACCATGAGGAGCATAGGAGCCTGGTCCTAGGCAGTTGGTCCTGACATTTAAGATGAGTGTGACCAGCCACACTCATCCCTGAGCGGCATTACGTGAGCAATAAACCCCAATCACCCCTTGGATATAAACTTTCACTGGCTCAATCTGATTGGAGCACAATAATTACCCACTAAACTACCAGGTGTCAAAATTTGGTCATATGGTTACCACCCAGCATAGTAAATGGTTTCCTGGTGTACAGGAAACCATTTGGCATGTCACTCAGTGCATAGTCACCCACAGTCAGAAGGAAGTGGAGAGAATGAAGGAAAGAAAGACAGAAGAGGGAGTGTAAAGTCACCCATAGGCAGAAGGACGAGGAAAGACTAAAGGAAAGAAAGACATAAGGGGATGGAAGGAAAGAAGGATGGAGGAGAGGAAAGGGCAGACCCCTGGGAGCAGCACTACATCGAGTGAGTGGGTGGTTAGCGCCCCCACCTACCACAGAAGTACAGTATTTATTTTTTTTTTTTAAGTCAGTGATTACCACTTTCACAACAAGCTATCATGAACTCGGTCTTCAAGAATGCACTGCATCTATAAGTTATATTCCATCTTCCCTGACTCCTGCTAACTAAGCTAATTTTCATGGATACTGTGACTGTGGACTGCTTCCCCACAGGACACTCATTTGTCTGACAAATTTAACACAATTTTTATTCTTTCAAAAAGGCACTGCACTTATAGCTAAACTGATTAATTTTACCCTGATAGAATGCTATTTCTTGTCATGATGAGCAGGCTGGACTTTCCAGTTTTAAACAAGTTTCCACTGTTAGTGGAAGAGATGGTGTGTTGAATAGCAGTGAAACATCTAAAAGACAGAAATGAACAATGATTGGATGTAGGTTGGTGCTGACCCAGCTAGTTAGAATATCCCCACACCCTGTTGAAACAGTTCCTAGAAACTTACTTCCTTGCTCCTGACAATTGGTGAGTTAGCTGTTGTTGATCAACCCTAATCTGTCAGGCTAAACAGACCAATCAACCACAGGCAACCAACTGCCCCTGCAGGGCTGTCCCATGCAAAGAACCTATGTCCCCCTGTGCCTGACAATGCCTCAGTACAGTGAGGAGTGGAGAATTGTGTGGAGTTTTCATTCCAGGATGGATGATGCACTCACATGTCCAAGCAGTTAACGGGCACCATAGCAGTTCTACCCCTTTATATGGCAATATGGTTACCACCCAGTGCTGCAAATGGTTTCTTGGATTACAGGAAATCATTAGGCCTTTTACTCAATGAAGAGTAATAAAATGTGACAAGAAAGAAAGGGAGAGGTAGGAAGAGAAGAGGCGGACATTGACACAGAATAGGAAAGGGGAAGGAAGAAATAGGCATCACTACATCAAACTTTATGGAGAGAAAAAGACACCTTGGTCAAGGGAACTGACACAAGTAGAAAATAGATATCAGGGGAAAAAAAAAAAAATGTAAGAAGGTAGAGTAAGTAACAGATAGTCAACCAAGGTTGCTGAATGACAAACTCTGGATGGTATGATGGGGAGAGGCCAACAGAGGTTGAGATGAGAATTTGAGCTTTGATGGGACTAGATAAAGCAGGCTAACAACCAATAGGACAGAATGGAGAAAGATGGGAGAAGCCTTCATCTTGCACTGGACTATTAGGCTGTTAATGATGGAACAATTAATTGCCTTCCTTTGCTGGGATTTTACTCTTGCAAACACAGCAAAAAAAGCAAAGAGGTTTCTGCAATCTCCTCTGCTGGTCCTTTCCAAAGAAATTTCTTTCCTTTCTTGGAAGGATGTTTAATTTCAGTCTTGCTTCCATGGAAAAGTGGTATTGTGTACTATTGAATCAATGTCATGTACCTTCTGGTGTCTTGTGCTAGAAGGCTCCCATCCTTGCACAAAAATTCATATTCTCTCATGTGGAGGATGCCAAGGTTAGGTATGAAAATTTACCAGTCATTGTCAGGTAGGTCTGGTTTGGGTGGTTTCATTTTGTTCTTTCCTTTCAGAGGATGCAGTGATTGGGTACAAGAGATTTCTTCCCCAAGGGGAAAAGGAGGGTAGGGCAGGGAAGAAAGGAGGAACTTGTTGTTGGTGATGTGTCTGATAAGAACTATTTGAAAGCAATTCCACTAATTAATTCATGCAGAAAATTCTTGTTTCGGCAACAAACATAAACAAAGGTAAGTGCTGTGCTCCACTGAAAGGGTATGCTCCAGCATTATGCAAAAGTGTTTTACAATACTGTGCCAAAAGTTGTAAAATACAGTGTCTGGCATGTAAACCTTTCTGAAAGCTTAAGCTAGGCAGGAGAATGTAAGTTGTTACTTGGGTCATTGAAATGCCAAGGGGAGACCACAGTGAGGCGCGACAAGAGCCCGAGCAAGACGGGCATACATCCCCAACCACCACATGCCCCTCTTCCCCTCAGTGGAATCCACGGGAGGTACGTCACCCTGCTGCATTACCCTCTACCTGGACCAGCGCTCGAAAGGATCAGGGCGGGATCTGTGTACCAACAGACTTCCCGAGTAGGACCTTGGTGACGCCCACCATGCTTGTTGGGGAAAGGACACCCACCGTGCTCCTTTCACCTACAGCCCCAAGCAGGACTGCGACAATGCCCAACGTGCTCGTCGGGGAGGGAATGCCCACCGTGCTTCCCTCACTTGCACCCATCGCTGGGAGCAGGACCGTGGCGAAGCCCACCGTGCTCGCCAGGGAGAGGATGCCCACGGTGCTTCTCTCACCTGTAGTCCCAGGGCATAGCAGAACTGCGGTGGCGCCCATTTGGGAGGGAACACCCACCATGCTTCCCTCGTCTGCAGCCCCCCACGGAGCAGGACTGTGGCAACTCCACCGTGCTCGCTGGGAAGAGGATGCCCACCGTGCATCTCTCACCTGCAGTTCCAGGGCATAGCAGAACCGTGGCGGCGCTCACCGTGCCTGTCAGGAAGGAAACTGCCACAGTGCTTCCCTCATATGTAGCTCCCACCGGGAGCAGGATTGCGGCGACGCCCACCATGTTCCTCTGCCTGCAGTCCCTGGGCCTAGAAGAACTGTGGCGGTGCCCATCATGCCTTCCAGGGAGAGAACGTGGTTTTTTTTTTTTTTTTTTTTTTTTTTTTTTTTTATGTGTCCAACTCTGGGCATAGGCTTCACAACCTGCTCCCAAGGCCCAGTAGTCCTCCTATATACCATACACCTCTGCATGTCACCTCTTTGGCCCCAACAGCCACCGTCCTTATTGAATACATGCTAGGGCTGTCTCATCCAGGACTGGTGTATTGGTATTGGCTTCCCTCGTCTGCTAACCCTGCGGCACCCACCGAGGGTCATGCCCCTTGCTTGCCTCACGCCTCCAGGGCCAATCGGGTTGCCCCTCCCGTTCTCCCCACACCCCAAGGGGCAGAACCGGCTCCCCAGCGAAGTCGTTGCTGGAAGGGCTCTGGAGTGGACCTATAGTGAGTAGTACTGTAGTAGTAGTTGTTCCCTAGGCAGTCTAACCGAACAGCCCCGAGTCCCTTAGGAAGGCCATGGCCGAGACCGGGCTTTCCCACAGCACTCTCAAAGAGTGTATGTTGTGTTGTTGGCGTAGGTGATTGTGTACAATGCATTCTTCCATAATGTGCTTAACAGTATGGGGTGCTGTGTTGCATCGTGGACAGGCATCAGCGACGGAGTCATCCAGCCTCTTCTGGTAGCTTAAGAGGGCTGGATGGTCTCCACATCTCAGCCTGGCCAGGTGGACCCTGTCCTCACGAGGAAGATAGGATTCAGAAGGGTGGATGTCAGGAGACCGTGCATGCAGCTGTGTGTTGTCTTTAAGTGACTGAATGGAGCGGCAAGTGATCTGAGTGTGGATATGCTTCTGGAAGCTGGTCTGAGGTGGGCGAGGGGGGAGAGATGACAGTATTTGTGTATGGTATCTTGTGCTGGGTGTTGTTTTGATGTTCCTTGGTGTGGGTGGATGTGCTGCCATGTACTGTAGTGGATGTTGTGGGTTTGTGGAGGTTGCAGCAAGAAACTGGGTGCCTCTCATGTCTAGGTGATCCTTGACTTTGAGGACTGGTAGGTGGTCTGTGGGTGTAGTAGCTGTGCAGCCCGTAATTATTTTTAGGGCCTTGTTCTGTATGATCTGTAGAGTGTTGTAGTGTGTTTTGGTGAGGTTAGAAGCCCAGCCAGGGCTTGCATAATTCATCACTGAACGTATGTATTGTTTGTATACTGTGGTGGTAGTTTCTTTGTTGTGTCCGAATGTTGTATGGGCAAGTGACCTCAGAGCATTGAGTCTTGGTGTTATTTTATTTTTAATGTTTGTGATGTATTGTTTAAATGACATTGATGTATTGTATGTTACACCAAGGATTTTGGGTGTGTGTGTGTGGTAGGGGAGTGTTGTTTATGGTGAGGTGTGGGATGTGACTGTGTTCTGCTGTCCAGTCTGTGAGAAGAGTCACTGTAGATTTGGCTTGGACTATTTTGAGCCTGTTTGTGGTGAACCATTCGTGTAGTGTGTTGAGGTAAGGTTGAATGATGTGTGCAGCTGTGTTTGTGTTTTGGTGCGTGAATGTAAGTGATATATCATCTGAATAGGAAGCTGTGTGTATCTGTAGGGTGTGGGTATGTCATGCATGTATAGGTTAAAGAGTGTAGGGGACAAAACAGATCTTTGGGGGACGCCGTTTGTGAAGTTTCTGATGTTAGAAGACTGACCGGCAAATGTTACGTGTGCACATCTGCCTGCTAAGTAGTTTGCCAGCCATCTTTTTGTGTTATTGTGCATGTTTGTGTTGAGTATTTGGTTTGTGAGGTTGTGGCGGGGGATAGCATCAAAAGCTTTGCTAATGTCTAGTGTGATTAGGAGTGTTCTGTGTGGTGGCCTAGGTGAATTCATGCCATCGAAAACTCTCTGTGTAAGGTCTGTAAGAAGGGTGTTTGTGGAGTGTAGTGGCCTAAAACCATGTGACTAGGCTAGGGGAATGTGAGGTGTGACTAGTTGTAGTACCAGTCGTTCAGTGACTTTAGAGGGGGTGCAGAGGAGTGTGATGGGGCAATGTGAGGAGGGTAACGTGGGGTTTGTTGGGTTTAGAGATAGTGCCTATAGTGAGTCTGGGGGTATGCTTACTACAACCAGCGCCACTACATCACCAGTTGCTGTCGGACTCCCGGAGAAGAAGAGGCCAGGCAGCCCCCTGTCGGACTCCCAAGTCACCGAGGAATGCCCCCAGACCAGCCGGCAAGCCATCCTCCACCAAGGGTAGGCGCAAGGCAGTGCGCCTACTCGCTCTATTCTGCCCCAGTCCCGAGAGACGACGCACCTACGGAGGCCCCTTCAGTGAAAGGCCTCCCTCTATGCAGCTTAGCAGCCCTCACCTGATGATGCAGCGTACAATAGTGGTCCCACACCCCTTCAGAGAGCGCACACCTGACGGGACGCCTCCCACGCCTGGGTGCCACCTGCAGGTACCCCATCAGCATTAGTCACAAACTCCAGTCCCTGTATCTCCCATAGTGTGTGCAATGTCACATTTTATTGTGCCAGCTACTGTATTCTGTATGGTAATACAGGTATACGTGTAAGATTGGTTAGCCTGAGTTTTTGAGCCCTGTTCCTCTGGTTGCATGCTCTGGGCCCGGTTTTGGAAAGAACCCAAATCAGACCCTCGTATTCGGAGAGCAAGAAGTTGAGCTCTGAGGACGTGGCATAACAGTCATGTTTGTCTTTTGCTGCTGCATTTTGTAAGACTTAAGTCAAAAGTGTTACAGATGTGTACAGCAATGCAAAAGGGTGTACCAGTACTGCATTGCTGCAAAAGTTAATATATCCTGGACAAAGCGTTGTAGTGTTTGTACAATGGCCCCTGTGATACCACAACGTCATTGCCAAACTCTTTTTTTTTTTTTTTCTATGTAGGCTGGAAGAGTAGGACAAGACATATTTCTATCTATCTATCTATAGCCCGACGCCCTAATCCCGCAAAGGGTGGCCGCAGACAAAACGCCTCCAAGTCACTCTGTCACCCACCATTTGACTCCCCTCCCCCCAACTCACCCCCCCCTCCCTCATATACCTTTCAACTCCATCCCTCCACCTCACCCTCGGTCTACCCCTCCCTCTCCCTCCCTCCACCTCACCTACATACACCCTCTTAGTCAGTCTTTCATTCTCCATCCTCTCCACATGTCCAAACCACCTCAGTGTATTTCTCCTAATCTTTTCAACCACATCCACATCTACCCCACAACGTTCCTTCACTTCTTCATTCGTCAACCTGTCCCTCCATGTCACTCCACATGCTCCTCTCAAGTAACTCATTTCCACTGCTCTCACTCTTGACTTGTTCCCCTCTTGCAAGGTCCACGCCTCGCTTCCATACGTCAGGGTAGGGATCACAATACCATCATGCAGTGACTTCTTAACTTCCATACTCACCTCCCTATTTCTCATCACTGCTTTCAGTGTGCCAACAACCTTTTTTTTATTTATTGCAGACAGTTGAGGGGAAATTATCGACTTTTACTTGGCACAATGACAATTGATGAATAACTATAACTTCTGATCCTATTCCTGTATTTTGTACAATGCAGATTTTATTTGTATCGGCATTTGACCTTTAAAGGAAAATTAGAGTTAACTAAGACAATAGACACCTTTGCTTGCCACACCTGCCCCTTCAATAGTGTAAGGGGAAAAAAAAAAAAAAGATTTACAGGGGAGGGATGAACCTCGGGGATCCGACTAAACTCTGTTTGTAGTGAAGGTCCACTAATGTGCATAATCTTGTGTTCCTGGGTATTTTTGAAAAAAAAGAAAAAAAAAAGAAAAATGGTGTTGATCCCACTTAAGGGGTAGCCCATGGGCTTTTATCCTCCCTAAAGCCTCGCCCAAATCTATCTATTGCCAGACGCCTCAGTCCTGAAGGGGTGGCCACAAACAAATCGCCTTCATGTCGCCCTGTCCAGTGCCATTTCACTGCCCTCCCCCCAGCTCACACCCCCTTCTCTTTTACCTCTCCACTCCATCCCTGCATCTCATGCTTTGCCTCCCTCTCCCTAACCCCTCCTCCGCCCCACTCACATACACTCATCTCGATCTCCATCATCTCTACATGACCAAACCACCTCAGTGTATTTCCCCTAACTCTTTGTTACATCCACAGCCACACCACAATACTCCTTCATTTCCTCATTTGTCAGTCTGTTTCTCTATGTAACTCCAAATGCTTCTCTCAAATAACTCATTTCCATTGCTCTCACTCTTGACTTGTGACCTTCCAACAAGGTCCAAGCTTCACATCCATATGTTAGAGTTGGTATCCTAGTAGGCTAATATCATGCAGCGACTTTTTAACTTCCATGCTTACTACGTTATTTCATATCACTGCTTTCAAAGAACCAGTCACCTTTCTTACTTGTTATACCATTTCAAGCACTTCATCCTCCAAACTTCCATCCTTACCCAAGTGCTTAAACGCTTTCACATTTTCCATTTCCTTATCATCCAACTTCACTGTATATTCAGTGACTTCATTCTTTCGAAGACCATAACTTTACTCTTCCCTACATTAATCCTTATATTCCTTTTCTTATACACTCTCCAAGAATCATTCACCAGGCCTTGCGGTTCCCCTTTTCACTTAACAATATAGCATCATCTGCCCAAACGTTGCCCTCTCTCATCAGAGCCACTCCAGCATCCACTACTGTACCTTGTATCTCTTTTCTAACCCCATCCATATACAGATTGAACAACCGTGGAGACATGAAACATCCCTGTTTCAAGCCAACATTCAAATAGAAAAATTCACTCAGTTCACTGTCCACATGCATTGCAGCCTTAGCACTCTCGTGCATATACTCTTCATGGCATTCAACTTCCCGTTTACTCCTTATATTCTTAGTATTTTCCACATTCTTTGTCTATCCACCTGCTTTCCTCAAAGCCATGAAGGCCTCATACAGCTTCTTGCATATCTCCAGAAACTTTTCCATTAAAGCCCTGAGGATGAATATCTCATCTACACAATCTCTTCCCATCGTAATACCTCCCTGTTCTTCTCCAGCTAATTCCTCAGTTTTTTCCCTAACTCTTCCAATGCGTATCCTACCAAATACATTGCCTGTTGCACTAAGAAAACATTTTCCCCTTTTCATTTGTAGAGGGGAATAATTTTACCTGACTTCCAATCCTCTGGGACTCTACCTGCCTCCCAGGCCAGTCTGCACATCTTCCATTTCCATTCTACTATTATTTCTCCCCCATGCTTCAGTATTTCACCACATACTCCATCACTTTCTGGGGCTTTGCCCATTTTGACTTTCTTCATTGCCTATACTACTTCCATCCTACTGACCTCTTCCTCCCTTCTCACCATCCTCCTTCTCCCATCCCCTTATACTTGCATCACGTTCATTCTCAATGTTTAAAATGTTCCTTGTTCTCTCCATATGCTCACTTTTTCTCTTCTCCGCTATCAATCTGCCATTTTTTATCTCTCACTCCCCTACTAACTTCTTTATTATCATGTCTAACTCTCTTTACCTCCTTCCAGAACACTTTCTTACATTCCCTCCGCTCTGCACTCAAATTCCTTCCAAATTCATCCACTCTCTTTTTTCTCTTACCAGTCTTTTCACCTCTCTCCTCCTCTCTGTGTTCAGCTCTCTCTTCCGTCTCTCAACTTCTTCCATGCCTCTGTGTCCCTTCCACTCACTGTATGCTTTCTTTGCACCACAGCTTGCCTCACCTCTTCATTCCACCATGCAGTTCCTTGTACCCCCTTTCGTCTTCTCTCCAACCCACTCAGCACCTCACATACTGCACAGATTCCTTCTGATAAAATCTTGCATACAACTTCCACCTCTCCCATCTACTCCATGATATTTATCCAGTCACTCCTGCACTTCTCATATTCTGACCTTTTCCCATCATCTTGCAACCTTTTTACGCTCCTTGCATGGACTATTTCCTCCTGTCCTTCCCTCCTTCTATTCCCCTATTGCACTTGAACCTTGACTTTCATCATCACCAAGTGGTGATCGGAAAGTTCACTCCCCCAACCTCTGTATGCTCTTGCATCAATTACATACCTTCTCAATCTGTCATCCACACACACATAATCAGCCATTGCCTTCCGTTCATTCAGTTCACAACCCACCCTTCTCATCACTCGCCACGTATACCTGTGGATCATTTTGTGCTCAAAGAGGGTACTGATTATCCCCAAATCTCCAGTCGAAATTGCTCTCTCATTCCTCTCAAACTTTTTCCTGCACACTTCCACATTTGCCCAGAACTCTTCTTTCACTCTGCTTGCGCGATTTTGCATCGGCATATACACACAATTTATATTCCCACTTTCAGTCGTACCACACAGTCCTTGAACCAACTGATCTGTACTCTCTTATATTCACCTTCCATCTCTTGCACACAACATTACATACACCCCCTTTTGCCCACTCATTTTCACCTGCTTCCGTGCATATACCCCATCTTTACTCTGACTCTCACCCCTTCATTTGGTCTCAGTTAATCCACATATGTCCAATTTTGCACCCTCAAGCACCTGGACAATCTCTCTCTCTCACCTCATCATTCACATTCACACCCCCTGTAATGACCTGACTGAAATCTGATAAATTAATCACACTGTCCTGGCCAAGATCCGACCTTAGACCCTAGCGCTTGATGAGTGTGCACATTATCACTGACCCAAAGAGAGGATCCACTTTGCCTCTAAGCAATGCGGGGCATTTGTACACCCCATTACATCACTCTTTTCTCCCCTTGGTGATTAATTTTGTCAAGCGTATTGCATCGGAGGCCATCACTGGGGGTGCTGCGGACCACATTAGATAGCTCACTCCCGTGATGTAAGGCCTAAGACGCTGTCAATAACAACATCATTGCCCTCTAAGCCCTCGCCTTACATTCCACACCGCTTCCAGCCAATTAAATCAGACTGAAACCTAACTGAAATACCCACCCAGCAGAGCAATCCCTACACCACCACCCCAGGGGGAGGACGTGGGGAAGTAGCCCCCACCCCAAGAGGAGGCAATGGGGAGACACACCGGCGTTCCGCACCACAGTGGCGTATATCCCCCATGACCTGACGCCCTTCTTTCACTCAGCTGGACCACCAGGAAGTACTTCCATCGAGTGCGTTACCCTCTGACAGAGAGAGCACTCGCCAGAATTGGGGTGGGACTTGCCCTAGGAAATTCCCAAGTAAGCCCTCAGATGCAGAGTCCACCGGATCTGCCTTCACAGGAGGGAGAGCTGCAGCCAGCGTTCACAGTCCTACTATACCCCGGGGGAGCAGCAGTGCAGTAGTATCCACTGGATCTACTGTAGGAGGAGAGTTCACCAGATTTCCTCCTTCTGCCACCCACCTCCGGGAGCAGGCGTCTCGGACCATCACCTCAACGACCTCCGCCTGTGCTCCCCAGGAGGATGACAGGCCCCGTGGTAGTATCCACTGGATCTACCACGGGGGGAGAGACCACCGGTTGTCCCCCAGCTGCACTTTCCCCTGGCAGCAGGAGGGCAGCAGAGTCCACTGGACCTGCTGTAGAAGACAGAAGACCTGCTGGGACTTCTCCTCCTGTTGTCCCCGGGATGAGTGGTCCCCCAGCAGTGTCCCCTGGACCTGTCAGCCCGAGGGAGTGTCCTCCGGATCTCCCTTAACTACTACCCCGGGAGGGAGCCTGGGCAGTGTTCCCTGGACTCGCCAGACAGAAAGAGTGTCCTCCGGACCCCCTTCCTCTGCCCCGGCATGGAGTTTTGGGAGGGACCATCAGGCCCACCAGGCTGAGGAACAGGCCACCGGTCGTTCCTCCTTTGTGACTCTGGAGGCTCCCTACAAGGGCGCCGTCTCTGGCTCAGTCCACCCTTCCTATGGCTGAGCAAAACGCCTCTCCCACCTCCCCTCCTCCATGGAGAGTGGAGACTGCTCCTCAACAGGGCCCCCATCAGCGAGTATACCTGGGATGGAACCACCCTGAGGCCAAGCATCCTATCTCTGCAGCCCAGCCCCTGACACCCTCAGCAGCTGATGGACTCCCCCAGGGCGAGCGGCTGCAGTCCACCCCTGACAGCCTCCTCCTCCAGGCAAGACCGCAGCTCCTGGATGATGGCAGGCATCCTGCAGCGCAGTCCCCGATGCCCTCAGCAGCTGATGGACTCCCCCAGGGCGAGCGGCCGCAGTCAACCCCTGATGGCCTCCTCCTCCGGGGGAGACCACAGCTCCAGGACAATGAAGGGCATCCGGTGGCTGGCCCTAGGCCTGGACCAGCCCAGATCCGTCCCCAGGACTCCCACCTCAGCTAAGAGGAGGCGCTGCGCTGCGTGCCTCCTAGCCCTGCTCGGCCCCAGCCCAGAGGGCCACCACACTCCAATTGCCCCCACCAGGAAATGGCTGCCCATCACTCCGCCCTTCAGCTCAACCTGGACCCCTGACCACGCCGTACGAGACTTGTGCCGGGAACAAACCCCGAACAGCCCTCCTCCCACACTGGGTCACCACCTACGGCTAACTGTGCTATAGCCCTGGGCGCATCCCTCGCGCCCACTGACGACCCAGCCTACACTGCGAGATACTTCCCCCCCCCCCCCGACGATTCCCCGTGCTACAGACCCTTCGTGTGAACCCCTCCCCCTCCCCAGAGTGTCGCGTCCTTGTGTGTCCTAGATTGTACCAAACACAAGTGTGATTCCCCCATGTGCATACCCTTGTGTGTCCCCCCCCCTCTGTGTGTAACCCCCTGCCCCATAGGTAATACCCACACTTCCCTGTGTAATGTCTCTGACCCGTCATATGTGGACCGTGACCCCTGTGCCAGACGAGTGGTGACATACAGTGTTCTAGTGCAGTGGAATATCCATCCCTCCCCGCTTCCCCGAGATCCGCATACGAGACCCATGTGATATATCCGATCGAGAGTATATTTCAGTGTAGTACACCATAACTGGGTTGTTGAGCGTGTTGTTCCCTCTTTGTGCAATACATACCTGACCTGGCTCTATGTTCTATGTAATGTGATATATAATGTCTTGTGTTATATTGCGTTCATACCACATACGTGTATTGTGTTGAGATATACAGTGTCGTGTGTTATATTGCGTTCATGCCACATACTGTAGGTGTCTTGTGATATATAGTGTCGTGTGTTATATTGTGCTTATACTACATATGGGTATTGTAATGCGATATATAGTTTCATTGTGTTTTTATTATACTTTGTCATAAATAGTGTACTCATATTTTATATAGGATTGTCCATGTACTAGTGTGTGAACAGTTGTACTCTAAGATAATATACGTGTAGATCTGATTAGCCTGTATTTGAGCCCTATCCCTTGTCTGCATACTCTAGCCCAGTCCAGAATAAAAGAACCCAAGGCCCACACCATGTCTGAACCCAAGAAGTTGGGCGCAGAACACGCTGCATAACACTAACAAATTAATCACACTGTCCTGGCCGAGATTCGATCTGAGGCCCTCGCACTTGATACGTGCGCACGTTACCACTGAACTTGCCAAAGAGAGGATCCCCGCTTTGTCTCTCGTTCGTTCATTCGTCTTAAGATTCCCTGCACCTATAGTGGAGGCCGGGCCATACATTAGTCCGGTCAGTGGGGGTGAGCTTTTTCATAGTCAAGGGGAAGACAGGGCCTGGGGGGCTGCCCAGCTCACACGCCCTGTCTTCTGCTTTTATGTGTGTGTGTGTGTGTGCTTTGCCTTTAATGAACACATTTTATTTAAGGGGATTTTTTAAGACCCACGGTGGGTCCTGTATAGTGTACTGATTTCCCGTCTGTAAAAGTCCCGGTATTTCAAATATTTTTTTTTTGAAGGGGGTCTGTGTTAAGTCAAGTTGATATTCTGAAGAGAAACTCTGATGGCTCATTTTTAAAAACTAATAGTCAAAAGTTACCATTAGATAATGTGTATATTACTTTTCTATTTATTTATTTTTACTGCCATGCGGGAGACACCATTCATTTGTTTTAAGTTACCTATGGAATTGACATCCGTACTGTCAACTAGTACGTTATAAATTATACATTGATTTATTATTCTCCTATTACAGAAATTTGGGATTGTGTCTGATTATAATTATTAATGTCTGAAATTATGTGAATAAGTGTAAGAAAACTAATTAAAAAAACTAACACTGTACTTAGGATTGTGCTACGAACTGATGCTGTCCCAACAAGCTGCGCGAGCTTGTGGCTGCTGGAAGAGGTGTTGTGCTTGAAATGTGAATTGAGTTACTTGCAAGGGTACATAGACTTTGATAGTGAAGAGTGTAAATTCCTAGTAAATAAACAAAATCTGAACTGGTAATTGAACCGGCAGTAGCCAGTTTTGCGGCAGGACATGTCATCTGAAGACTGTACAATTGTCAATCAATCGTACCACTGAAAATTTATCGTATTGGCTTAAGTAGTACTCACAACAAATAAACAATTCAGGAGTCATTTATTAACAAAGTGAATCAAGAACTTTCAAGTAAGGAGGTGGGAACTTCGACTACAATGACGCACAGAGGACAGTTTGACGAGTGAGTAACCCACCCTTTGAGGCCGGTTCACACTAGCTAATTCGCGGCGTTTTTTTTTTTTTTTTTTTTTTTTTTTTACAGGAACAAAAATGCCGATTTCGGCATTCCTCCCGGAAAGATGTACACATGTACGGGGAGAGCAGAGACCAGTCCAGTCCAGTAGAAGGCATGGGATAAGCATTTATAACGGCTCCCACTTTCTCATGTTTATTTTTCTTAAATTTTGTCATTATTATTATTATTATTATTATTATTATTATTATTATAACTACAGCATTTTATATACATCTTTTTCCTTTTTTGTTTCTGTCCCTGTTCTGTTCTTCATGTTTAATGGCTATTTTTTACTTTTGTTATAATTATTATCATGATTTTTGGCTTATAATGTTTGTTTTTGCTCAGATTTTACTAATGAAGGCCTTCCTGATTTCAATTTCTTTACAGTTTGGTATATCAAATGCTAGCATGTTTGCTATTTTGGCTTTGCCTATATTTTGATTATTACCGGTATCTATGAATTGAAAATAACGTCTTATGTCATTGTATTCCGTACAGTCCAGTAGGAAGTGTTCTAGTGTTTCTGTTTCTGATTTGCAGCATGCACATTCCTCTCTTTTTCACAGAAATCTATTTCTCCAGTTTAAAGGAAGTGAGTTTGTTCTTGCTTTTACAAGTATTTTGGTACCTATTGTGTTGTCAACCTAACTTTCCTCTTTTATGTTTTTCTTGTACTCTTTACATATATTGAGTGTTGATTTTGTTTGTATTTCTGTTCTCCACTTTGCTGTGTCACATTCTTTTATTCTATTCACAATATTCTCCTTGGTCATTCTATTAATGTCAGTTACATTTATTTTTAGTTCACACATATATCTTTTTAGTGTTTTTATCCATTTTGTTTCTTCATTTTCAGATTCTTTTATAAACATTTTCCTAACAAGTTCATTTCTGTCCTCTTTTATTAAGTGCTTTGTAAAAAGCATTTTAATTTTCCTGTCTCTATCTCCACTTGAGGTGGCTCCAATCTTTCCTCTTTGAGGCACAGTTTTGCTGTGTATGTGGGAACTTGTAATATTGCCCTATATACTGAGTTTTCAGTATTCTGTAGTTTTGTATTTCCTCCTCTGTAAAGTTTACTTCCTTGCAACAACACTGTATATCATATTTGCTAACTGATTTGCTTTGTTTAATCTTTGTCTTTTATACTCTGTAAAGCAGTTTTTCTTGTTTGTGATACTGACTCCCAAGTAGGTGATGGATTCGCATACAGTAGGCTCGCACAGTACGGGAGAGATTGGGCGGTCCACGACCTCGCGCACTGAGAATACATAACCTCATGGGAAAATTACCTATGGGCAGTACCCCCTCATACCTGGACATTTTTTGGCCCTTAGAGACATAATGAAGGTCAAAATTTTCAGACATTGTACTGTACTACAGATATAGCTACAATAACAAAAATATGGGTAGTCACCTTAACAACAGTAGACAACAAGCCTGATGAACTTAAATAACAGGGGTTCATAGGCACGGCAACACTTACAGCGCCGCACCTCCGGCCGCACCAACACTTCCCTCCACAGACTCCTCTTGAGTACCTTCCCCAGGAGCCTCAAAGTCACTCACTTTGGCCATAAACCCCTCGAAGTCCAATGCTGACACTTCTGACATTGCATCCTCTTCATCCTCAACAGGCTCAGGAGCAGACAATGTAGCTGGTTCCTCAATTTCACTAACTTGAGCCCGCTGTGTGTAACTTGTTATGAGAGTTTGTTTCTTGCCTGTGCCTGTTTATTTCTTGCCTGTGCCTGTCTGTGTAGAAACGGAAGAGTTTGTTGATACCAACCAGAACTTCCTCCATTCTTAGGCTGCTCACTTCCTGTTCCTTCACTTCCTCCTTGAGCTTATCCACAGCAGCAAGGATCTTGCTTATTTTTGACATACACAGCTCTGTATTCCCCTCCATCACACTAGGCTGCTCCACTTGACTCTGCCTGGCATTGGTCCCTGTGTCAGCCTCATCTGTCCGTTGTAACACTTACTCGGGAGGCTGTTCTTCAGCAGCTTGCACTTCTCGTATGTCCGCCAATGGAACATCCTTGAAATCTGGTACAGCTTGTGCTGTTGACAGTGTTGCTGCCTCAGCCTCGGCCAGTGGTTGAATGGCCATCTCCTGGGTCGTGCATAAGTGAGGCACTAGCATTTGCCACGCATGGTTCACCGTTGCAGGTGTAATCTGGTGCCAGGCTTGTAGAAGAAATTCAACTGCGTCCTTCACTGTAAAACGACGCCTAAATGCCTCAACAGTCGTGGCATCTGTGGCAGGTCAGGATACAGCTGCTGGCAGAGATGGAACGGGAGCAGATGGTTCATTGAGGTCTTTGTCGTGATCTTCTTGTAGGGCATGAAGCTCCTCTTGTGTGTCGGTCTTCCTGCGTAGGTAGTCGTACATTTGCTTATGATAGAAGTGCTTCGCAGTAGCGATCAGTTCTTGATCCAGTGGCTGCACTAGTGTCATCGTCCGGGGCGGCAGAAACACAGCATGACAATCCTTGTGGAGATCTTCTAGGTATGGAAGGTGACTTGGTGTATTGTCAAGCACAAGGAGCATCTTAAATGGAATGCCCAGTTCCCGACACTTGGCCCTGGCATCGGGGACTTAGCACCTCGTTAACCAGTCTGCCATAATGTTCCTGGTCATCCAACCATTTGCAGACTTGTACCAGTACACGCCACTTGCGTCCATGTTCGTGAGGTTTTTGTAGCGCCTTGGGTGTAGAGCTGTGTGTACAACAATTGGCCTCATCTTGTGGCTCCCAGACAGGTTTACAGTGAACATTACCATCATCTTACAGTTCTGGAGCTTGCGGCCAGGGGCTAGTTTCTGTCTTTTAGCGTTGTAAGTTGATTTGGACATGGCCTTGTAGTATAACAACGTTGTAGATCTGGTCCTTGGTGTACTGTCCCTCTTCAAGAAGTGCTCTAAATATCGCAGGATAGTCTCTCACGGCCAGCTCGTCAGCAGAGGCACATTCACCAGACACTTTGACGTGACGGAGTTCCTTGCGCTTTGAGAACACGGTCCAGCCATCCAACCGATGCCTTAGAAGGTTTGTCCACATTTAACTTGCGAGATGCTGCCTTGTGAAAGAGCTAGGCTTGGTTCCAAATAAATCTGCCATTCAGTGGAACACCTTCCTTCTTCTTCCTCATTATGAAGGTGGCAAGATACCGTTCCATTAGCATCATCGCACAATTTCCTACCTGTGAGCGGCCGTCTAGGTCAGACACACCATATGTCTTCACTAGAGCTCTCATGGCATCACGGTTCTTCCATATTGTTCTCACTGTTGATTCAGCCAGTCCCAGGGCTTTCCTGATGGCGATGTTTCCTTGTCCCTCCTCCTTCATCTTGATGATCTCTAACTTGGTGGCGTGCATCAGAAGTTTCTTAACTCTTGAGATTGGAGCCATGGTGCAGCGAAGTACAGGCCAGGATGGAGCAGCAAAAAAAACGCCACACTTTGTGCACGACAGGTTAGCTGTAGAGAGCGGATCCGCACTGTGCACGAGCCAGGACTGTTTTGGCGCGCCTGCCGCCTTGTACCCCAAGCTGCGCAGTAGAATGCCTGGGAATTTCTGCGCATCAGCATGATGACGTGATGCGTCGTTTGAGGGGTGGTCGTGTACTAATAGAAAATGGCGTTTTTGAGCCACTCCTTGCCTCTACTTCACATTCTGTGAGGTAAACTCGCGCATTCAAGGTTTTTGGTTATGATTTTTGGTCATGCACACAATGCGAATCGCACACTGTGCGAGCCTACTGTATTTGGATGTTTTCAGTGCTTTGTGGTTGTTCTTTGTTCTATCTATCTATAGCCCGACACCCTAATCCCTCAAAGGGTGGCTGCAGACAAAACGCCTCCAAGTCGCTCTGTCACCCACCATTTGACTACCCTCCCCCCAACTCACCCCCCCCTCCCTCATATACCTCTCAACTCTATCCCTCCACCTCATCCTGTCTACCCCTCCCTCTCCCTCCCTCCACGTCACCTACATACACCCTCTTAGTCAGTCTTTCATTCTCCATTCTCTTCACATGTCCAAACCACCTCAATGTATTTCTCCTAATCTTCTCACCCACATCCACATCCACCCCACAACGTTCCTTCACTTCTTCATTCGTTAACCTGTCCCTGCACGTCACTCCACATGCTCCTTTCAAGTAACTCATTTCCATTGCTCTCACTCTTGACCTGCTCCCCTCTTGCAAGGTCCACGCCTCGCTTCCATACATCAGGGTAGGGATCACAATACTATCATCCAGTGACTTCTTAACTTCCATACTCACCTCCCTATTTCTCATCACTGCTTTCAGTGTACCAACAACCTTCCTTCCCTGCTGTACCCTTTCACGCACTTCATCCCCCAAAGTTCCATCCTTACTCATCACACTACCCGAGTACTTGAATGCACTCACATTCTCCATATCCTCACCATCCAACCTCACTGCACACTCTGTGACCTCATTCCTCTCAAACACCATAACTTTACTTTTGTTTACATTAACTTTCAGATTCCTCCTCCTACACACTGTCCCAGATTCATTCACCAAACCTTGCAACCCCCATTCATCTTCACTCAACAATACTGTATCATCAGCAAACAGCAACACCGGAATCTTCCAAATCTCACCCTCATTCATTAGAGCCATCCCCACATCCACTGCCCTACCTTGCACCTCCTTTACAACCCCATCCATGTATACATTAAACAGCCATGGAGACATCACACAACCCTGTTTCAGTCCCACATTGAGATCAAAGAACTCACTCAGCTCACCATCCACTCGCACCGTAGCCCTAGCTCCCTCGTACATACCCGGTACTCTTCACAGCACTCAACAATTTTCCCTCCACTCCATATATTCTTAATACCTTCCAGGTACCTTGCCTGTCTATTCTGGCATAAGCTTTCTCCAAGTCCATGAAGGCAGCGTACACTTTCTTTCCCTTCTATAGATACTTCTCCACTAAACATCTTAGAACAAATATCTGATCTACACACCCTTTTCCCTTCCTAAATCACCCTTGTTCTGTTCCAACTAGCTCCTCTGTCATATGCCTAACCCTATCAATGAGTATTCTACCCTATATTTTACCAGTCACACTAAGAAGGCAAATACCCCTATGGTTACCACATACTTCTCTCTCCCCTTTTCCTTTGTATAAAGGAACAATAATACCTGATTTCCAGTCCACATACCCATCAATTCCTGGGGTCTTTCCCAACTTAATCTTCTTCATCGCTTCCACTACTTCCGCCCTACTGATCTCTTCCTCCCTCCTCTCATCTCTTCTTCTCCCAGCCATTCCCCAACCACTTATACTTGCATTGCTCTCACTTTCTCCATTCAACAGATCCTCAAAGTGCTCCTTCCATCTCCTCAATTTCTCTCACTTTTCCACCAACAATCTATTATTCCTATCTTTCACTCCCCTACTATTTCCCCTTTCACACTACCTTACTTTCTTTACCTCCTTCCAAAACAATTTCTTACTCTCCCTCCATTTCACTCTCGGATTCCTCCCAAACTCTTCATCCACTTTCTTCTTACTCTCTTTCACGAGTGTCTTAACCTCCCTTCTCCTGCTCACATACACCTCTCTCTTCTCTCTCTCATCTTCTCCCCTACCTCTGCTCGCTAACCATTCACTACACGCCTTCTTCTTTTGTTCCACAGCTCGTTTCACCTCATCATTCCACCATGCTGTCCCTTGCACACCCTTGCATCTCCTCTTCACTCCACAAACCGCCTCACATGCTGCTCCTATCTCTTCCGTGAATATCTTACATACGTTTTCCACCCCTTCCATCTGCTCTAACTCATACCTTCCCAATCTTTCTTCCACTATGCTCTTATACTCTGTCATTTTCTCACTGTCTTGCAATTTCTCCACTCTTCTCACAGGAGTTGCTTCCTCCTGTCTTCCCCTTTGTCTCCTCAACCACTTTGCAGTTCTACCTTGGCCATCACTAATTGATGGTCCAAGACTCCATTCCCCCACCCTCTCCACACTCTTGCATCCAACACTTGTCTTCTCATTCGCTCATCCACACACACGTAGTCTATCATTGCCTTTCGTTCAACAAGTTCACCATCCATCCTCCTCGTTACTCTCCATGTATACCAGTGGATCATCTTATGACGAAAGTAAGTGTTGCCTATTGCCAACCCCTTACAAGCACAGATGTCCACCAAAGCACTACCATTCCCATCTACTTCAGCTGGCACACCCCACTGACCAACCACTCCATCCACTCGTACATTCCCAACTTTGCCATTCATGTCTCCAATCAACAGCACTCTCTCGCTCCTCTCAGACTTGTCCATACATGCTTCTACTCTCGCCCAAAACTCATCTTTCACTCTTTGCCACTCGATCCTCTGTCGGGGCTTACACACATACAATCGCCCACGTGTGTATACCTACTTTCATCCTCACCCATACAATCCTTGCACTCACTGTTCCATACTCTCTTATATTCTCCTTCCACTTCTTGCTTATCATCAGACATACTCCCTCTCTTGCCCTCTCATTCTCATTGACTCCCGCACATATACCTAAACCATATTCCCATTCTCTCACCCTTTCACCTTTCCATTTAGTTTCAGTCAATCCACATATATCCACTTTTGCATCTTCAAGCACCTGAACAATCTCTCTCTCTTTCACTTCATCATTCACTCCTCTCACATTCCATGTTCCCACCCTAAGAATGTCCTTTGTCTGTTCCTTAGTCGTCAACGTATGGTCCGTCCTGGTCCGAGGTGCTTTATTCGCTTGTTTAGTTAGTTCTTTTTACAGGGTGGGGCACTAACCCACTACCAACCCTTTGAGTTGCCTTGTATGACAAGCAGGGATACTGGGGGAGTATTCTTGAAACCTCCCTACCCCCAGGGGTAGGGGTTTTGCTTTTTTCTTTATTTATCCTCAATCCATAACTCTCTGCTGCCTTGTGAATAAATCTAATGCTCTCCCCTGCTTCCTCTACTGAATGAGACAACCTTAGTCCATCATCAGGATACTGTAATATATTATATATTGGTACTTTGAAATATTCATTCCTGAATCCTAATTTGCTGCTTCTAGTCAATTTATTATATGTTATTAATAGGAATAAGAATGTTGATGCATTACAGCCTTGTTTGATGCCCTTTGCTGTGCCAATGGTGGTTTGCTTTGTCCCATTCAGATATAGGCAAGGTCTGTTTTGTCATCTGTATATATTTTTCCTATTACAGTACATTTATGATTTTTGGATGTATGTTGTGGTTCATTAGTGCTCTTATAAGACTACCTGTATCGATGGAATTGAATGCCTTTTGGAAGTCCAATGATGTTACTATTAGAGTTTTTTTTGTTTTATAGCTTTCATTAACACAGTATTTAAGCATGTACAAATTATCTGTGATTCTTCTGTTTTCTGTAAAACCTGCTTGTAATTCACTGGTACTACTTGTTTTGCCTTTTGGAAGTCCAATGATGTTACTATTAGAGTTTTTTTTCATTTTATAGCTTTCATTAACAAAGTATTTAAGCATGTACAAGTTATCTGTGATTCTTCTGTTTTCTGTAAAACCTGCTTGTAATTCACTGGTACTACTTGTTTCCCTCATATGTTGCTCCAATTTTTGCCTGAGTATCCTCATGAAAATTTTCTATGAGGAGTTTGTTAAAGCAATTGGTCGCAAATGAGCAACAGTGGGTTTACACTTCTTTTGGATCAATAGTATTTAAGGTCTGCTCTTCATTAAGAGTTTTGTTTAAACGTTTGTTAAGCTGATTGATATATACATTACTGTCCTATAGCATTTTAAACAAGTCTGATTTTAGGCCATCTAGATCAGGTGCCTTTTTGTTTTTTGTGTGTGAAGGTGTTTTTTTAATTTCTTCAGTTGTTATATACCGGTATGCAATCGTGTCCTTCATAGGTTCAGTTTTGATGATGTCATATTCGTAGGCCATATCTAGGTGTTCTCTCAGGTCTGGGTTGACCTTCCATTCAGTCCACTGAATTGTGTTCCCTTCTTTTACTTTTAAACTGTTCTTGATTTTTTGTTTGGTAGATTCAAGTTTTTTTGGTGTACTCTCGCCTAGTATTATCATTCCATACTTCATGTATCGTATTCTCTCTCATTCTGTATATCTTTTTCCAGAAGTCCTCTAGCATTACCAGTTAATTTGATTCATTCATTTTACTGCCATCACTGTTATGTAGCAAGATATCTTCTTTTGTAGTGCTTTCTCCCTTTAACTTCTTTATGTGGTCCCAAAGCTTTACCAGTACCGGGTACTGTTTTATTTTGGTCTGCACTTATGGCTTCTGTAATTTTCTTTTCATGTTTCCAAATTGCATTTCCTATGAAAGATTGGACTTTTCGCTTTTGTTCCTGATACATTACACTAAATCTCTCTATTGGTCTATGCTTTTCACTTCTATCTATCTATCTATTGCCAGACGCCTCAATCCCGTTTGGGGTGGCCACAAACAAATCGCCTCCAAGTCGCCCTGTCCCCCGCCATTTCACTGCCCTGCTCCCAACTCACATCCCCCTCTCTCGTATACCTCTCCACCCCATCCCTCCATCTCATCCTCGGCCTTCCTCTCCCTCTTCCCCCCTCCACCTCACTCACATACACTCTCTTCGTCAGTCTTTCACCCTCCATCCTCTCCACATGGCCAAACCACCTCAGTGTGTTCCTCATAACTCTTCCTATCACATCCACATCCACACCACAACGCTCCTTTATATCCTCATTCGTCAGCCTCTCTCTCCACGTGAGTCCAAAGGCTCCTCTTAAATAACTCATTTCCACTGCTCTCACTCTTGACTTGTGTCCTTCCAACAATGTCCAAGCTTCACTTCCGTACGTTAGAGTTGGTATCACAATACTGTCATGTAGTAACTTTTTCACTTCCATGCTCACTTCCCTGTTTCTTATCACTGCTTTCAAGGAACCAGCAACCTTTCTTCCCTGCTGTACCCTTTCAAGCACTTCACCCTCCAAACCTCCATCCTTACTCATCACACTACCCAAATACTTAAACGTACTCACATTTTCCAATTCCTCACCATCCAACTTCGCTGTACATTCACTAACTTCACCTCTCTCAAAGACCATCACTTTACTCTTCCCTACATTCACCTTTAGGTTCCGTTTCTTACACACTCTCTCAAACTCATCCACCAAGCCTTGCAGCTCCCCTTCGTCTTCACTCAACAACACAGTATCATCTGCAAACAACAGTACAGGGAGTTTCCAAACACTATCCTCTCTCACCAGGGCCACTCCAACATCCACTACCCTACCTTGTACCTCTTTTATTACCCCATCCATGTACAGATTGAACAACCACGGAGACATGACACATCCCTGCTTCAAACCAACTCTCAAAGGGAAAAATTCACTCAGTTCACCATCCACACGCACTGCAGCCCTCGCACCATCATACATACTCTTCACAGCATTCAACAACTTCCCATCTACTCCATATATTCTTAACACTTTCCACAATCCTTGTCTATCCACCCTGTCATATGCTTTCTCCAAATCCATTAAAGCCGCATACAACTTCTTTCCCTTCTCTAGAAACTTTTCCACTAAAGATCTAAGAATGAATATCTGATCTACACAACCTCTTCCCTTCCTAAAGCCTCCCTGTTCTTCTCCAACTAATTTCTCTGTTCTTTCTCTAACTCTGTCTATAAGTATCCTACCATACACTTTTCCTATTATACTAAGAAGACAAATGCCCCTATGATTACCACACACTTCTTTTTCCCCTTTTCCTTTGTACAAGGGAATAATTATACCTGACTTCCAATCCTCCGGGACTCTACCTTCCTCCCAGGCCAATCTGCACATCTTCCACATCCATTCTACTACTATCTCTCCCCCATGCGTCAGCATTTCACCACACACTCCATCAATTCCTGGGGCTTTCCCCGATTTAACTTTCTTCATTACTTCCACAACTTCTATCCTACGGATTTCTTCTTGTCTTCTCACCTCCCTCCTTCTCCCAGCCATTCCCCAGCCACTTATACTCGCATTACTTCCATCCTCTACGTTCAACAATTCCTTAAAGTGTTCTCTCCATCTGCTCACTTTTTCTCCCTTCTCCATTAGTAATCTACCATTTTTATCTTTCACTCCCCTGCTAACTTCACTTCCACCCTGTCTTACTCTTTTCACTTCTCTCCAGAACATTTTCTTACAGTCCCTCCACTTTACACTCAAATTCCTTCCAAATTCCTCATCCACTCTCTTCTTACTCTCTCTTACTAATCTTTTCACCTCTCTCTTCCTTTCCACATATAACTCTCTCTTCCGCCTCTCAACTTCTTCCACGCCCCTATTTCTCATCCATTCATTGTATGCTTTCTTCTTTTGTGCCACAGCCTGTTTCACCTCTTCAGTCCACCATGCTGTTCCTTGCACCCCCCTTCGTCTTCTCTTCCTTCCACACACCACATCACATGCTGCACATATTTCTTCTGTAAATATCTTACACACACCTTCCACGTCTCCCATCTGCTCCAATTCATATTTGCCCAATCGTTCCTCCACTTCTCTCTTATACTCTGCCTTTTTCTCATCCTCTTGTAACCTTTCCACTCTCCTTGCAACTACTCCTTCCTCTCGTCTTTCCCTTCTTCCATTCCTCCATCTTACTTGAATCCTAATTCTGGCCACCACCAAGTAGTGGTCAGAAAGTCCACTCCCCCAACCTCTATACACTCTTGCATCCTTTACACATCTTCGCATCCTTTCATCCACACACACATAAGCAATCACTGCCTTCCTTTCATTCAGTTCACCACCCACCCTTCTCATCACTCGCCATGTATACCTGTGGATCATTTTATGCCTGAAGAGTGTATTGGCTATCACCAACCCCCTCCCAGCACAAATGTCCACTAACGCACTCCCATTCTCATCTATCTCAGCAGGCATACCCCACTCACCAACTATTCCATCCACCTTCACATTACCAACTTTACCATTCATATCACCAATCAAAAACAGTCTCTCATTCCTTCCAAACTTTTCCATGCACACTTCCACATTTGTCCAGAACTCTTCTCTCACTCTTCTAGCACGATCTTGCGTTGGCGCATACACACACACAATCGCCCACATTTGTATTCCAACTTTCAACTTTACCCACACAATCCTTGACCCAACTGATCCATACTGTCTTATGCTCTTCTTCCATCTTTTACTCACAACTATACACACTCCTTCCTTTGCCCTCTCATTCTCATCTACTCCTGCACATATACCCCATCCATACTCCCATTCTCTCACACTTTCTCCTCTCCATTTTGTTTCAGTTATTCCACATACATCCACTTTCGCACCCTCAAGCACCTGGACAATCTCTCTCTCTTTCACTTCATCATTCGCTCCTCTTACATTCCATGTACTCATTACCAAGTCCTTTGTCCGGTCCTGGGTCGTCATCGTTTGGTCAGTCCATGTCCGAGGCTTCTTGTTTGTTTTTTTAGTTAGTTGTTTTCCGGGGAGGGGCACTAACCCTCCGCCAACCCTTTTAGTCGCCTTTTACGACAAGCAGGGATACTTGGGGAGTATTCTTGAAAACCCCCCTACCCCCAGGGGGGGTTATAAAGTCTTCTTTTACTCATTTCTCTTTTTATTTGTTTTGTTATCCATATTGGTTCTATCTCTTCATTCCTGCTTTGTTTTACTCGTCTTTTTATTTTTCGTTTCAAGTGAAAGTCCAATGCCTCTTTCATTAGATTTTCTAATTCCTCTAGTTTGTTGTATGAAGTAGGCTAC
Source organism: Coenobita brevimanus (assembly GCF_032717465.1). NCBI lineage: Eukaryota > Metazoa > Arthropoda > Malacostraca > Decapoda > Coenobitidae > Coenobita > Coenobita brevimanus. The sequence goes on from NC_137015.1 coordinate 33,377,069, forward strand.
TACTTAAGTTTATTTTCAGTAAAGGATTTGAAGCTATTTTTTGTGTCCGCAGTTATTTTTAAGTATGAAATCTCTCTTTCCTTGTTGCTATATGTATTTTTACAGCATTTTATATTAAAATTTGCTGAAACTATGTTGTGTTCTGATAAATCAAATCTTTGTTTTTCCTCATCAATCACTATATTTACAAATTTCTTATGTATGGCATGGTTTACTAAAATGAAATCAGTTACACTTCTCATTTCTCTGTTTTCCCAGGTGATCTCCCCATCACATTTTAGATCACCATTTAGTAACACCAAAGTGTTGTCTACAATCCAGTTTAATACTCTCTCACCATTCATATTGACTGCCCGTGGTCCCACGAAGCCAATATGACCACTAAAGTCTCCTAAAAAGATGATTGGTTCTCCTTCGTTTGCGCTTAGTATATCGTCAGCTTCTTTCTTTATTGCTTTATCTCTTTCATTATCATTTGTACACCAGTATTATTTTAAATGTAAAAGATTATACAGTAAACTTAGCATACAGTATATTTTTTTGCTTAGTATTTATCTTCTCAACTGCCCTTTCATGATCTTTTTTAAACATAGGTCTAATAGATAAACCTCCTCCTTTTCTGCCATTTTCATTTAATGTTCAGTACTGTCTGAGATATTAACCTTCAGAAATTTGTGTTGGGTTTCCATTACACACATAATTGTGTTAGTTTCTGTGAGTCCTTCAATCTCTGTTTTTCGTGTGTTAGTCTCTGAACATTAATCATGCTTATTTCTAAATAGGCGCATTCTTCTCTTGAGATTACTTGATTACGTTTGCCTACAAAAATGGTGTTCTACACAGCTGTCCTTTCTTAATATACCTTCTTTCTTCCCTAGCATTTCTTTTTTCCTCTAGCTCTTCTCGAAATTTTTTATCTGTTTCTCTTTCCTTTTTTGTAGGATCAGGTACTACAATTACATTTTTAGAAGAGTCTACCTTTGTCTTCTTAAGCTTTCTTGCATTTTTTATTATGTCCCATTTTAGTTTGGTGTCAGTTAGTTTGACTACAGGGGACGGGGTTTAGGGTTATGTCTTTCCATCATTTTCTTGTTGCTACCAATCTTCTTAGCATCTGCTATTTCTTTATTCTTTACTCCAACATCCTTGAATAGTTCTTCACAGAATTTCAGCACAACAGTGTTTACAAACAAAGATGGACCACTGTAGGTGTGCAGCTTTTGCTCTTGCACTTTGCCTACTTCAAAATGAGCCCTCACGGCCGCGATTTAGCTCGTGTGAACAGGCATTTACTGTCACTCTGCTTTCCAGTGGCTTCAGGGGCTGTATGCATAAATTTTCGTAAGCATAAAATCATGTATAAGATACCTTTAACTCAAATAATAATACTGGTACTTTTATAATCTTGCTCATACCAGATACACCCAAACTGGAATGAACGTTAAAGTAGTAGTAGTAGTAGTAGTATTAGCTAGTGTAAATACACAAGTCGTCATATTCGTCTTCGTTCCCAGGGCTTTTCCATGTTCAGTGTTTCCATTTAAATTGGCCTGGCCACTTTCTCCTGATTCCAGCAAAAAATGGTTGCGATTTTGCTCGTGTGAACTGGGCTTAAGGCAATCTTCATTCTGCTAAAAGTAATTTCATCCGTACTAATTGCTGTCAGCTCTCTAACTCGAATTCATCCCACTCCTTCTGGCACCTTGCCAAAAACCTTTCTAACAACTTTACCTCATCATCCTTCCCTCCTGTTTTCTACTGTGATGGCTCTGTACCTATTTCTTCTACTGATAAAGCAGATCACTTTGCTCAGACATTCTCCTCCACATCCACTTTAGACGATTCCGATGCTGTTCCTCAGTCACTTCCCCCTCTGACTTCCTCATGGCTGACATTAAAATTTCTTCAGCTGATGTATTTTCTGCCATCACTGGCCATAATACTAGCAAGGCATATGGGCCTGATGGAGTCCTTCCTGTTGTTCTTAAGAACTGTGCTTCTGTGCTTACACCCTGCCTAGGTAAACTCTTTTGCCTTTGTCTTTCAACTTGTACCTGTCCTTCTTGCTGGAAGTTTGCTCTTATTTTAGCCAGTCCAAAGAAGGGTGACCTTTCCCAACCCTCTAGCTATCGTTCTGTTGATTTAACATCCTGTGTCCCAAAAGTTTTTGAGTCAATTCTTAACAGAAAAATTTTAAAGAATCTTTCCCATCACAACCTTCTTTCTGATCGTCAGTATGGGTTTTGTCAGGGACGCTCCACTGGAGATCCTCTCACCTACCTTTCAGACTCCAGGTCATCCTCCTTTCAGGTCTTTGGCAAAAGCTTTGCCATTACGCTTGACACATCAAAGGCTTTCAGTTGAGTCTGGCATAAATCTTTAATTTCCAAACTGCCCTCTTACAGTTTCTATCCTTCCATCTGTGCCTTCATCTCTAGCTTCCTTTCCAGTCGTTCTATAGCTTCTGTTGTAGACGGCCATCGTCTTTCTCCTAGATCTATCAACAGTGGTGTTCCTCAGGGCTCTTCCCTATCGCCAACTCTTCCTTTTATTCATCAGTGACCTTCGAAGCTGTACATCTAACCCTATCCACTCATACACTGATGATTCCACCCTTCACTTTTCCATTCGATTCTCGCAACGTCCATCTCAGCAGTTACTTCAACAAACAAGGGATGAGGCTATGGCACACCTAATGTCTGACTTGGCTCATATCTCTGACTGGGGTAAAAATAATCTGGTTTTTAATGCATCAAAGACTCAGTTTTTACACCTATCACCCTGATGCAGTCTTCCACAGGAGTACCCACTAATATTCAGTAATATCCAGCTCAATCCTGTATCATCCTTGAACATGCTTGGGGTTTCATTCACTCGGGACTTATCGTGGAAAGATCATATTGCATCTCTCGTAAAATCTGCCTCCAAGAGATTGGGTGCACTAAGCCAACTCCGTACCTTCTTTACCCCTGCACAGTTGTTGACTTTATACATGGGTTTTATTCGCCTCTGTGTGGAGTACAACTCTCATGTGTGGTGAGGCTCCCCACATACAGCTCTTCTTAATAGTGTGGAGTCAAAGGCTTTTTTGTCTCATTAACTCTCCTCATACTGGCCCCCTTCAACCTCTGTCTCTTCACCACACTGTTGCATCTGGATCTCTTTTCTATTGCCACTTCAATGGTCACTGCTTCTCTGAACTATCTGCTTCCATCCCTCCACGTCTTCAACGGATACAGAGCACCTGTCTAGCAGCAAACTCTCATCTCTTTTCTGTCCAGCTCTCTAATGCAAGAGTTAACCGTTACTTCTAGTCCTTCATTTATGCAGCAGGTCAGCTCTGGAACTGTCTCCCTCTGTCTGTATTTTCTACTTCCTATGATCTCCAGTCTTTCAAATGCAGTGTGTCCAGGCATCTCGAAATGAACAGATCTTTAAGTTGGTTGTCTATTGTATTGTTTTTGTTTTTTCTTGGAAGGAACGGTTTGCGGGCTCATGGCCTTTGGTTCCTTCTTTATTGCATTAAAAAAAAAAAAATTAGTGTTACCATTAAGGTCTGCTTGATAAATCTCAATTTGGTAAAGTTGCAGTTTAGTTTTTTTTTTTCCTCTCTAACCTAGCTAACAGTCTACTTAACTGATAGACCTGCTCTAATCTGTAACTAATCTGACTCAATCCAGTCTAACCTAACTAACAGTCAGCAAGTGCAACTGTTCGAAACTGCAAAAATACCCCCAGTTTTGTGTAACTGTGTAACATTAGAGTAAAAGGTTAAATTTTACCACGGACACAGCGGTTCCAGCTCTTTAAATCTCAAACCCTCCAGAAAAGTGCCGTTAGTAACTTACCGTTACCAAATGCAACACAAATAGTTATAGTATTGGCAAAAAACCCTAAGACTCACCAATGAAAACAAGAAAATTCTGCATGAAAGATCAGTACTGCAAGACATGATTTCACCATACATTTATTGACGGTATTTAATAATATGGCATTGGCTCTGATGACCTTCTCTAGTCTGTATGGCATGCTTCTGGTGAGATCCTTGAAATATTGGGAGTCTAATGTCATCCAGTGGCGTCACAGGACCTCCATCTGGCGGGGTACTGATGAGGTGTCTTTGTCCACCAAATAATTCTTCAACTTCGCTCATGCATTTTCTGTTGAATTTAGGTCCAGCGAATTACCTGGCCAGTCTGACGCAGCTATTTTCTGGTTTGCAAGCCATTTCACAGTTTTCTTCGACTTGTGACATGGAGCTGAATCCTGCATAAAAAAATTTGTCTCATGGTTTTCATAACAAGGAAGCAGTTTTTCCTCTAGCACATGGATGTAGTAGTCTGAGTTCATTGTTGTGTTGCGTGGGAGGAAGTACAGGCTTCCTTGCCCTTTTTGAACTAATGAAGAGTATGTACGAGGGAGCTAGGGCTACGGTGCGAGTGGATGGTGAGCTGAGTGAGTTCTTTGATCTCAATGTGGGATTGAAACAGGGGTGTGTGATGTCTCCATGGCTGTTTAATATATATATGGATGGGGTTGTAAAGGAGGTGCAAGGTAGGGCAGTGGATGTGGGGGTGGCCCTAATGAATGAGGGTGAGATTTGGAAGCTTCCGGTGTTGCTGTTTGCTGATGATACAGTATTGTTGAGTGAAGATGAATGGGAGTTGCAAGGTTTGGTGAATGAATTTGGGACAGTGTGTAGGAGGAGGAAGCTGAAAGTTAATGTAAACAAAAGTAAAGTTATGGTGTTTGAGAGGAATGAAGTCACAGAGTGTGCAGTGAGGTTGGATAGTGAGGATATGGAGAATGTGAGTGCATTCAAGTACTTGGGTAGTGTGATGAGTAAGGATGGAACTTTGGGGGATGAAGTACGTGAAAGGGTACAGCAGGGAAGAAAGGTTGTTGGTACACTGAAAGCAGTGATGAGAAATAGGGAGGTGAGTATGGAAGTTAAGAAGTCACTGCATGATGGTATTGTGATCCCTGCCCTGACGTATGGAAGCGAGGCGTGGACCTTGCAAGAGGGGAACAGGTCAAGAGTGAGAGCAGTGGAAATGAGTTACTTGAGAGGAGCATGTGGAGTGACGTGGAGGGACAGGTTGACGAATGAAGAAGTGAAGGAACGTTGTGGGGTAGATGTGGATGTGGTTGAAAAGATTAGGAGAAATACACTGAGGTGGTTTGGACATGTGGAGAGAATGGAGAATGAAAGACTGACTAAGAGGGTGTATGTAGGTGAGGTGGAGGGAGGGAGAGGGAGGGGTAGACCGAGGATGAGGTGGAGGGATGGAGTTGAGAGGTATATGAGGGAGGGGGGGGTGAGTTGGGGGGAGGGGAGTTAAATGGTGGGTGACAGAGTGACTTGGAGGCATTTTGTCTGCGGCCACCCTTTGCGGGATTAGGGCGTCGGGCTATAGATAGATAGAATTACCTGGCCAGTCTGACGCAGCTATTTTCTGGTGTGCAAGCCATTTCACAGTTTTCTTCGACTTGTGACATGGAGCTGAATCCTGCATAAAAAAATTTGTCTCATGGTTTTCATAACAAGGAAGCAGTTTTTCCTCTAGCACATGGATGTAGTAGTCTGAGTTCATTGTTGTGTTGCATGGGAGGAAGTACAGGCTTCCTTGCCCTTTTTGAACTAATGAAGGAACCCAAAACCACGACAGAATGTGAGTGTTTGATCATCTTGATGGTATATCGGTGGTCGTACCTGTTCACTCCAGCTGGCTGTCTCACCCTATCTCGCTTGCCTCTGAATGTGGATCTGTCATTGAACATGACTCATTCCCATATCTCAGGTGTCCAGTCTTTATATTGATGTGCAGATTTCATTCGCCTGCACCTCATCTTGCAAGATAGTAATGGTTTAAGGACAGCCCTGCGGGATGGCAAGCAGAGATCCTTCTGTAGCCGATGACATACCGTATGGTCAGGGTGGACCTGTTCTTGTGCAGATTGGGATTGTTCTGTTTTAATGTGGATGTAATTGTGGGCTGCATCAATACCTCCCTCTTTATTATTATGTCTGTGTGCAGCAATGTCTTCCTAGCGTGACCAGGGATTGGCTTGAGGGCAGGAATATCATTTGGCACTGGCATCTGGGCAGCAGGAAGAAGGGGGCAAGTGGTGGCTTTTGAGCACCCTACACATGCACTTGTATCCTTGATTGGAACATTATGTTCCCTTAGAGTGAGAATATGGACTCTCTGTTCCCTGCTGAAATACTTCTTAGACATCCTGTTGTTCAGTTGATAGGTGAGGAGTATTGCCTTAGCATCGGCACTCCTCTTGTCAATTTATGAAGTTTTTTAATTTGGATGGTGTGCTAATTTTTTGTGTGACTCTTCTTTACTATTTGTTAATCCTTTTTCTTTCTTTAATTTCTCTCTTTTCCTCCACGCATGATGTAAGTAGTCTTTTGTTCTCCCTATATTTTCTTCAGTAACCAGTAATTGTCCTAATACAGTAATCCCTCCAAGATCTGATGTAATAGAGCCAGAGGCATGTCTGGGACTTGGTTTTGTCTGGGACTTCGGAAAAATGCCCGTAGACAGGTACTTCTAGACTCAGACGCAACCTAACTTTGAAAGTCACCTAAATAACTTCTTACCGGACATGCACAGCACCCATTTAAGACCCTATTCACACAAATAAGGGACAGAAGCCATAAAATAAAAGAAAAGGAACCAGAGAATGAGAAATTAGAAGTGAGTATGGAAAATATTTAGCAGTGTACAGGGTAATTACGACATGTCTGTGACCTTCGTGAAGATAAACCCGCCTCCTCTATGGCTCTGACAGTGGTGAAGGTGCACTTGAAGCACGTACAGTAATCCAGTGTTGCGCTTCACTTAATCCTTTGCACTGTGAATAATAATTGTTTAACACTGCACATTATGTTCTTACTTGCGACACGCCAGTGTTGCACTCTGCACTTAATCCTTTGCACTCTGAATTTTAATTTCTTAACACTTCTCAACACTGTAAATTTCCCTGTGATCTGGTGGTGAGGTATTGCTGTTTATTCTCTGTCCACCACAAAAGCGAGAACATGGGCGACCATGGTGACGAGCGTGCAGTCATGATGGTAGGTAGGCGGGAAGTGGGGAGGACGCAGGAGCACTTGAGTGGACATCGCCGAAACTATGTGCCAAAACACAGATGTTCATCACCGCCCGGCAAGTTTAGAGTAGGGATGACCTTTTTTTTTTTTTTTTTTTTTTTTTTTTTTTTTTTTTAAAGGCTGCGTTCACACCAAGCGATTCAGTTCAATTCAATTCATGGAGAATCATATCGATTCATGATTCGTCTTGATGCGACATGTTAATTCCTATAGGAACTGTTCACACCAAGCAAATCAATTCAATTCAAATCATAGCGATTCAAGGCGATTCAGAATCACTGATGCGCGAGGGTCCATTTTTTCATCAGTCACGGCGATTCAGTGGAGGAGTGAGCACCAATGATTTTGGTGCATTCACAACGATAAACATATTATGTCTATTTTTTTACTCTATTCAGTCATAAATGAAGGATGTCTATTTTTTTTACTGTATTCACAGCCATAAATAAAGGATGTCTATTTTCTTAATATATTCACAACCAGAAACAAAGAATTTATACTTATTTTTACTCTATGCACAACCAGAAATAAAAGATATGTTTTCTTAATGTATTCTGTATTCATAACCAGAAATAAAAGATGTCTTTTATACTGTACTGCATGAAACACTACTTCTTCCAACTTTCAGACTTTTTAACAGTTCACTTCTTACCTAAGGTAAATGGCAATCCTTTCTTCAACTCCAACTGCACGTCGGTAATTAGTATTCTGTTTTCTTATGTTGGGTGCAGTCAACTCCACTAGCATTTTAAACTGTTCATTGGTCATCCTAAAAATAATCATAAAACTTGTCTGAATTGTTTATCAAATCTGGGAACAAGTGTCCGAAACTCCCAAAATCAGGTCTTTTTGCATTAATTTCATGCACCCATATTCTTCTTGGACGCCTACGCCTACGCCGCCTCAGCCACAGCAACACCTCTATTTCAGCAAGAGCGTCTACATCCATCCTCGTTCAAGTCAGCCTTTGCACTACTCCCTGTTGATTCTGACAGTTTGATTCTGTCGGTATGAACGGCGCTGATTCAAAATGAATCGAATCAATTGATTCTCCATGAATTGAATCGAATCGAATCGCTTGGTGTGAACACAGCCTAATACTGTACGTTCTTTGGCCATTTTTGGACCCAAGCGCAAAATGTCCAGGACTTGGGCGTCCAAGGCTTAAAGGGACTACTTTAAATTGTTTTCATTTTCTATGTAAAGCTGTTGTAGGCTAGTTCTTCCTTATTCCTGTCTTCCCGATAGGATGGGCACCATAGTTGAAAGTGTTGTATGACTTCTTCTGCTGCCCCACACAAATCACATTTATTATTGCCACCTGAAAATCTCCTTCTGTCATTTAGTGGTAAATTATTTGTTCTACTTTTATATAAGATTATGGATGCTATGTTATTATTGTATATTTTTTCTTCTTTTATATTTGGTTTAGCTATAATTTTTATAAATTTCCAGGCTCTTCTTTTCCCTTATTTCTTTCGTCCATTGATTTGAATCCCAGTTCTTTACTTTTTCTTTGATGTCATTAACCCCTACACTGCGGGCATGTTTACCAATGTTTTGCGTGTCCCGCAGGGTTATTCGGGCTCCGACAGACTCTCAAAAAATATTTGCCAAAAATCAGTTATTAGTCCTAGAATATTAAAATTACATATGCTTATGGCACATACCTTCAGCTTTCTCCTGGAATGTTTGTTGAGCCTTCGTCGGTTACCGTAGGACTTGTGGAGACCTCTGAAGTTGGGTAACGAAGTCTCCACTTTACACTTCCCGACAACCCGTAATATGATTACCACAGCCAGATATTAACACTATAAACACTACTCTATGATTTTCAAGTAGTTTGGGATCCATACTCCAAAAAAAAAACACTGTGAAAGCAATGGAAATTACGAGCGCGTCTGATCGTCTCACTTGTGCTAGTTCGCTCTTGGTACTCTGTCATTTATTATTCATAAAACCCCTCACAGTTTATATTTCTATTACTATATCACACTTATATATATCTGGAGTCTTTCTCCTTAAGTTTCCTTCAGTAGTATTAGTTTATTGTCACTGAAGTCATTCAATTTTTCATTCAGTAAAATACGTAGAGAGCCACGGATTCACTTTCACTGTTATAACATAAATTATTTGTACTCATATTCTTATATTACTAATTACTTACATTACTATTTACATTTTCTATTCTATTTTCAATATTTACCCTTCTATTTTACTTACACTATGTTATTCACTGTCACTCTCAGTAAGATAAAACTATAATACACTGTTCAATCATATGTACTGAACATCCATTGCTTTCACTTGCTATTTACACATTATTTACACATTATTCTCCTTTTACACTTGCACTGTTAGAACTGCTTCTGGCTGTGATAATCAAAGAAGCAGGTAACACAGAGGGGAACCTGGCACTCAGCGCACTGCCAAGAGGTGCGTTTGTGCTCAGGTGTGCGGCGGGTGGTATGTGCACACACCTGACACCTGCGAATCGCAGCCTTCCTTTTCCCTGTGGCAGGCATAAGCTCAAGTCTGTGCCGATCCATATACGCCCTCTGCTCAAGTCGGTCGGGAAGTGTTACTGGATGGCGCCTTGGAGTTGCTGCTGTCACCCTACCATATCTTTCCAGCAGCTGCTGGACACAAGTCCTGGCGAACAGCCTCAGGGAGAAGGACTTGGGTGGCTTGACCTTCATCTTGTACAGGATGAAGGCGTTCAGCGTCGTCATATCTATGAGATGCAGAAAAACTTTCCTGTACCACCTAGTATTCTTCCTGAGGCAGTTGATCTCATCAATCATCATGTCGGACTTGTCCACCAGCCGCATGTTGATATTATAGTCCAACACAGCATCAGGTTTCATCACAGGTTCGCCTGTCCTGCGGTCGACCTTCCCACTGTCTGTCATCTCCCCCTTATGTACGGTGGTGAGCATGTGCACGACCCTCTTGTCATGCCACCGTATTGCCAGCATCTTCTCAGACTTGCGTAGGTGCACGTCTCCTCGCTGCGAGGTTCCTGCCTCTGTGAATTTGGGGAAGTGGGCACGATTACTTTTGACAGTGCTGCAGGAGCCAATGCCGTGCTCAGAAAAGTATTTGGCAAGTTTTGGTGTTGTATAGTAGTTGTCTGTATACAGCACATGATTCCCACCAAAATACTTTTCAAGGAGCACTTTCACTGCACAGCCTGAGAAGCTAAGGGGGTGTGTTTTATCCAGATCGACAGTGCTGGCTGAATAAATGACGAAGTCAAGGATGTACCCCGTCTTACAGTCGCACAGTACAAAGAACTTAATTCCAAAGCGATGGCGTTTGCTTGGAATGTACTGAACAAACCGAAGACGTCCTCTGAACAAAACCAAGGATTCGTCAATGACAACCTTCTGAAAGGGGTGGAAGAATGACATAAACTTATCCTTCATTCTTCTCAGAATCTTCCGGATCTTCCAGAGTGGGTCGGTTTGGGAAGGTACATCGTTGTCAGCAAAGTGCAGGTTTCCCATGATGTTCTGGAAGTGATCTCTGGCCATGTACTTATTGAAGGTGGGTGAGGGTAGTAAGGGGTCCATGGACCAGTATTCTTCCAACTCATGCTTCTTGGAGTGTGGCATGAGAAGCATGAGGGCAAAGAACACATACAGCTCCTGCACTCCCAGCATGGACCACTGTTGCATCTTGGCTGCACCTGTACCACTTGCAGCACGTTGTGATTCATACCTGTTGGTCTCATCACATATGTGCTGCATGACTTCGTCATCTAGGAAGGCCAAAAGGTAGTCCACACACTCAGCATTATCGTCAATAGTGAAGGCAGGCTAAACTCCTGAGGAGCTCTCATCAAACACTAAATGTTCAGGCACAAAATCTGACCCTTCCGTCCACGCGAAGGCGTCCAGGATTCCCTGTCGTGGCGGTGTAGGACGGGTGGTGGTGGTGGTGGTGGTTGGCTTTGAGGCAGATTTATCTCGTTCAAGGTCACTCGCACTGACCCTGGGTTGCCGTACAGCACTAGCAGCCCTTACCCTACTAACAACTCTACTTTTCAAAGTCCTGGATTTACCTCTTCCTCTACGGCCTGCCTTCACTGTTGATGCTGGTGGTGACTCCGACGACGAAGACTCCGGAGATAACTCAGCCGATGATGAGGAAGAAATGAGTGAAGTGGGGCTTGGGGAACGGGGAGGTGAATGCACTCGGGACTTATGGCGGGCTGGGTCATGCGGGGGCATTGTTCTGGGGCTAACACGCCACCTTTTCACTCCCTTCCCAAATTCCTTGCCTTGCTGCACTAACGGCTCCTTTCCCTTGGAGCTAGAGACTACTTCCGACACTGAAGCACTCGTACTAGCACTTTCTGGCACGATTACCTCACCCGGCTCATCACACGATTCACCCGAATCGTCAAAATCACTGTCCATCATCACCATGGACAACTCTGCAAGTTCACGTGCCACTGCAGAGTCACTAAGTCCTTTCCTGCTTCCCTCACTACTTTTCTTTGGGGTAGAGGTCACGGGGCCCTTTGCAATGGGCGCAGAAGCGGAAGGAATGGCGGGGCGTGAGTGCGACATGGTTTCACTACAGCGGAGGACAAGGAACTAAATGCCGCGGCTTATCTGAGAAGGGAAGGGTTGACAATGACACTGAGGCTGACTACTGCTAACTTACATGCTAATTTTTTATAGGTAGAAAATCTCGGCAATACATAAAGAAATAGGTAGTTCCAGGTGAATGTAAATGTCACTTAGGCTTCTCCCTTCCTTTCTGATATATATTTTTATTACAGACATCAATTACAAGGCATAATTCAAAGGGGAAATTACCGTGGTAATGTAGCGAATGAATGCACGTGAGGTGTTGTCAGGTGATAATTAGCCAATTTCTGGTGTATAACACTATCACTTACCTTATTTTATTTTTGATATATATTATTTTGTATAAGTATAGGGCATAGGGCTTATTTCAATGGATGAAATCTGTGGAAAAATCCGGGGGAAATTTGCGTAGCATGTCATATAAGACTTTGTAGTTACGTGTAGAGAAGTTATATATATTAGACTTGTGGACGAGCGGTTGTTATGCTTGAGTAGCTTTGTGAGTAGATAATCTTCTTTTCCATTTGTCATGTAGTGACAGGAGAGGTAAAGAATAGTATGGGACTATTTTTATTTGTCTTGGAAATATTAACAAGTCTCTCACACAGAGCGAAGTATAAAGTAGAGTCCCGCTAGCTATCTCTCTGTCTCGCTCTCTCTGTCTCTCTCTCAAGTTGCTAAGCCCTTCTCCCTGCGACCTGTCTGTTCTATTGCTAGCTTCCTTCTGCCCTCTCTTTCCTAAATTCTGGTGAAACAGGAGACATATCACGTGTGTTCCCTGTGATGGAAAGTTCTAGAAGCCTGTGTGTGAGTATGTGTGTATGTGTGTGTATGGTCACTAGGCGCTGTCGTGTGCCTATAAAGCATTCCTTGAGTTGAGTGTGTAAGCATGTTTAGCATTGCTCGATTCTTGCAGACACAGTACCTTCTCATCATCTGACTCCCTGCTTCTATCTGTCTCTCTATCTATCTATTTATCTATATATCTATTATGATTTGTAATTATAATATGGAGTCCTAACAAGCGCAGCGCGGTGTGGGAGGTGAGAGGACAGGGTAATGGAGAGCAGGTAGGGGGGGGAGTCACGAAGGGGGTAAAATCGCTAAAATGTCAACAATGGATGGGAGTACTGATGAGATTTGGAGTGCTGACTAGTGTTGGACATTGGCAGTACTGATAGATGATACAAGCCACCACTTGAGAGCCCGGGATATTTCAAAATAACACAGAATCACAAAAGTGACGCCCCGTGGTATGATCCATTGTGGCCGAGCATCATGAAAGTGACGCCCCGCGGTTAAGGGGTTAATAATATTTTTTTATTGATTTATTTTTTGTAAACCAATTCCTCTAATGTATGTTTTTACTGTACATATCCACTGATCCTTTCCATTTTCGATCTTTTCTTGTATTATTCTTTTACTTAAGTCATTTTACTTTCTTCTAATCCATAATTTAAGTATTTGATGTATTCTTTTATTATTTTGCTCTGCATACTTGATGCCCCTATTTCTCCTCCCAGTGTTAGTATCTGGGCATATCTTGGTGCACCTAATACTTTATGTATCGGGAAACACTGTTTTCTGTTCTTTGTAGTTGTTCTGTTTTGTTTCTTATCTTGGCATATCTTGGTGCACCTAACACTGTGTGTATCGAGAAACACTGTTTTTTGTTCTTCGTAATTCTTCTATTTCATATCTTGTAAATTTTTATATATTTGCCCCATACAAAATAGTTGGGAGTACCACAGTTTTCCATTATGTTTTGCCTATTAACACCTTGTTTAGACTTTGGGCTATAATTGTGTACGTGATGTTTGCCATCTTTTTAGCTTTTTGAGTTATCTGTCTCATGTGTACTCTAAAGCATTTTCTCTGGTTGTTTATTGTAATTAATAAATATTTAATTTTATTTGGTACCTCTAGGCAATCTCTCTTATTTTTTCAGGTTTGTTTTTCATGTTAAAAGTCAGAATTTTACTTTCTGTCTTCTGTCTATCTATCTGTTGCCAGATGTCTCAGTCCCGTTTGGGGTGGCCATAAACAAATCGCCTCCACTTCGCCATGTCCCAGGCCATTTCACTGCCCCGCTCCCAACTCATCCCTCCATCTCATCCTCAGCCTCCCTCTCCCTCTTCCCCCCTCCACCTCACTCACATACACTCTCTTCATCAGTCCTTCACCCTCCATCCTCTCCACATGGCCAAACCACCTCAGTGTATTCCTCCTAACGCTTCCTATCACATCCATATCCACACCACAATGCTCCTTTATATTCTCATTTGTCAGCCTGTCTCTCCATGTGACTCCACAGGCTCCTCTTAAATAACTCATTTCCACTGCTGTCACTCTTGACTTGTGTCCTTCCAGCAACGTCCAAGCTTCACTTCCATATGTTAGAGTTGGTATCAATACTGTCATGTAGTAACTTTTTCACTTCCATGCTCACTTCCCTGCTTCTTATCACTGCTTTCAAGGAACCAGCAACCTTTCTTCCCAGCTGTACCCTTTCAAGCACTTCACCCTCCAAACCTCCATCCTTACTCATCACATTACCCACGTACTTAAACGTACTCACATTTTCCAATTCCTCACCACCCAACCTCGCTGTACATTCACTGACTTCACCTATCTCAAAGGCCATCACTTTACTCTTCTCTACATTCACCTTTAGATTCCATTTCTTACACACTCTCCCAGACTCATCCACCAAGCCTTGCAGCTCTCCTTCGTCTTCACTCAGCAACACAGTATCATCTGCAAACAACAGTACAGGGAGTTTCCAAACACTACCCTCTCTCACCAGGGCCACTCCAACATCCACTACCCTACCTTGTGCCTCTTTTATTACCCCATCCATGTACAGATTGAACAAGCATGGAGACATGACACATCCCTGTTTCAACCCAACCTTCAAAGAGAAAAATTCACTTAGTTCACCATCTACACGCACTGCAGCCTTAGCACCATCATACATACTCTTCACAGCATTCAACAACTTCCCATCTACACCATATATTCTTAATACTTTCCACAATCCTTGTCTATCCACTCTATCATATGCTTTCTCCAAATCCATGAAAGCTGCATACAAGTTCTTTCTCTTCTCTAGAAACTTTTCCACAAAAGATCTAAGAATGAATATCTGACCTACACAACCTCTTCCTTTCCTAAAGCCTCTTTGTTCTTCTCCAACTAATTCCTCTGTTCTTTCTCTAACTTAGTCAATAAGTATCCTGCCATACACGTTTCCTATTATACTAAGAAGACAAATGCCCCTATGATTACCACACACTTCTTTTTCCCCTTTTCCTTTGTACAAGGGAATAATTATACCTGACTTCCAATCCTCCGGGACTCTACCTTCCTCCCAGGCCAATCTGCACATTTTCCGTATCCATTCTACTACTATCTCTCCCCCATACTTCAGCATTTCACCACACACTCCATCAATTCCTGGGGCTTTCCCCAATTTAACTTTCTTCATTGCTTCCACAACTTCTGTCCTACTGATTTCTTCCTGTCTTCTCACCTCCCTCCTCCTCCCAGCCATTCCCCAGCCACTTATACTCGCATTACTTCCATCCTCTATGTTCAACAATTCCTTAACCCGCGCCGTCCCGGCGACGTGAATTAACGCCGCAACATTGCAAGGTCCCTAATTTGCACAATTTTCAATTTTCGCCAGTGATTTTTGGCACGTATACACGGGACACCTTCCTCTATTCCTCTGCAAGATGCCAAGCAGGAACAATGCCTTACACCACATAACCTCCCCCCCCCCTCACGCCATTGTCTCTGGCCAATAAAGACATTCAGGGCCAGAGTGATTCCCCAATCGTTGACAATGTGGAGGGCAAAGTTTACATAACATTAGAGGAAGAAACAGTCAGAAATGATGATCAGGTAATGTGGGAAAAAAAAGGTCATGAATGGTGATGAGTTAGTGAGTGAAACAATGCTTATAATGCCTATATTACTGTTTGAAAACCAAAATACTTTTGTACTACATATAAATTCGTACCAAGTAAATAAATAAATACTGTTTATGAGTGGATAAAATAGTTACCCTCCCATAGAACTAGTTTTCTTTGGTGCCAGCCTGTTAGAAAACCCAGTCAGGTAAGGAAGTACTCGTACCTAAATCCCATATTTTAAACCTCAGGTGAGCGATTTCTCTATGAATTTTTGATGTTTCTCACCAAAAGCAGATGTTTGAGCCAAAAAAAAAAAGGTCCAAAAACGTCGGGATGGGATGGGTTAAAGTGTTCTCTCCATCTGCTCACTTTTTATCCCTTCTCCACTAGTAATCTACCATTTTTATCTTTCACTCCCCTGCTAACTTCACTTCCACCCTGTCTTACTCTTTTCACCTCTTTCCAGAACATTTTCTTACAGTCCCTCCACTTTACACTCAAATTCCTTCCAAATTCCTCATCCACTCTCTTCTTACTCTCTCTTACTAATCTTTTCACCTCTTCTCTTTCTTTCTACATATAACTCTTTCTTCCGCCTCTCAACTTCTTCTACGCCCCTATTTCTCATCCATTCATTGTACGCTTTCTTCTTTTGTGCCACAGCCTGTCTCACCTCTTCAGTCCACCACGCTGTTCCTTGCACCCCCCTCCGTCTTCTCTTCCTTCCACACACCACATCACATGCTGCACATATTTCTTCTGTAAATATCCTACACACACCTTCCATGTCTCCCATCTGCTCCAATTCATATTTGCCCAATCGTTCCTCCACTTCTCTCTTATACTCTGCCTATTTCTCATCCTCTTGTAACCTTTCCACTCTCCTTGCAACTACTCCTTCCTCTCGTCTTTCCCTTCTTCTATTCCTCCATCTTACTTGAATTCTAATTCTGGCCACCACCAAGTAGTGGTCAGAAAGTCCACTCCCCCATCCTCTATAAGCTCTTGCATCCATTACACATCTTCGCTTCCTTTCATCCACACACACATAATCAATCATTGTCTTCCTTTCATTCAGTTCACCACCCACCCTTCTCATCACTCGCCATGTATACCTGTGGATCGTTTTATGCCTGAAGAGGGTATTGGCTATCACCAACCCTTTCCCAGCACAAATGTCCACAAACGCACTCCCATTCTCATCTATCTCAGCAGGCACACCCCACTCACCAACTATTCCATCCACCTTCACATTCCCAGCTTTACCATTCATATCACCGATCAAAAACACTCTTTCATTCCTTCCAAACTTTTCCATGCACACTTCTACATTTGTCCAGAACTCTTCTCTCACTCTTCTAGCACGATCTTGCGTTGGCGCATACACACACACAATCGCCTGCATTTGTATTCCAACTTTCAACTTTACCCACACAATCTTTGACCCAACTGATCCATACCGTCTTATGCTCTTCTTCCATCTTTTACTCACAACTATACAAATTCCTTCCTTTTCCCTCTCCTTCTCACCCACTCCTGCACACATACTCCATCCATACACCCATTCTGTCACACTTTCTCCTCTCCATTTTGTTTCAGTTATTCCACATACATCCACTTTTGAACCCTCAAGCACCTGGACAATCTCTCTCTCTTTCCCCTCCTCATTCGCTCCCCTTACATTCCACGTTCTGATAAACCATGTCCTTTGTCCGGTCCTTGGTCGTCATTGTTTGGTCAGTCCTTGTCCGAGGCTTATTGTTTGTTTTTTTAGTTAGTTGTTTTCCGGGGAGGGGCACTAACCCTCCGGCAACCCTTTTAGTCGCCTTTTACGACAAGCAGGGATACTGGAGGAGTAGTCCTCATATAATAACATAAAAAATAAATTTTGTGTTGTAAGTTGCAATTACTCTTTTCTTGTAGACTGGCCAACAAGTGCTGTGACGAATTACGTAATCAATACTTTTAAGTGGAAACTATTATAATTTTTATCACCTTATTGGGTCAGACACACCTAATTATCTGAAATCAGGTTAAAAAATTGTGCTTAATCCTTAAACCGTGGGCTTGTTTAGCTTTGACTTGCAGCTCCCGCGCGCATATTCGCGCTCCGACAGACTCTCTAAAAATATTTGCCATAAATCAGTTATTAGTCCTAGAATATTAAAATCACATATGCTTATGCCACATACCTTCAGCTTTTTCCTGGGGTGTTTGTTGAGCCTTCGTCGAGTACCGTAGGACTTGTGGAGACCTCTGAAGTTGGGTAACGAAGTCTCCACTCTACATTTCCCGACAACTCATAATATGATTACCACAGCCTGATATTATCACTAGAAACACTATTCTATGATTCTCAAATAGTTTGGAATCCATACTCCAAAAAAAAAAAAAACTGTGAAAGCAATGAAAATTACGAGGGCGTATGACCTTCCTACTTCCGATCATTTGCCGCTGGTGTTGTCATTTATTATTCATAAAAACACTCACAGTTTATATTTTTATTACTATATAACACTTATATATATCTACAGTCTTTATCCATAAGTTTCCTTCAGTAATACTGTAGTAGTTTATTGTCACTGTAGGGATTCAATTTCTTTCAGTACAATACATAGCATTCACTTTCTCGTCCTGTATACTAGCATTGAGAGTGAATGTCACTTTCATCTTCACTCTCATAACTCATAGTATTCATACATGCTTGAGTGAAACTTTCACTTTCATTACTCCTAGTATATATACTCGTATTCTTATAATACTGCTCATTTACATTTCTATTTACGTTCTCTATTTTATTTCTATTTCTATTGTATTTACACTGTGTTATGCACTGTCACTTGAAGTAACTTATAAAACTATTTTCCACTCTTCACTTATATTTACATTCATTGTTTTCACTTGCTGTTTACACATTATTTACAATTCCACTTGCACTGTTTTACTCAATAGAAAGATCGTAGTCACTCTCTATCAATTGTCAGCCCTTTACCTCTTTCCACATGAGGTTTAGTAGGGGTAAAGGTCACAGGGCCCTTTGCATGGGGCTAAAAAGTGGCGGAAGTTAGCAGGAGCAAATCCGACGTACTTTCACCTTGAAAGACGACAGTGAACTGATAGTGGTTGCCTCCTGCTGCCTGGCTAGGGTGAGTGCAATACTGCCAACTTCAGCCTTGGGAGACCTGCTAATATATAGCAATGAAACGATTGGCAGGAAACCAAGACAATACATAATAAATTAAGTAGTTCCAGGTGAATGTAAATATCACTTAGGTGTCTCCCTTCCCTCTTTATATGTATATTTATTACGAAAATAGATTATACGGTATATTTCAAGGTGAAATAAACAGCGAAAATTAGCGAACGAGTGCACATGAGGTGTTGTCAGGTGATAATTAGCCAATTCCAGGTGTATGGCGCTATCACTTACCTTATTTCTTTTTTGTATATATTATTTGGTATAAGAATAGGGCATAGGGCTTACTTCAGTGGATGAAATCAGTGGAAAATTCCAGGGAAGATTTACTTAGCTTAGAATACAGTGTGGTGGCCTGCAATAATTAGGTAGTTCCAGGTGAATGTAAATATCACTTAGGCTTCTCCCTTTCTTTTCTTATATAAATTTTTATTATGAGAATAGATTATATGGCATATTTCAAGGGAAAGTAAACAGCGAAAATTAGCGAACGAGTGCACTTGAAGTGTTGTCAGGTGATAATTAGCCAATTCCAGGTGTATGGCACTCTCACCTTATTTCTTTCTTGTATATATATTGGTCCCCCCTGGGGGTAGGGGGGGTTTCAAGAATACTCCCCCAGTATCCCTGCTTGTCATACGAGGCGACTAAAAGGGTTGGTGGTGGGTTAGTGCCCCACCCTGTAAAAAGAACTAACTAAAAAAGCGAATAAAGCGTCTCGAACCCGGACGGACCATACGTTGACGACTAAGGAACGGACAAAGGACATTCTTAGGGTGGGAACGTGGAATGTGAGAGGAGTGAATGATGAAGTGAAAGAGAGAGAGATTGTTCAGTTGCTTGAGGATGCAAAAGTGTATATATGTGGATTGACTGAAACTAAATGGAAAGGTGAAAGGGTGAGAGAATGGGAATATGGTTTAGGTATATGTGCGGGAGTCAGTGAGAATGAGAGGGCAAGAGAGGGAGTATGTCTGATGATAAGCAAGAAGTGGAAGGAGAATATAAGAGAGTATGGAACAGTGGGTGCAAGGATTGTATGGGTGAGGATGAAAGTAGGTATACAAGCGTGGGTGACTGTATGTGTGTATGCCCCGACAGAGGATCAAGTGGCAAGCGTGAAAGATGAGTTTTGGGCGAGTGTAGAAGCGTGTATGGACAAGTTTGAGAGGAGCGAGAGAGTGCTGTTGATTGGAGACATGAATGGCAAAGTTGGGAATGTACGAGTGGATGGAGTGGTTGATCAGTGGGGTGTGCCAGCTGATTTAGATGGGAATGGAAGTGCTTTGGTGGACATCTGTGCTTGTAAGGGGTTGGCAATAGCCAACACCTACTTTCGGCATAAGATGATCCACTGGTATACATGGAGAGTAATGAGGAGGATGGATGGTGAACTTGTTGAATGAAAGGCAATGATAGACTACGTGTGTGTGGATGAGCGAATGAGAAGACAAGTGTTGGATGCAAGAGTGTGGAGAGGGTGGGGGAATGGAGTCTCGGACCATCACTTAGTGATGGCCAAGGTAGAGCTGCAAAGAAAGTGGTTGAGGAGACGAAGGGGAAGACAGGAGGAAGCAACTCCTGTGAGAAGAGTGGAGAAATTGCAAGATAGTGAGAAAATGACAGTGTATAAGAGCATAGTGGAAGAAAGATTGGGAAGGTATGAGTTAGAGCAGATGGAAGGGGTGGAAGACGTATGTAAGATATTCACGGAAGAGATAGGCGCAGCGTGCGAGGCGGTTTGTGGAGTGAGAAGGAGATGCAAGGGTGTGCAAGGGACAGCATGGTGGAATGATGAGGTGAAACTAGCTGTGGAACAAAAGAAGAAGGCATATAGTGAATGGTTAGCGAGTAGAGGTAGGGGAGAAGATGAGAGAGAGAAGAGAAAGGTATATGTGAGCAGGAGAAGGGAGGTTAAGAGACTGGTGAAGGAGAGTAAAAAAGAAAGTGGATGAAGAGTTTGGGAGGAATCTGAGTGTGAAATGGAGGGAGAGTAAGAAATTGTTTTGGAAGGAGGTAAAGAAAGTAAGGCAGTATGAAAGGGGAAATAGTAGGTGAGTGAAAGATAGGAATAATAGATTGTTGGTGGAGAAGAGAGAGAAACTGAGGAGATGGAAGGAGCACTTTGAGGATTTGTTGAATGGAGAGAGTGAGAGCAGTGTGAGTATAAGTGGTTGGGGAATGGCTGGGAGAAGAAGAGATGAGAGGAGGGAGGAAGAGATCAGTAGGGCGGAATTAGTGGAACGATGAAGAAGATTAAGTTGGGAAAGGCCCCAGGAATTGATGGAGTGTGTGGTGAAATGCTTAGGTATGGGGGTGAGATTGTTGTGGAGTGGATATGGAAGTTGTGTAGATTGGCTTGGGAAGAGGGAAGGGTTCCAGAGGACTGGAAATCAGGTATAATTGTTCCTTTATTCAAAGGAAAAGGGGAGAGAGAAGTATATGGTAACCATAGGGGTATTTGCCTATTTAGTGTGACGTAAAATATATGGTAGAATACTCATTGATAGGGTTAGGCATATGACAGAGGAGCTAGTTGGAGAAGAACAAGGGGGATTTAGGAAGGGAAAAGGGTGTGTAGATCAGATATTTGTTCTAAGATGTTTAGTGGAGAAGTATGTAGAGAAGGGAAGGAAAGTGTATGCTGCCTTCATGGACTTGGAGAAAGCTTATGACAGAATAGATAGGCAAGGTATGTGGAAGATATTAAGAATATATGGAGTGGAGGGGAAATTGTTGAGTGCTGTGAAGAGTATGTACAAGGGAGCTAGGGCTACGGTGCGAGTGGATGGTGAGCTGAGTGAGTTCTTTGATCTCATTGTGGGACTGAAACAGGGTTGTGTGATGTCTCCATTCCATCCATTCCATTGCCAGACGCCATGTATCCCTAACGGGGTGGCCAAGGGCTTAGAGTTAATTGTTTTACAGGGAGGGGCACTAATCCTCCACCAACCCCACTTGATATGTAGGGATGCCAACAGCGTCTGGTGTTCCCAGGCGGTCACCCATCCAAGTACTAACCAGACCCAACGTTGCTTAACTTCGCTGATCGGACGGGAAGCTGTGTACTCAACGTGGCATGGCCGTTGGCTAACCCATGTCTGTTTAATATATACTTGGATGGGGTTGTAAAGGAGGTGCATGGTAGGGCAGTGGATGTGGGGGTGGCTCTAATGAATGAGGGTGAGATTTGGAAGCTTCCAGTGTTGCTGTTTGCTGATGATACAGTACTGTTGAGTGAAGATGAATGGGAGTTGCAAGGTTTGGTGAATGAATTAGTTACAGTGTGTAGGAGGAGGAATCTGAAAGTTACTATAAACAAAAGTAAAGTTATGGTGTTTGAGAGGAATGAAGTCACAGAGTGTGCAGCGAGGTTGGATGATGAGGATATGGAGAATGTGAGTGCATTCAAGTACTTAGGTAGTGTGATGAGGAAGGATGAAACTTTGGGGGATGAAGTGCGTGAAAGGGTACAGCAGGGAAGGAAGGTTGTTGGTACACTGAAAGCAGTGATGAGAAATAGGGAGGTGAGTATGGAAGTTAAGAAGTCACTGCATGATAGTATTGTGATCCCTACCCTGACGTTTGGAAGCGAGGCATGGACCTTGCAAGAGGGGAACGAGTCAAGAGTGAGAGCAGTGGAAATGAGTTACTTGAGAGGAGCATGTGGAGTGACATGGAGGGACAGGTTGACGAATGAAGAAGTGAAGGAACGCTGTGGGGTGGATGTGGATGTGGGTGAGAAGATTAGGAGAAATACACTGAGGTGGTTTGGACATGTGAAGAGAATGGAGAAAGAAAGACTGACTAAGAGGGTGTATGTAGGTGACGTGGAGGGAGGGAGAGGGAGAGGTAGACTGAGGATGAGGTGGAGGGATGGAGTTGAGAGGTATATGAGGGAGGGGGGAGGTGAGTTGGGGGGAGGGTAGTCAAATGGTGGGTGACAGAGTGACTTGGAGGCGTTTTGTCTGCAGCCACCCTTTGCGTGATTAGGGCGTCGGGCTATAGATAGATAGATATATTATTTGGTATAAGAATAGGGCATAGGGCTTATTTCAATGGATGAAATCAGTGGAAAATTCCAGGGAAGATTTACTTAGCATAGCATGGCCAGGCAGGCGAGAGGAGAGGGTAATGGAGGGGAGGTAGGGAGGGGATTCAAGAATGGGGAGGAATGGCTAAATTGTCAACAATGGATGGGAGTACAGATGAGATTAGGAGTGGTTACTAGTGTTGGACATTGGCAGTACTGGTAGATGATACAAGCCACCACTTGAAAGCCCGGGCGAATTCAGAATAACACAGAATCACAAAAGTGATGCCCCGCAGTATGATCCCTTGCTCGCAAGTGTCACGAAAGTGACACGCCGCGGTTAAGGAGTTAATGTAACCATTAATAAAAATCAGGCATCAGAATGAAAACGTGCAAAAGTTAGTGGGTGTTTCCTCCATAGATCACCTACATGCCTTGACAGGCTGTTGTTTTGCATAAATATTGATGTAAAGTACAAATAAATGTATTTGCATATATTACATGCAAAACAGAAGTCTGGTCAGGACAAGCTGATGAGCTAAAGGCTCCTCTAACTTTAGCAATTTTTTTGCCCTGAATCCTGATTTTTTATTAATTGTCAAGCAAAAAATTGACTGGATTTCAGATAGTTAGGTTTGTATGAACCTATATGGTGAAAAAAATTACAGTATATCTTCCAATTGAAAGTGTCAGTTCGACAAATGACTGCCGACTCGGTAATTCGTAGCACCCACCAACAAGTTGAGACCTGTTGGAGGAGTACAGTAAATCCTCAGACTAAGCACAACACAGGGGTTAGGTTTAATTTGTTACAGTGGGTTAATAATTTGGTTATGTCCATGCTAGTTTGACTAAATTTATGTTGGGTTCTATTCGTTTTCTTTACCTGTGCTTTTCTAGATTCAGAAATAAATTTAAATGTAGTTGTCATGACACCTAAAAAAAAAAAAAAAAAAAAAAAAAAAAAAGGTAAATAAAAAAGTTTAACTAACCCAAGGGTGCTGCACTGTTTTGAGTTACTAAAATTACAAGTACCTCCTTGAAGCAGTAGATCACTGACCACCACTGTCCTAGGCCTGAGAGATACTACATCTTAACCCATAATAAGGTGTGGCTGCCAGCTGAGTACCTAATATAACAGTTTTTATGTACTTATTCATTTTTTCCAGCAGCTTTCAGCAACTGTTTGGCACTTGGTTTCAGCTTCTAGTTCATTGAAAAAACCCAGCTGTACTATGGCCAACCTTAATACAGGAATTTCGTAAAATTAAGAAATATGTAGCGTTATCTTGTCATCATTTTTCCTTATGCATACCTATACATGTAAAACATACCTGCAGCTCTAACCACACCTGCAAGCAGTGTTTTGTCAAAGAAATTAAGGCTGATGCACTAGAGGCCAGGCAGCTACAACAGTTACTATCTAAATATTTACAAGAGAGTGAAACATCTGTGTAAATATATTGTAAAACAGAAAAGATTCATGGTACCGGTATACTTTAGTCATTGGACTAAAAATAATTACTCGACTGGAATATACCTTAGTGGTAGGTGGTGGCGACCATCATCCACTCACTTGATGTAGTGCTGCCTATGTCTACCTTAGCCTTTATCATTCTTTTTTTGTGTCTGCCCTCCTCTCTTCTTATTTCTCCCATCTTTCCTGTCACTTCTTATTGCTTTTCTTTCCTTTACAGGTGGCTTTACATTGAATGACAAGCCAAATGGTTTCCTGTAAGCCAAGAAACCATTTACAACGCTGGGTGGTAACCATATAACCAAACCATACGTGCTCCCTGTGTGTCAGCAAGTGGGTTGATGCAGGGTTAGTGCCCTTCCCAGTAAAACAAATAACTCAAAGTCAAATGGCCACCTTTTATGGGATTATGGCGTCTGGCAGTAGATAGATTGTAGACAGAATATACCTTTAAACTAAAGTTGCTGATTTGCTTCTCTCCAGGAAACAACCATGTGCTTTGAGTAGCCCAAGCTTCCAGTGCAGTCAGGCATTACATTATTATTTAAAAAAAGGGAGGGGGGAAGTGCAGGAAGTAGGCTACAAATGCATTGCATACATCACCAATAATGGAGGACGCTTTATCTGAAACTGGCAGGAGATTGCCAATACTCTTTAGCAACTAAATATTTGTTGCCAAATTCCTCTGTAGGAAGAGTTAAACAAGTTTTTTTTTTTTTCCCCCCCCCACCCCTGAAGACCATATTCTTCTGAAGCTACGGTATGTTCCACCCCAGCAGCAGTTTGGGTATGATTTTTCAGCTTTTACCAAGGTAAAATTTGTTCTTACAGATTTGAAGAGGTTGAATTTACACACCTGAAAATGCCAGTCTCAGTCCCCTATGCCTAGTGGTTTCTACAAAACTGCCCTTCAAAGATGATAAAAATCCCCCCTGGCAGTAAGAGGGAAAACGGAAAAATTGGGAGAAACCTGATTTTCCCCAGAGTACCTTACCAAAATGAATGAAATCAACGTAAAGTATGTTCCTATTGATGAAACTAGGTGCACGAGACAGCATGAGAGTAGGAAAAAAAAAATGGTAAGAGTAGACAGACACAGGCCAATCATGGCAGGGAAATTACCCTGTCATGTAGGGCAAAGGTTAGGGGGGGAGGAAGGTGGTGGTGGGATGGGGGGTCTCTGGTGGGGATGAGGGGGGAATAGGCACACCCCCACTGTGGGGGAGGTGGTTTGGGGGTATTATGGTGGGAGGAAACAAATAAAACAATCATAGCAGGAAAATTGCCACATCATTTGATATTAAAGAGGGGTGGAGGAGTGGAGGGGTACCTTGGGGGGGGGGGAGCGGGCATGAAACACCCACCTGTATGATGTAGATGTGGTATTGGTGAGTACTGTAGGTTGGGTGGGAGGGAACAGAGCAGGCTGTATCCAATCAGATAGAGGGAGTCGGACAAGTGGCAGGGGGGTTCCCCCCACTGACGTGGTAAGGGGGCGGCATCTTCCTTCCCGCCACCTCATCCCCTAGTTCTGATTGGGTAGGAACGAACCATTTACGTCATAAAAGGGGCTGGCTTAGTGCTCGGCAGATTTTGACAGACCTTCTATGATCGTCAGTCGTAGGACTCAATGTGGCAAACTTGCACACTGACGATTGTTAGTCATAGTACAGTACTTTAGGGGTTAATAAAAACTATTTTTATATTATTTTAATGTACATATGCATATCTTTTACCGAGCAGAATATAAAAGAATCCTGTATTTTTTATGTAGATAGTGTAGGGTGTTCACTTAAATCGTCCATAAACACTCAAAAGTTGTTTCAGGTTGATCTAGTCCAAAATCAGTCCATCTGCAGTTATTCCACAGTCATTATTCAAGCCTTAGCTGATCCAGTCGAACCTGACATACCTTAATTACCATTAGGCCAATTGTATCTTTTTCTGACCTAACTTTGCATAATATAACCTATTGTAAGTGCTTGTTATTAGTGGGTGCACAAGAGATTTAGTGGTATTAGAGGTAGGTAGACTGTGAAATAATGCTGGAGAGTCTCGAATGTGTGGAGGAGTTTTGTTATCTGGGGGACGTGTTATGTGCTGAAGGTGGGGCTAGGATAATGAGCGGTTGGAGGAAGTGGAGGGAGCTGTTGCCCACCTGAACATTGAGAGGGCCATCCCTCCATAACCTACTAAGGAATCTTTATATGTGGCATGTGTTCAGAGTATAATGCTGTATGGTAGTGAGATCTGGACTTGCTAAGTCAAGAAAGAGGATATTCATAGGCACAAATGTACAGAAATGACAGTGATTAGCTAGATGTGTAGTGTGTCTTTGAACCTGAGGCCTGGGAGGGCAAGGATTACAGTTAAAGAGGTAAGAGGAAAAGGATGGCCTGAAATGTATTGGTGTTGTGATGAGGGGTAGATTGAGATAGTTTGGGCATGTTGAGAGGATGGAGGATGATGGTTGGGTGCAGAATGTGAGAAGTGTGAATGTCAGGGTTAGGGTTGTGGGAGGCAGACTGAGAAAGGCTGGGGATGAGGTCATAGAGTGTGACCTCAGGGAAAAGGAACTGAATGGGGAGACTGCCAGAGATCGAGGAGCTTGGAGTTAGGTGACCAAGGCTGACGCATGCAAACATGTTGCAGCCTACAGTATATAATTATTACATTACTGGTATGATTTGATAACTTGTTTTAACCTAGTTGGAACAACTCTGGAATAGAATGGGTTAGGATCGGATTGACCTTCTATCTATATAAACAGTATCAAGGGGAGTGGATGGCCAATCCATTCTGAATCGCGGACAGTTTT
This sequence comes from Coenobita brevimanus, assembly GCF_032717465.1. NCBI lineage: Eukaryota > Metazoa > Arthropoda > Malacostraca > Decapoda > Coenobitidae > Coenobita > Coenobita brevimanus. The sequence goes on from NC_137015.1 coordinate 33,404,237, forward strand.
AGAGATAATTTTTATACTGAACTGAGGGGTGGTGGTTATTGTATTTCTTATTTTCGAAGACTCATATACAGTAAACTCTATATTATCTGGCATAGTTCTGCCAAGTCATTAGGCGTATAAAGCAAAACACTGGATATTACATAATACCCCCTACTGGCTCAGTGTTCGGCGTCGAGTTGGATATTACGTTACTGTCCATCTCGACCCTTTATCCTAAAAAGTTTCATGTGAGTAAAAGATGAAAGTTAAACGTAAAATACAATACAGGATTGATACATTACAGTAATAAAGTGCCAGTTAGCTACAGTTTTATGAGTTGATTGATACACGTCAACACTGGATATTGCATAGAACTGCCAGTTACATCCCATTTTGATGCTGGATATTGCTCTAATTGAGCTGAGCCAGCAGTGCCGGATATTGCATTGGGCTATACTGTATTGCGATGACAGAAAATTGAGTTTACCCTAATGTTACATAGCCAGGTATGTTGTGCTGCCTGTGTTTTGATGTAGTTAAATGAGTTAATCATATTATGACTCTCACCTTGGAGACCAGGATGAAAACTGAGGTCTTTGTTCATGGTAGAGAGAAAGAAAAGCACCATTTGGGCACACTGCTCTAAGTGGATGCATTGTTTACTGATATTCTCTCAGGTGGGACATGTCAGTATATTAACTTGCTCAAATTTAGAAGCCACTCAAAGCGATAGGAAACCTAATGGTCCAACCCCTTGAGCCCCCATGATTTTGACCACCTAGGATTTCCGTTTAGCCTAACCTTCAAAACTCTGGAATACCAATTGGGCCAAATTAAAATTCTTTATTTATTTTTTCTTTGTGGTAGGTGGGGGCACTCACCATCCACTCACTCGATGTAGTGCTGCTGTCGGGTGTCTGCCCTTTCCTCTCCTCCATCCTTCTTTCCTTCCATCCTCTTCTGTCTTTCTTTCCTTCATTCTTTCCTTGTCCTTCTGCCTATGGGTGACATTATACTTCCTCTTCTGTCTTTCTTTCCTTCATTCTTTCCTCTTCCTTCTGCCTGTGGATGACTCTACGCTGAGTAACAAGCCAGATGGTTTCCTGTACACCAGGAAACCATTTACTATGCTGGGTGGTAACCATATGACCAATTTTTGGCGCCTGGTGATTTAGTGGGTACTTATTGTGCTCCAATCGGATTGAGCTGGTGAAGGTTTATATCCAGGGGGTGGTTGGGGTTGATTGCTCATGCAATGCCACTCGGGGATGAGTGAGGCTGGTCACTCTCATTTTAAATATTGGGACCAACTGCCTAGCCCCGGACTCCTACGCTCCTCATGGGGCAATGTAGGATTAGATGATGGATGGATGGAATTATTTTTTTCTTTTTACATTAATACAAAACTCCTATAGAAGATGAAAATTTTCATTTCCACAAGGTTTTTAGTGTGATGCATTTGATCCTGACATCCACCAGAAACCTAAGCTGGGAAACTCTGCAACCCCCTAAGCCCCGAACCTTTATAATTCATCTTACACTATGTGTACTAGGCAATGACTGGTGGAAACTCCATTTGAAATTCAAGCATTCATTCTGACATGCCGTTCTGCAGGAATTAAATCTTAAATCTAACCTAATGTCTTCATTATGGACCATAATGGCTGCCTCTGTGAGAGATGCAATTTCCAGCACAAGCAAAGTTTAAGGGAATATAAGATGATTTCTTGCATATTCATACAGAAATCTTGCTTAGAGTGACAGGTGCTTGCATATAATAATAGGTGCCCAAATGTACGGATTGTGGTTTTTCTGGGCATGTGTTTGGTGTTGTGGGTGGGGGGATGTAGAACCTAAACCTTGCCTAACATACTTTAACCTAGCAATATACCTAACCTAATTTTAATTTAGCAAAGCAGACCTAACCAGCCCCAACCTAAGTGTGTTGGGGAGAAATTGAAATTGAAATCTTTTATTTAGCCATAGCTATACAACATATCCTTATGTATATATACCTGAGTAAAATGACTGAGCCTTTTGAGAGAATTCTCTCTTAAAGGCACCTGGCTTATAACTCGATATAGTTCATAATATTTTCAGTGTGTGATGCACAAAGTGTACCCTAAGATTTACATGATTTATACATCAAGGTGATGAAGCAAGCATGACATAATGAGCATACCATACTTTGTAGAGTGCGTATTAATGTTTCATAGTTACCTATTACACATTAGTACCTAGTCCCACCATAATGTCGACTCAGTTATGACTGTAATGTGATGCAATTTTATTCAGTTTTTTTTTTCAGTTGTAATAACAATTTAACTGTTGGACAAACAGTAAACATTCATACACACAAGTACATACATATACATATACATACGTACATGCATGTATACACATACCCGGTACATACACATATACACACATATACATATACATCCATAAATACATATACATATGCACACACATATACCGTATATACATGTATACACATACATACACATGCACACACTTACACCGCTCGCTGGTGCAGTGGTAACGTTCTCACTTGCCATCTGGTAGACGGGAGTTCGCACCTCGCTCAGGTTGCGAAAAGTTTCACTGACGAAATGGGTGGTTACTGTTCCCCTTGAGCACGGGGACGGGTGTGTGCGTGTGTGAAGGTCACAGCCTTGCCCTTAGATCGGACTATATGAGCTCTCAGCTCCCTTCCGGGAGGGTAAAAGCTGACAGTCACGACCATCAGGTGATCCTGACTGACCCGGTGAATTACACACATATACATACCCAGACATACATATACATTTACACACTCATACTCATTCTTATGTACATTTTCACACATAGACACATGCATATATATTGCACATTCACCTGTATACACATATACCTGCAAAAACAAATACACATATACATTTACTTATACTCTCATATATAAGTGTGCACTAACATGGACAGTACATACCTGTACACACCCACACAAACTAATATACAAACATATACATGTACAGATATACACATATAGCATTACATGTACACATTCATCCACACAAATATAGATATACATATTTATACATATATAAAGCATAAATACATTCAACATTCACAATGTATCCAACTCATAAAGTAGAATTTATGTTGTCATTTCGGTAGATCACATAGCTGTTACGTAGTCAGCAGCAGTATTTCATTAATAAGTGTGATTTAAGCTGTCTTAAAACTAGGGAAGGTTTCTACATTTCTTAAAGCTTGTAGTTGTTGATTCCAAACTTTAACTCCACGGTACTTTATAGATATTTGAGATTGACCAGAAATCATAAGAGGAATTTCCAGTAAATTAGCACTTCTTGAGGAATACTTTTGATTATTACTATGTCTGAACATTTCAACATTGCTTAGACTGTGCAAAGACTTGAATACAAAAAGAGCACATTTATATCATTTAACTTTAAGAGACCTAATTCTCTAAAAATGTCATTAGTATGAGTATATCTCGATTTGTGAGTTATTGCTCTAATTATCCTTTTTTGCATTGTCTCAGTAGGTAATAATTTGGTCTTATTGGTCGCTCCCCAAACTGTGTGACAGTAAGACAAAAGTGGATATATAAGGCTATAGTATAAATGCTTTAGTGCACTAATAGTAAAACAGTGGCGTGTTAGATAAAGTATACCACATTGTTTATTAAGTTTGTTTTTCAAATCCTGTAAATGAGTTCTCCATGACAGCTGTCTATCTACCATAACCCCAAGAAACTTTATGCTCTCTTCCTCTTTTAACACCGTATTTCAAATTTTAATTGATGTTGAATTTTGATCTTTGTTTCTTTTCCTATGGAAAATTATATACCTGGTTTTATTAATGTTGAGTGTAAGTTTATTGGCTGCTATCCACTTTGCAACGTTATTAGCCCTAGTTCAGTAGCGTCATCTGGGATTCCGAATTTAGGCCTACTTTGCGTTGTGGAGGAGACGCTCCAAGGCCTACGGCGCTCAGCTGCCATGACATTTCAGTTTGTACTCTGTCCTGTGTGTGTGAGGTGTGTTTGTGTTGCTCTTGTTTTTTTCTCATCTGCTGTAGCCAATTGTCCGGTATTCCGTACAACTCTATTAAAATAGGACCTTGTGAGTGTGCGTACAAAACATATACTCTACTGTAAAATGTTGAATTTTGTCTAGGGCGGCTGGAGCATATCGGGGGACGTCTGGACTTCATGTGTGGCACAAGTCATCACCATCAGGCAACACTGTGGCTGGCAGTGGTGAAAAGATTACAAGGATGTAGCACTGTTTGTTATTTTTACATTTTTTTTTTTTTTTTTTTTTTTTTTTTATAGTTCCTAGAGTTAAGATTAGCATCTAATTTAAGTGAAAATTATTCAAATAAACTGTACCATTCCTGTATGTATATTTCTACCCCCAAAGTTTGTCCGGGATTCCGGACATCGCTAGTAGGCACGTGATGCTGACAACGCTAATATTCCAGGGTTAAGCTCGGTGTTAACTGAATCAATAAGAAAGTGTAGATCTTGGTGTTTGGCGTCGAGAGTTCTGTCATCAGCATATAAGAGAAACTTAAATAACTTGCTTGAGTTAGTAAAATCATTCATGAACAAAATAAAAAGCAATGGGCCCAATATAGATCCTTGTGGGACTCCAAATTATATACTTTGTTTTTGCGATTTGCAGTCTTTGTATTGTGTGTATTGTTTACGGTTTTGTAGATACGACTGAAACCAATTACTGTATATGCAGCATCTTTAACCCCTTAACCGCGGGGCGTCACTTTCGTGACGCTTGGGAGCAAGGGATCATACCGCGGGGCGTCGCTTTTGTCATTCTGTGTTATTTTGAATTCACCCAGGCTTCCAAGTGGGGGCTTGTATCATCTATCAGTACTGCCAATGTCCAACACTAGTCAGCACTCCTAATCTCATCTGTACTCCCATCCATTGTTGACAATTTAGCCATTTCTCCCCGTTCTTGACTCCCCTCCCTACCCCCCCCTCCATTACCCTATCCTCTCGCCTGCCCGGCCGTGCTACGCTAAGTAAATCTTCCCTGAAATTTTTCACTGATTTCATCCATTGAAATAAGCCCTATGCCCTATTCTTATACCAAAAAATATATACAAGAAAGAAATAAGGTAAGTGAGAGTGCCATACACCTGGAATTGGCTAATTATCACCTGACAACACCTCACGTGCACTCGTTCGCAAATTTTCGCCGTTTTTTTCCCCTTGAAATATGCCGTATAATCTATTTTCGTAATAAATATACATATAAGGAGGGAAGGGAGAAGCCTAAGTGATATTTACATTCACCTGGAACTACCTAATTTATAATGTATTGTCTAGATTTCCTGCCAATCATTTCAGTGCTATACATAGCTGTTTCAAGAGCTAACGTTGGTAGTACTGAATATCCCCTAAGTAGGCCTCCACCCGGCCCTCCCTTATCAGTTCACTCTCATCTTCCGAAGTGGAGGTACGTCTGTTTCCTCTTGCTGACTTCAGGGACTTTTTCACCCCCATGCAAAGGGCCCTGTGACCTTTACCCCCTACTAAACCTCGTGTGGAAAGAGGTAAAGGGCTGACAATTGATAAAAGAGTGACTACGATCTTTCTGTTGAGTAAAACAGTGCAAGTGGAATTGTAAATAATGTGTAAATAATGTGTAAACAGCAAGTGAAAGTAATGAATGTAAATATACGTGAACAATGGAAAATAGTTTTATAAGTTACTTCAAGTGACAGTGCATAACACAGTGTAAATAAAATAAAAATATAAATAACGTAAATAAAATAGAGAACGTAAATAGAAATGTAAATGAGTAGTATTATAAGAATACGAGTATATACCCTAGGAGTAATGAAAGTGAAAGTTTCACTCTAGCATGTCTGAATACTATGAGTTATGAGAGTGAAGATGAAAGTGACATTCACTCTCAATGCTAGTATACAGGATGAGAAAGTGAATGCTATGTATTTTACTGAAAGAAATTGAATCCCTACAGTGACAATAAACTAATACTGCTGAAGGAAACTTATGGATAAAGACTGTAGATATATATAAGTGTTATATAGTAATAGAAATATAAAGTGTGAGGGGTTTTATGAATAATAAATGACAGAGTACCAAGAGCGAACTGGCGCAAGTGCGACGGTCAGACGCGCTCATAATTTTCATTGCTTTCACAGTGGGTTTTTTTTTGGAGTATGGATCCCAAACTACTTGAAAATCATAGAGTAGTGTTTATAGTGTTAATATCTGGCTGTGGTAATCATATTACGGGTTGTCGGGAAGTGTAAAGTGGAAACTTCGTTACCCAACTTCAGAGGTCTCCACAAGTCCTACGGTAACTGACGAAGGCTTAATAAACATTCCAGGAGAAAGCTGAAGGTATGTGCCATAAGCATATGTAATTTTAATATTCTAGGACTAATAACTGATTTTTGGCAAATATTTTTTGAGAGTCTGTCGGAGCCCGAATAACCCCGCGGCACACGCAAAACATCGGTAAACATGCCCGCGATGTAGGGGTTAATACTGTAATATTTCAGTTTTTCTACAAGGGTCTCATGGTGGACCGTGTCAAGTGCCTTTGACAGGTCTAAAAATATACTTACTGTATAATCCCTATTATGAAAGGAGTCAAGGATATCATTTTTGAATTTTGTTAGGGCTGATTCTGTGGATTGTCCCTTCCGGAATCCATACTGAGCATCAGAGAGCATATTATTGCTTGTACAATAATCCATGATCCTGTCAAACTTAATTTTTTCCAAAATTTTACTAATAGCAGGTAAGATAGACACTGGACGATGGTTTTTAAATAAGTTCACATCTCCCGCTTTATAAAGAGGTATTACTTTGGCTATTTTTAGATCATCATCATCATCATTGCCAGACGCCATGTATCCCAGACGGGGTGGCCTATGGGTTAGAGTTAATTGTTTTACAGGGAGGGGCACTAATCCACCACCAACCCCACTTGACACGTAGGGATGCCAACAGCATCTGGTGTTCCCAGGCGGTCACCCATCCAAGTACTAACCAGACCCAACGTTGCTTAACTTCGCTGATCGGACGGGAAGCGGTGTACTAAACGTGGTATGGGAAAATTCCAGAAGAAAAAGACATATTGCTGAGATGTAAAATGACAGGTGACAACACAGGAATGACTTTCTTCATTATTGATATAGGTATATCATCGTAGCCTGGAGAAGAATCCTGCTAGTTTTCCACAGCATGTAGTAATTCGTTGTGTAATTAACGACATGTTAAATACTGTTTCTTGTCTGTTTTGTAAATAATCTTTAAAATTTATGTTGGTATTGGGTATATTTTCTGCCAAAGATTTACTCACATTAATGAAATAAGAATTAAAGCAGTTTGTGATCTGGTGTGGGTTATTTAGTTCTACGTTTTCATGTATAAATGTATCACTAAGTTTTTTATGTTTACCTCGACGTAGAACAGAATTAATTATGTTCCAGACATTCTTACTATTTCCTGAATTTTCTCTTAGTTTAGATCTGTAGTAATTTTCTCTTGCTTGTCGAACTGCTTGGGTAAGTCCATTGCGCAAAGTGCGAAATTCCTCTCCAAACGTGATGGGCTTTACAGCGTATTTCCTTGCCAGTCTGCTCTCTTTAATCAAAGATTTTATCTCAGGTGTAATATATGAGAGATTGAAAGGCATGAAAGGTTTGATTTTGCTGGAGAGTCTCTTGAGAGTGTGGAGGAGTTTTATTTCAGGGAACATGTTATGTGCTGGAGGTGGGGCTAGGGTAAGGAGTGGTTGGAGAAAGTTCTGGGAACTGTTGCCTCTCCTAACATTGAGAGGGCTCTCCCTTTGTAGTAAAGGATCCTTATATGTAGCCTGTGTTAGGAGTGTAATGCTGTGGGGTAGTGAGACCTGGGCAGTAAAGGAAGAGGATATTTGTAGGCTGAAACATTAAAAAATGACAGTGATTTGATGGTTGTGGAGTGCATCTTTGAATGCAGGGGCTGAGGGAGCTAGAATTGTGGTTGAAGAGTTGAGAGGAGGGCTGGGACTTGAATGTATTGCTGTGATGAGGAGGGCTAGATTGTGATGGTTTGGGTATGTTGAAAGGATGGAGGATGACAGTTGGGAACGGGAGGTGAGAGGTGTGAACATCAAGGATGGGGTCGCAAGAGGCAGACAAAATAAGAGCTGGGATGAGGTATTAGAGTGTGACCTTAGGGATAGCCTATGGGATTGGATAGGGAGGCTGCCAGAGATCAAGCAACATGGACAGGTGCCATTAGGTGACTGAGGCTGGTGCATGCAAGCTTGTCGGAGACTGTATGCATGATATGATGTGATTTTCCGTGTTGCCATTATAAACAAACTTGTATTTGCAGAGTGGGAGAGGACCTGGACTTGGATTCTGTGCTGGAAAATGAACCAGAATATGCCAGAGAGGTAAGTTTTGTGACATATCTGTACACACCTTAGTCACTAGGCCAGCAGTATGGCCCGTGGTGCCTCTACTACTACTACTACCACCCTCAGATTTTATTTTAACTCATTTTACCAAAGGCTGTTCGGTTCCTGCTACTTGCGGTAGGTGGTGGCGAGCATCATTCATTCACTTGATTTTATTGCTATTTACAGTATTCCTTAGATGACTCTTGAGTGGCAGGCCTATGGTTTCCCGTGATCCAGGATACCATTTACAATCAGGCCACACAATACCTATGTATGTTATGTGATAAATTGCTAGAGCAGTGAACTAAACTTTATACTGCCTTCTGGGGTTGCTCTACTACTACTACTACTATTGCTGCTGCTGCTAATGCTGCTGCCGTTGCTGCCACCACCTGTGCTGCTGCTGCCAGTATTACCATAGTAGTACTGTAGTAGTAGTAGTAGTAGTAGTAGTAAGGTATTTGCGTTGATAGGAATATCTGTCAGGTAGCTAGATCATGAAATCTATACTATTGGGGTGTAAGTTGGTTGCATACACTAGAATGTTCTGGACTGTTTATCTATCTATCTGTTTATTACCAGATACCTTAATCCCAAAAAGGGTGGCCATTTGTCCTTTGAGTTAGTTGTTGTACGGGTAAGGGCACTAACCTCAGTTAACCCACATGTTGACACATGGACTGTAGCTGACTAATACGCCTTGGACTCCTACATTCACAAGGGAAGTAGGGGACTAGATGTTTCCATTGTACTGGTACCATTTTTATCATATTCATAACCCAGTTTTCCATAAACATGAGGGGTGGGTGGGATGAATAAATAGGGATTCGTAAAAGATGAAAATAGAGTGGAAATGAGTTAATTGAGAGGAGCAGATAATGGAGGTAATAGAGAGAGTCCTAGAAAGTATGATGAGAGAGAGAGTGAAGATTGATGAGATGCAGTTTGGGTTTAAGTCAGGCAAAGGGACCAATGATGCCATACTCATTGTTCAACAGCTTCTAGAAAAATATAGAAGAAAGAAAAGGGATCTGTACTTTATTTTTGTTGATTTGGAGAAGACCTTTGACAGAGTCCCTAGGGAGGTGGTGAAGTGGGCAATGAGAAAGCTTGGGATTAAGGAGTGGCTGGTTAGGGTGGTTATGGCTATGTATGAGTATGTGGGTGCTCACACCCAGGTAAGGGTTAATGGAGATTTGAGTGATGAGTTTTTTGTGTATATTGATGTCCATCAGAGGTCAGTCTTGAACCCCTGGTTGTTTATCATGGTACTTGAAGCCCCCTCACGTGACTTCAGAAATGGACTTCTGTGGGAGATGTCATAGTATTGACTTCAGAGAATGAAAGAGAGGGGGAGGGAAGACTTAGGAAGTGGAGAGATGGTATGGGGCACGAGGGCTAGAGAATAAATGCAGATAAAATAAAAGTGATGGTATCTAGGGCTGGTGACAGTACTTTTAAAGAAAAAGGATTGTGGCCATATGTGATTTGCCACAAGGGGGTGGGAAGTAATTCCATCTTATGCAGCATTTATGGTAAGTGGGTGCATAAGAGATGTAGTGGTATTGGAGGTAGACTGCAAGATAATGCTGATATCATGTGTGCAGTGTGTCGGGGACAGCATGTGGAGATTTTTGAGTATGAAAGGATTGACCTTGCTGGTGAGTCTCAAATGTGTGGAAGAGTTTTGTTATTTGGGAGACATACTGTGTGCTGGAGATGGGAGTGGAGCTAGCTCTGTGGCTAGAGTGAGGAGTGGTTGGAAAAAGTTCAGGGGAGCTGTTGCCATTCCCAACATTGAGAGAGCTCTTCCTCCATAGGAAGGGATCTTTGTATGCATCATGTGAGAGGAGTGTAATGCTGCATGGTAGTGAGACCTGTGCAGTAAAGGAAAAGGATATTCGCAGGCTCAGACGTACAGAAATGACAGTGATGAGGTGGATGTGCAGTGCTTCCTTGAGTGCGAGGCCTTGGGGGGCTAGGTTTACGATGGAAGAGTTGAGAGGTAGGATGAGACTGGAGTGCATTGGTGTTGTGATGAGGAGAGGTAGATTGAGATGGTTTGGGGATGTGAAGAGGTTGGGGGATGATAATAGGTGCAGAAAGTGAGAAACGTTATCAGCAGAAGTAGGGTTGGGTGAGGGAGACTGACAAAGCCTGGGACTAGGTCATTGAGTGGAACCTCAGGGATAAGGAACTGAACAGGGAAGCTGCCAGAAATTGAGTAGCATGGAGAGCTGCCAAGAGGTGACCAAGGCCGACACATGTAAGCATGTTGGAGCCTTTAAAAATGTAACGAAACGAATGACAAAATGAGCACGTTGAGTTACATGGAGAGAGAGAGAGAGACTGACAAATGAGGAAGTGAATCAGCATTGTGGTGTGGATGTGGATGTTTTAGAAAGCATTAGGAGAAATACGTTGAGGTGGTTTGACGCGTGAGGAGAGGATGGAGAGTGAGAGACTAATGTGGAGAGTATGTGTGTGTCGGGTGGAAGGGGGGAGAGGGAGGGGGAGCCTCGGGATGAGATGTAGGGATGGATGGGAGAGGTATACGAGAGTGGAGGGTTGTGGGCTGGGGGGAGGGCAGTGAAATGGTGGGGGACAGGGCAACATGTAGGCAGTTTGTTTGTGGCCACTCCTTATGGGATTAAGGTGTCTGACAATTGATAGATAGATAGAAAAAAGTAGTCATTGATATCAGATGAATTGAGCCACATATCCAGTCACTCATCATTCAGGCTTATAAATTTCCTGTCTTAACCCCAGAAACAAAACCATCCTTTTTATTTCACATTTCTTTGTAAGATCAAGTGGGATACAACAATTATTTTGACCATCAAGATAAAAAGGGAGGGGGGGGGAGGTGCAGCCTTTGTTGTACATATCATCCTACACATTCCATCTATCAGTTTTATTTCTTTGATGAATTTGTCTGCATCTTTAAAATTTCCTTGCTTCTTTAGCTGCCACACTGGTACTGTACCTTATTTGCTCACACACATGTAACATTTTCAGACTTCATCTACATGATATTTCTTGCCTCCGTCAGGGAAACTCACTCAGTAGATTCCCTTTCATCCTGCTCTTCATATTCACTCCCATTGCACTGGTGGAGCTAGGTACAGCAGACCTTAATTATACAGTAAACCTGTATGCAGTGAATTGCTTATACAAAGGTGAAAAAGTTAGGACCTTTTTTTCAATATATAATTTTTGCTTATACAATCACTATGGCTATGTATGAAGCCTTACCGATTGATATATGATTGCAATTTTCATTTTTATGATTGCTCACATGCAAATCTAAAGTCCTTTCTTTATTCTAAGATGGCCTTTGCACTCATTACTGTCGGATGTCAGTGATGGAACAAAAGTGTGGTGTTGGAGTTAAGCAGTAAGTGGAGTGCAGTGAGTTGAATTTTAGATTTAGGTGAGTTGGAAACTTGTTTTTAGGTTTTACAGTATTGGGTGGGTGACTCTGGCCTACATTATCTCCTCATTTAACCCATGTTGTAATTGACTCAGCGCTGTTTACAATGAATTGTTACAGGGATTAGGCTGTTAGCCCCAGCTAAGCAGGGTGGTTTGCCTAAGGAGAATGGGAAAGTTTGTGATAGAGAGACCTGGGAAAGTTTGTGATAGAGAGACCTGGAACTTGTGTTTCCCTAACCTGCAGGACTCTCCTGACCATCTCACTTTGCTGACCTTTTTCCAGTGTGTCATTGACATGGAGAGTAGGCCAACGTAATCACAGCAACACTTTTCTCTAACTGTATTTTGCACTACGCCACATGTACTTGACATACCACACACTGTACCCTACTACTGTATGTGCAGGGGGTGGTGCCAGCAAAGGCTTGGAGCCATAAAACTTTGCCCACGCTACCTAGTGGTGTGCTTCAGGGAAAGTGTTGCCCTGGGCTCTGTCGGCATGGTTTTGGAGCCAGGATGGGATGGGATTCTGATATGTGCCAGAGGGTACAGGGCATTGCAGTTTCTTGGCTGTCACCTCCACTCAAAAGAGATAAGCTTGAACCCTGGAGTAGTGTCCTGGGAGGCTGCCCTATTATTGACTGTATAATTGCGAAGCAGTTGTAGTGTCAAGGGTATGCTTGGAGAGCATTGCTGTAACTGTCTTGGTAGGGTGCCCTGAGGCTATTGCCACAGCCATTGGCTATGGCTGGTGAGCTATGGGTCCATGATCCCCTACCTGGACTTGGAGCTGTATGGGCAGGCAGGGCCTATCTCCTGCCCCATTTATTAACTACTAAATTGAAGTCAAGTGTAACAAGCAAGACTTTTTTTTTTTTTTTTTTTTTTGCGAGGAAGAAGGAACCAAAGGCTGAACCTGCATGATTGCTCCTTCCAAAAAAAAAAAAAAAAAAAAAAAAATCAAAGGAGAGCCAGATTCAAGATCCATTCATTTTGAGATGCCTGGACACACTGCATTTGAAAGACTGGAGATCATAGGAAGTAGGAAATACAGACAGAGGGAGACAGTTCCAGAGCTGACCTGCTGCATAAATGAAAGACTGGGAGTAATGGTTAACTCTTGCATTAGAGAGTTGGACAGAAAAGGGATGAGAGTTTGTTACTAGACGGGTACTGTGTACCCGTCGAAGACGTGGAGGGATGGAAGCAGACAGTTCAGAGGAGCATTGACCATTTGAAGTAGCGATAGAAAAGAGATGAAGAGGCAATGGTGCGGCGAAGAGACAGAGGTTGAAGGGAGCCAGTAAGAGGAGGAGAGTTGATGAGATGAATAGCCTTTGACTCCACCCTATTGAGAAGAACTGTATGTGGGGAGCCTTCCCACACATGAGAATTGTACTCTAAACAGGGGCGAATAAAACCCGTGTATAAAGTCAACAACTGTGCAGGGGCAAAGAAGCCATGAAGTCGGCTTAGCACACCTAATCTCTTGGAAGCAGATTTTACTATCTATTGCCAGACGCCTCAATCCCGTTTGGGGTGGCCACAAACAAATCGCCTCCAAGTCGCCCTGTCCCCCGCCATTTCACTGCCCTGCTCCCAACTCACACCCCCCTCTCTCATATACCTCTCCACCCCATCCCTCCATCTCATCCTCGGCCTCCCCCTCCCTCTTCCCCCCTCCACCTCACTCACATACACTCTCTTCGTCAGTCATTCACCCTCCATCCTCTCCACAAGAGATGCAATATGATCTTTCCGAGATAGGTCCCGTGTGAATGACACCCCAAGCATGTTCAAGGATGATACAGGATTGAGCTGGATATTATTAAACATTAGTGGGTACTCCTGTGGAAGATTTTGTTGGGTTGATAGATGTAAAAACTGAGTCTTTGATGCATTAAAAACAAGATTATTATTTTTACCCGAGTCAGAGATACAAGCCAAGTCAGACATTAGGTGTGCCATAGCCTCATCCCTTGTTTGTTGAAGTAACTGCTGAGATGGACGTTGTGGTAACCGAATAGAAAGTTGAAGGGTGGAATCATCAGAGTACGAGTGGATAGGATTAGATGTACAGCTTAGAAGATCAGTGATGAATAAAAGAGAGTTGGTGATAGGACAGAGCCCTGAGGAACACCACTGTTAATAGATCTAGGAGAAGAATGATGGCCGTCTACAACAGCTGTTATAGAACGACTGGAAAGGAAGCTAGAGATGAAGGCACAGATAGAAGGATAGAAACCGTAAGAGGGCAGTTTGGAAATTAAAGATATATGTCAGACTCGATCGAATGCCTTTGAGATGTCAAGTGCAGTGGCAAAGCTTTCGTCAAAGTCCCAAAAGGAGGATGACCAGGAGTCTGAAAGGTAGGTGAGAAGATCGCCAGTGGAGCGTCCCTGACGGAACCCATACTGACGATCAGAAAGAAGGTTGTGATAGGAAAGATGCTTTAAAAATTTTTTGTTAAGAATCGACTCAAAAACTTTTGAGACACAGGATGTTAAAGCAGTTGGACAATAGTTAGAGGGTTGGGAATGGTCACCCTTCTGAGGAAACCGAATCACCCAAAGGGTTCAGAATGGTCTTTTGAAATGTAGGTAGCTTGAAGGGTAAAGGGGGGGAGGAGGGAAGTGGTGGAGACCTTGAGTAGGAGTTGGGTAAATGTGTGCTTCTTATGGGAAGTTATGTTTATGGAGAATCAGCATGGATGATTGTTGAGAAGGATTGTAGGTACAGTCATGGCTTGCATAACACGCAATTACATAGCGCTAAATAAGTCCTTGCATGGAAGGTGCCATTTGTGTCCAACAGGTGTCACCTCAAAAAAAATAAGTACAGGTATACCTCGATATTCGATACCCCTAGATGTGAAAGCTCAGCTTAGCAATAAGGGTAAAAATATCACCATACCCCACCTAACGATGGCCAAACCCCAGTTTAATGATGGGTTTTTATTTTTTTTTTTCCGATTTGAATGATATTTTAGACCAAAATTGTGTCTTTATAAACTGTTTTTAGACTTAGATTAATGTGTTTTAGCCATAGGTGGGGTGAACATGTCATTTTGGGGTACAGTTTACCAAGCTTAATTTTTTCCAGACATATTTGATGATTTTCAGATTTTATTTGTTGGTTTTAGTGAGTTATTTACAGGTGTTAGGCTTAGGTTAGCTTCTGTTACAGCAGTTAGGCCATTCAGATTGGCTTTAAACTTGTTTTTGTGCTCATTTGGATGGGTTTTGGACTTGCTTGGGGGGGAAACCCAAAGCTGAAAAATGCATCTCATTACTTTACATGTTAAATTTACCCTGATATACGATACCCCGCCTAACGATGGGTTTTTACCTAACCAATTGCATCGTTAACCCCTAAAATGCGGCCATGGACTGCCGACCCCCCCCCAGGTGGCGGGGTTGGATTGCGGTCTGAGTACCTGTAGGAAAATATTCAGCCAAAAATCAGAGAGTAACCCTAGAACATTATACTTGGTATGGCAGGTAGTACTTACATTCAGCTTTCTCCAGAGACAGGTGTTAAGCCTTCGTGGACTACCCAAGGACTTGTGGAGACTTGCAAAGTTTGGTAACAAAATCTTCACTTTCACGCCTCCAGCAACCCGGTTTCCCCTCTACCACAGCCTCATTCTGTCACAGTAAACTTTATACTACAACGTACAGGTAGTTTGGAATCCGTATTTGTACAATAAGCACTGATAATAAGGCTAAAATCAACGAAGCGTACGGCCGACATGCAGCGTGGCGGCGGTCTTCCCATCACTCAACAAACATTTCCATTTTCACAGCTAAAAACACGTATACAGTACTACATTATTTTCAATCATATTACTTCCCAAAAGATCACCGCGGCGCACTTTTATTCTGCCTTATGCCCATCACTTTATTCTCATTCCTGTCGGCCGCTCGCACTGACTCGGAACAGCTAGAACTCGCCATAATGTCACTTTGAAAGCCTGCAGTAAACGGACGCTAAACAGGGGCAAACCGCACGAAAAAAAGCTAGTGTGACACCTGGGGAAACAAGCGTTTCTTATTAGCATAAACTACTTGTGAGAGGAGAGCGCAGATTTACAGTTCTGAGCAGTCAGAGCGCTGCCATATATTACAGCCAGGCTGGCCGAGCCATGGTGGGGGGGGAGGGGGGGGGAAACGCGATACTTGGCAACAACGGAGGTCAGTAGTACAAAGGTCAGGTAAGCTAATTGTAGCTAAAGGGTGGTGGTACTGATAGACAATACCAGCTGGAACATCCTTGCCCGTGTTTATTCAAAATTAACTCGAATCGCAAACACGACGATCCGCCGTTATGTCCTTTTTGGCGATCGTCGCAAAAGCGACGATCTGCGTTTAAAGGTTTAAACCGGGGTATACCTTTACAGTATAACGCAGTTGGAGGAAGCTGCCCATTTTTTACAGCACTTGACTACGTGTTGATGATGGACATAACACAGCAGGAGTCTCCAATTTAAGTTCAAAGGCATACTACACAGCCAATGATAGAGAGAGCACGGCTCGAGTCATAAAATTATGGTTGGAAAACGCACAGCGCGGCAAGTTATAGACAAAGCGCGGATTACTTCAGCTAAAAAGCGAGACATCAGACATCACATGCAGGAAGATGAGGTGGTTGGAGGTGCAGTTCAGGGCAACTGACAGCACACAGGCAGTGAACTAAGCGCGGTTGCGGGGACAGGGAGGGAGACAAGCAGGGTGAGGGGGAGGGGAATGAGAGGGATACAAGTGGGGGTGGGGCAGGGTGGGGAGGGAGACAAGTGGGGGTGGGGAGGGAGACAAGTGGGAGTGAGGGATGACGGGGGGAAGGGGAGGGAGACATGCAAGGGTGGGGGGACAGGGAGACAAGAACTACTAACCCTCCATCCTGTCTCTCTCTCTCTCTCTCTCTCTCTCTCTCTCTCTCTCTCTCACACACACACACACACACACACACACACACACACACACACACACACACACACACACACACACACACACACACACACACGAACGAACAGCCGGAGAGAGCAGACGTCCCAGCCATTGCTGCTAACATTAAGTAGTTTCAGGAATTTTGTCTGTCCTGTCTCCTAAGGTCTTGTTTTAAATTTAAAATAATGAAAGTTAATAGACTACCAAAAATGTAAAGATTTATTGGCTAGAGTATACATGAATGTTTGTAGTTGTTTTTCGGTAACAGCTGTTTTGGTACTTAACCAACATCAAACATGGCTGAAAATGTAAACAATGAGGGCCTTGAATTTCAAGGATTTGATACAAATACCAATGTCGTGGACCTGGTTAAAACATTAATTATGAGGATTAGTGAACTTGAAAAGAAAGTAGAGAATCTAGTGATAAAGGATGTGCCTGAAAATACGGATACTACCATACAGAGTCTGATCCAATCCAATGAAACAGCGAATGAAGAGATTAGAAATTTGAAGCGGGAAAATGTCGAATTGAGGAGGAAACTGGAAGAGAGTACTAATAAAACGGAGAAGGTGAGTAGTGTATTAGAAGAGCATAAGGCAAAGTGGGCTTACGTAGAAGAAGAACAGAAAGAAGTGGTCAGCTTAAGAGAGATCATCCAGGAAGAAAGGGAAATGAACAAGAAAGAAATGGAAGAAAATGTTATGAAAATACTGAAGAAAAAAGAGAAAATAGTGAGAGAAACTGTAGAAAGGAACAGATGTGTGGTAGTATTTGGAAACAGGGAAGAGGAAGAAAAGGTTAGGTTCATAAGACTCGAGAGAGACACGAACCTGATGAGAGGAATATTAGGCAAGATTGACCCCGAAGGAGACAAGTGGGTAAAAGAAATTGAGGAAGTAAGGAGGATAGGGCCTTATAAGAAAGGGGAAACAAGACCAATGAGAGTCAAGTTTACATCAGAAAGTGTAATAAATGAGATACTTAAAGTGACCTGGAAATTAAGCAGAGGCGGGGATGGAAAATATTATAATAAGAAAAGATCTGAATGAAGAAGAAAGAGAAGTTTTAAAATCATTAAAGGAAGAAGTAAAGGAAAAAAATGACAAGAGGACAGAGGAAGATTGTAATACATTTTTTTGGAGAGTATTGGATATGAAAGTAAGGAAGTGGTATTTAAGGAAATAGAAGTGAAGGAAACTAAGGGGGATGGCTGTGAAAGATCAGAAGTTGAGGAAGTGGTACGGACAGAGAGTAGGAGAGAAGAGGGTATTAAAAACGTCAAAAATAATTTGAAGGTGATATATACTAATGTTGATGGTTTCATATCGACAAGGATCGAAATTTAATGATTTCTTGAGAGAACATGAACCTGATGTCATGTGCTTTGTAGAGACCAAATTAAGAGAAGATACTGATGTTCATTTGGGAGATGGTAAATACAAACTGGAGAAAAGACAGAAAAGAAAAAAAGGGAGGAGGAGTGATGATAGCAGTGAAGAACAACATAAATGTAGATACTGTGGAAATGGGAGAAGGCAGGGCTGAAGTGATATATATGAAATTAGAAACTGGAGAGAATGTTAAGAGAGATATGGCAGTAGTGTATGTTCCCCCAAAGACGAGAGCATGGAAGGATGACAAATACCATGAGATGTTGTCAGATATGGCTAGGTATTTGCAAAAAATAATTGAGAAAAGCAATAATATAATTTTGGTGAGTGACTTTAACTGTAAAGACGTGAACTGGGAGGAATGGTACTCGGGAGGCGGCGAGGATTCGTGGGGCACTGCGTTATTAAATATAATAATGAATAATGTGATGACGCAGTGGGTCAAAGAAGAGACACGGTTTCGAGGTGAGGACACACCAGCAAGGTTAGATTTACTGTTCTCCAAAGAACCCGAGGTAATAGAATCATTGAAATATCTCTGTCCTTTAGGAAAAAGTGATGATGTGGTCATTGAGTTCCAGATGTTAATAGGGAACGTCGAGCCAAGAGACGAGCTTCATAGACAGGGAAGATACAACTTTGGGAAAGCAAATTTTACAGGATTGAGAAACTTTTTTGAAAATGCGGATTGGAGAAAATTCAGAGAAACAAGAGAGATACAAAGGAAGTGGGATATCTTTCCAGACCTGTATAATTTGGGAGTGGAAAAATTTGTACCAAGAGTAAGAGGGAAAGAAAACAAGAAAAAGGAGTGGTTTAATAGAAGGTGTATGATAGCAAAAAAAGAGAGAGATAAGGCGTGGAACAATTGGAGAAAGAGAGGTAACAACAGAACAAAGGAAGAATATAAAAGAATAAGAAATGAATACACAAGAATACCTAGAGAAGAAGAAAGGAATTTTGAAAAAGGTATAATAGACAAATGCAAGGACGAACCCAAACTGTTTTATAGATTTGTTAATGGCAAACTGAAACAAAAGGAAGGAATCACCAAACTGGAAGTAGAAGGAGAGGTCTTTAAGGATGCGGCAGTGCAAGCAGAAATAATGAACAAACGTTTCCAGTCAGTTTTCACTAAAGAAAAGGAGCTTGTGGAAGGGGAGGGAGTGATTAGAAATGTTCCGGTGATAAAAGATATAAAAGTGGAGGTACAGGAAGTGTATAAATTACTGGAAACTCAAGATGTAAGGAAAGCCCCAGGACCTGATGGAATTTCTAATTGGGTACTGAAGGAATGCAGAGAACAACTGGTGGATAAAATTCACAGTTTAATCGAATGCTCACTGGAAGAGGGGAAAGTGCCACAAGAATGGAAGAGGGCAAATGTGGTACCAATTTACAATGGAGGAAACAGGGAAGAACCCCTGAATTATAGACCAGTGTCTCTAACCAGCATGGTCGCAAGATTGTGTGAGAAAATCCTGAAAGACAGATGGATAAAATATCTGGAAGAGATGAATATTTTGGCTGAATGTCCGTTTGGATTCAGAAGTGGAAGGTCGTGTGTTTCTAACTTGTTGAGCTTTTACTCAAGAGCGATTGACGTGGTACAGGAGAGAGATGGTTGGGTGGATTGTGTGTACTTAGACTTAGAGAAGGCCTTTGACAAGGTACCTCATAAGAGACTAATGTGGAAACTAGAATATATAGGAGGACTGAAGGGGAAACTTCTGGAATGGATGAGAGACTTTTTGAGAGACAGACAAATGAGGACAGTAATAGAGGATAGGATGTCTGGATGGAGGGAAGTAACAAGTGGAGTCCTTCAAGGCTCGGTGTTGACGTCAGTAATGTTCCTGATTTATGTAAATGATATGGTAGATGGAGTGAACAGTTATGCAAGTCTGTTCGCTGATGATGTAAAGATCTTGAGGAAGGTAAAGGTTGAGGAGGATTGTAAAATACTACAGGGGGATTTGGATAGGATACACAATTGGAGCCAGACATGGGAAATGAAATTTAATGTAAAGAAATGTAAAATATTGGAAGTGGGTAAAAGTACCAGGAGGCCATCACTGAATTATTTGTTGGGTAATGAATTAATCACAAAAATGAGAGAAGAGAAAGATTTGGGAGTGCTGGTCCAAGATAGTTTGTCACCAGAAAAGCACATTAACAAGATAGTTGGAGAGACTTATAAACTCTTGACTGACATAAGAGTAGCATTTCATTATATGGATGAGGAGATGATGAAAAAATTGATAGTGGCCATGATCCGCCCCTGGTTAGAATATGCAGCGGTAGTGTGGTCCCCACACAAAAAGAAAGATATAAACAAAATTGAGAGAATACAAAGAACAGCAACCAAGATGGTCCCCAGTCTGACAGACCTGTCATACAGAGAGAGGCTGGAAAAACTGGATTTGCCTTCCTTAGAGGAAAGGAGAAAGAGGGGAGACATGATTGCAGTGTTCAGGACCATGGTGGGAGTAGATAAAATTGACAAAGAAGATCTGTTTGTATGGAATAAGAGAGCAACAAGAGGACACGGAATGAAATTGAAAAAGTCAAGCTGCTTGAAGGATATCAAGAAATATAGCTTTCCTTATAGAAGTATAGACTTATGGAATAGCCTGGACAAAGAGATCGTCCAGTCTAAAAACTTAAATGAGTTTAAAGCTAAATTTGACTTACTGAGAAACAGCGATGGAAACCCTCGAGCATAGTACATTCCGTGTATATCACAATTAGGTATATTAGGTAAATACTAAAATATTTGGAACGACTTAGACAAAGAGGTGGTGCATGAGAAAAATATTCATGTATGTAAAAGTAGACTTGATAAATGTGGATATGGAGACAGGACAACACGACCATTGCTCAATTCCTGT
Organism: Coenobita brevimanus; assembly: GCF_032717465.1. Taxonomy (NCBI): domain Eukaryota; kingdom Metazoa; phylum Arthropoda; class Malacostraca; order Decapoda; family Coenobitidae; genus Coenobita; species Coenobita brevimanus. Next base: position 33,425,341 of record NC_137015.1, read on the forward strand.
ATACTACAAATAGGTAAATACACACACACACACACACACACACCCTCCATCCCCCCCTCCTCTTCTACCCCCATCCCCAGTTCCCTCCCTCCACCTTTCCCTCAGCAAGCCCACAACCTCTTCCTTTCTAGGTGAGAAATCCTCCAGTGTTTGTACGGTGTATAATAAAGTCTTTGTTAGATAGGTAAATGTTCTAAAAAAAAAAAAAAAAAAATTTTGCCTCAAAAGGTGAACTTGGGATAGGCTTAGGTACCATGAAACCCTTTAACATGGAAACATATGGCCATGTAAACTGGGAATCTCATAAAGGTGGAGCTTCAGGGTACCAAATACCTTCATTATGCAAACAGTGACTGTATAAGTTATTTTGGAAGAGAAATGTGGATGGATATGGTGGTGTGGGCATGCTTGCCAAGGAGAAGTGGGTTAAATGTGCTATGAATGTATTGAATGTAAATGAAAGGATTATAGCATAGGAAATATTGTTTAGAAAACTCCTGTAATATCAGCATTTGCTTCAAGGTTTGACTAGAATAATGAAGAAAAGGACAGTTTCTGGGATGATTTGATAATGTTTGGTCAGTGGTATGGGGGAGGGTGAGATTGTAGTTTTGGATGGGGATGTAAATGGTCTTGTGGGTATAATAACTCACGGGTTCGAGGGGTTGCACGAGGGATGCACCTACGTCACGAGGAATGTGGAAGGGGAAAGGATACTGGAGTTCGGAGAGGAAATGAATGTGATTGTGTGTAGTATACATTTTGGGAAGGAGAGAGAGAGAGAGAGTAGACTGATTACATTTGAGTCTGGAAGGAATAGTAACCAGAGGATTATTTCCTGGTCAAGAGGGTTGATAGAAGGTTGGTGAAGGATGTTAAAGTCATAGGAAGTGAAGGGTGTGTGCATCAACACAAATTACTGATATGTGACATGATACTACAGAAGTGGGTTGATAAAACAAAAGAATATGCACCCAGGAGGTAAATTGGGTAGTTGAAAAACCAAACAGTAAGGGATGCCCTCTATAGCAAAATTAGTAGAGGGGTGGCCGAACAGAGCTGTTGACGGAAGTGTAATGAGCAGTACATTGCTTCCAAGAACAATTTCATGAGAGTTAGTGGTTTGTTGTGTGAATGGACAAGGGGCTCAGCAAAACAAGGTAGCATGGTGTGTGAGATAAGGTGTAGAAGCTGCAGTTATGGAAAAATGAAGAATTTTCCAGGAATGAAAGAGGGTTAGTAGCAAAGAGGAATACTTGGCTACCAAGTGGAAGGCCAGAAAGAAGGTATACAGGGCAAAATCTGAGTCTCAGAGACTTTTACTGGATTGCCTTAATGGTGCCGAAAGAAAGAATGTTGTATTTAAGGTGGCAGATCATATGAAGAGAGAAAACAGGGATATGATAGGTGAGGAGTGTATGAAGAATGACAAAAAAGGTAGTGGTGGACAGTGAGGATGTTAAGTTTGCTTGGAGAAAGCAGTATAACTGGTTGCTGAACTAGAGGTTTGACTGGAACAGGGAAGGTTTTCAGTCAGCAGATCCAGTGTTTGACCCTTGGCCGTTGACTGCTGCTGCTACTGTGAGCAGGGCAATAGGCAGTCTCTTCAGTGTGTAGAGGAGTTTTGTTATTTAGGGAACATATTATATGCTGGAGGTGGGGCTGGAGCTAGCTATGTGGCTAGGGTAAGGAGTAGTTGGAGGAAGTTCAGGGAATTGTTGCCTCTCCTGACATTGTGAAGGATCTCCCTCCTTGCTAAGAGATCTTTGTATGCGTCATGTGTTAGGAGTACTGTATAATGCTGTGTGGTATTGAGACCTGGGCAGTAAGGGAAGAGAATATATGCAGGGTCAAACATACAGAAATGACAGCGATTAGGTGGATGAGTAGTGTGTCCTTGAATGCGAGGCCTGGGAGGTGGGGGGGGGGGGCTAGGCTTATTATCAAGGAGTTGAGGGGAAGGATGGGACTTTAGTATATTGGTGTTGTGATGAGGAAGGATAGTTTGAAATGGTTTGGATATGTGGCGAGGATGGGGGATGGCAGTTGGGTGTGGAAAGTGAGAAGTGTGAATGTCAGGGGTAGGGTTGCAATTGGCAGACCGAAAAAGGTCTGGGATGTAATAAGAGTGTGACCTCCGGAACAAGGGACCAAATAGGGAGGCTGTCAGAGATTGAACAGCATGGAGAGCTGCCATTAGTGACCAAGGCTGATGCATGCAAGCATGTTGGAGTCATAATGAATGATACCACAACAATACAATAATAATATTACTGTAACAGTTTACAGTATTGTACTTTTATCTTTTCATTGTTTTTCTTTTCCCTTATTTATCATTATGGTTGTCTTTATGTTCATGAGAGGTGTTTGGGTGGGGTATTGTGATTGTTTGGTTATGCGGGGGGAGGTTGTTTCACAAACAACAGACATCTGACATCAGTTTATGGTGTTGTTACACTATTAGTTTGCTAAAGTGAGGGTTTACTATTATTAATATTAACATATCAGTATATTTTTTTTGCTTATGTGGATGTCTTTGTTTTCAGTCAGCAGATGAAGATGATAATGAGGATGATTACAATGATCACCAGTCTGAGGGTGGATCTTCAGAAAGTGAGCAGGATAACACTCGGGACTGGCGTGGGAAGATAAGACAAAACACCTTCAATTCACGTAGCAGATCACCTGAACAGTGAGTTGTGAATGTTAGGTGGTATGGTAGAATACACTTTGTTCTCATTTAAAGTTTTGAATGTTTAAAGGCAAAATGGTACTCTAACTTTTATAGCCAGAGGATGTTTTGGCAAAGCTCAGTAAAATAAGGTGGGGGCGATCAGGCTGAAATAGCAACGTTCTACCAGAGGTAAGTGAAATAATAATTGTTGATATGATAATTCTGTGGTATAAGTGATAAACTGTAGCGCAAAGAACACCCACTTTGATTTCGAAGCAGCTACTTTGGGAGACATGTTCAACTGTAAATGAAAATACAGTAGATGGTATTTCAAGAGCATTTTTATAATGAAACAACTTTAAGTAAAATTACTTCAACCCCTTCATTCTGACATGTTTTTTCATAGCTACAGGTTATAGGTTAAAGTTTTCTTGTCTGGAATGTGTTTCTCATCCTTTGACCATTCAAAACAATTTTTTTTTTTTTTTTTTTTTAAATACTGTATCCTGACAACTTTATTTGTGCTTTGAATAGGTTTTTCCAGTTGGAGGGATTAGAGACAGCATTAATAAACCTCATCTGTTTAAGAGGGGCCATTCCCAAATTGAATAAAATGGTCTTGGAGCAGCAAGAATAAGCTATAAACCATGTCACTCAAATTCAGTGAGTTGACACAAAACATATGCATGCTAGCTTATTGTTATGAATGGTAAATCATGATCATAATCTCTGCACTTGTATGGGGTTTCTGACTAATTAAATGAGTTTCTGGTTTGCCTGATTTGTAATATTATTATTTTATTAGCAAGATTGCATTAGATTACAGTATAAAGGGTAAAGGCAAAAACAAATCAAAGCCTTTGCGTAAATTATTGCCTTAAAAAGCTACATGGCAGTTCATCACAAATACTGTAATACAGTTTAGGAGCCTTTGTGTTATATTGTAGCTTCTCATACTGTTAGACTGATTAAACTGAGAGAGAGAGAGAGAGAGAGATACAAGGAAAATAGTACTGTACTATATTTCAAAGGCCATGCAGCCCGTACTAAGGAGAGACTTCATATTTGTTTGGGAACGCACATCCAGTTTACGATCATTCTAGTGTGAGTATGATCCTATTGAGGTTTTGTTTAGGTGGATCTGCATCAGTGCTATTAATAACATCTATGGGGAGTCTGTTCCAGGTGGAGCAAGTCTTTTATGCTGATCCCTGGTTATCGCGCTTATTTAGTATTGAACATAATGCGTCATAGTGAAATTGCACATTGATGAATGCACAGAACCTATGGGATTTGTTCTCGTTGGTATGGGACACTCCAGTGAAAGCCCAAATTTTCCCTTTTACAACAATTATACCCACTTAATACATACATACTGTTATGGTAAGTACCAAAAACCCACATAGGCATGGTTAGGTAAACAGAAAGTGATGACAAGGGCATAGTAAGGGAGAATATTTAATCTGTTATTGGCAGGGTTGGAATTAATTAAATCAAATAAACTTAATCATGTGATTAAATCATTGATTTTTTTTTTGCTATATTTTTTTTTTTTTTTTAATAAAAATTAACAAAATTAAAAGCTGAAGGTGTATAAAAGTTGTGTATAACTTTGTGTTGGCATTCATTTATTCAGATACTTAAGCATTAAGTCAGCAGATTTTGGAGAATGGTGCCATTAGAAATTGCTACATTGTATGACAAAAAATATTTTACATTTGTGTAACTAACTATTGAAATTATTTGTACATCTGAAATAATGAGCCATACATAAAAAACCAAAGCCATTGGACTAGGTAGGCTGTGCTTTGTCACTTAAGGCCATGCCATAATAATATCAGCTTAAGATTTTTCTGTGTGGTAATATAATCATCTTTGGAATATGCTGTCTTCCTTACCACTGACAACTCAGCCTTAACCAGTAGTGTACAGACAGGACTTGAACAAGTATGTATCTGGATTCTGGGCAGAGGCTTTCAGCCTGAACCATCAATGGATAGACAGGACATGAAGTTAACAGTATTCAGTCTACTGCTTTTGAAATATTAGCTATATAATAAACAGAAAAATCAAATAAATATGACACTCATCCAAATCAGATATACTGTATAAACAAATAATTGAGTTATTGATTTTTAATTTAAAAAAAATAAATAAAAAAATCACCAACCCTGGTTACTGGGTACTTTATTGAACCTTCGACCACTCACTAGCCTTGCATAATTGTAGACGTCTTGAGGTAAATGTACAGTTTAGTTTAAGCTACAGCAAGACCTTACCAGTTCACTGTTTATACTTATGTTTGTTTTCCATATTTTTCTGATTGTTATTACAGTGGGGGTGCCCATCATCCACCCACTTAGTGTAGTGGTACCCTGTTTTTAGGGTTGCTCTACGTCGAGTGGCAAGCCAAATGATCTCCTGTAAACCAGGAAATCATTTACAGCACTGGATGGTAACCTTATAACCAACTGACACGTGTTCCCTACTTGGCAGCAAGTGGGTTGGTAGAGGGGTAGTGCCCTTCCCCGGAAAACGACTAACTAAAAATATGAACAAGAAACCTCGGACCGGGACTGACCAAAAGATGACGACTATGGACCGAAGGAAGGACATGATACGGATAGCGACATGGAATGTAAGGGGTGCAAATGATGAGGCGAAAGGGAGAGAGATTGTCCAGGTGCGTAAGGGTGCGAAAGTGGATGTATATGGATTAACTAAAACTAAATGGAGAGGTGAGAGTGTGAGAGAATGGGAGTATGGATGGGGTACATGTGCAAGAGTAGGTGAGAATGAGAGGGCAAAAGGAGGCATGTGTATTGTTGTGAGTAACAGATGGAAGGAGAATATAGGAGAGTATGGATCAGGTGACTCAAGGATTGTGTGGGTAAAATTGAAAGTTGGACTACAAATGTGGGCGACTGTGTGCGTGTATGCGCCAACGCAAGATCATTCAAGCATAGTGAGAGAAAAGTTCTGGACAAATGTGGAAGTGTGCATGGAAAAGTTTGAAAGGATTGAGAAAGTGTTTTTGAGTGGTGAAATGAATGGTAAAGTAGGGAATGTGAAGGTGGATGGAGTAGTTGGTGATTGGGGTGTGCCTGCTGAGATTGATGACAATGGCAGTGCTTTAGTGGACATTTGTGCCAGGATGGGGTTGTTGATAGCCAATACCCTCTTCAGGCATAAAATGATCCACAATTATACATGATGAGTGATGAGAAGGTGGATGGTAGACTGAATGAAAGGAAGGCTATAATTGATTATGTGTGTGTGGATGAAAGGGTGCGAAGATGTGTAATGGATGCAAGAGCCTATAGAGGTTGGGGGAGTGGACTTTCTGACCACCACCAAGTGGTGGTCAGAATCAAGGTCCAAATAAAATGGAGAAACAGAGGAAGGGAAGGATGGGAGGAAGGAGTAGATGCAAGGAGAGTGGAAAGGTTACAAGAGGATGAGAAAAAGGCAGAATATAAGAGAGAAGTGGAGGAATGATTGGGTAAATATGAATTGGAGCAGATGGGGGACGTGGAAGGTGTGTGCAATATATTCACAGAAGAAATATGTGCAGCATGTGTGGTGGTGTGTGGGGTGAAGAGAAGATGAAAGGGGGTGCAAGAAACAGCATGGTGGAATGAAGAGGTGAGACAGGCTGTGGCACAAAAGAAACAAGCATATAGTGTGTGGATGAGAAATAGAGGCGTGGAAGAAGTTGAGAGATGGAAGAGAGAGTTATGTGTAGAAAGGAAGAGAGAGGTGGAATGATTAGTAAGAGAGAGTAAGAAGAGAGTGGATGAGGAATTTGGAAAGAATTTGAGTGTCAGGTGGAGGGAATGTAAGAAAATGTTCTGGAAAGAGGTAAAGAGAGTCAGACAGGGTGGCAGTGAAGTTAGTTGGGGAGTGAAAGATCAAAATGGTAGATTACTAGTTGAGAAGGGAGAATAAGTGAGTAGATGGAGAGAACATTTTAATGAATTGTTGAACATAGAGAATGAAAGTAATGCGAATATAAGTGGCTGGGAGAAGGAGGGAGGTGAGAAGACCGGGAGAAATCAGTAAGATGGAAGTTGTGGAAGCAATGAAGAAAGTCAAAATGGGGAAAGCCCCAGGAATTGATGGAGTGTGTGGTGAAATGCTGAAACATGGGAGAGAGATAGTGGTAGAATGGATGTGGAAGATGTGCAAATTGGCCTGGGAAGAAGGTAGAGTCCCAGAGGATTGGAAGTCAGGTATAATTGTCCCCTGTACAAAGGGAAAGGGGAAAAAGAAGTGTGTGGTAATCATAGGGGCATTTGTCTTCTAAGTATAATGGGAAAAGTATACAGTAGGATACTCATTGACAGAGTTTGGGAAATAACCGAGGAATTAGTTGGAGAAGAGCAGTGAGGCTTTAGGAAGAGAAGAGGTTGTGTAGATCAGGTATTCATTTTTAGATCTTTAGTGAAAAACTTTCTAGAGAAGGGAAAGAAGTTGTATGTGGCCCTCATGGATTTGGAGGAAGCATATGACAGGGTGGACAGACAAGGATTGTGGAAAGTATTAAGAATATATGGAGTAGATGAGAAGTTGTTGAATGTTGTGAAGAGTATGTATGAGGGTGCTAAGGCTGCAGAGTGTGTGGATAGTGAACTGAGTGAGTTTTTCTCTTTGAAGGTTGGGTTGAAACAGGGATGTGTCATGTCTCCATGGTTGTTCAATCTGTGTATTGATGGGGTTATAAAAGAGATACAAGGTAGGGCAGGGATGTTGGAGTGGCACTAATGAGAGAGGGCAATGTTTGGAAACTCGCTGTACTGTTGTTTGTAGATGACACTGTATTGTTAAGTGAAGATGAAGGGGAGCCTTAAGGCTTGGTGGATGAGTTTGGGAGTGTGTGTAAGATTCGGAATCTAAAGGTTAATTTAGGGAAGAGTAAAGGTATGGTCTTTGAGAGAGGTGAAGTCAGTGAATGTACAGTGAGGTTGGATGATGAGGAAATGGAAAATGTGAGTGTGTTTAAGTACTTGGGTAGTGTGATGAGTAAGGGTGGAATTTCTGCGGCATTTTGGAGCCGCAGACTGGGAGGCCCTCAGGCAGTACTTCTTTGATTTTCCCTGGAATGATTATTGCTTCCATGGCCGTGAGCCATCTGAGTGTGCCTTGCGCATTACGGAGGTTAATCTCTCGGGCATGGAAGCATACATTCCTTTCTCATATCCTTTGACTAATGCAAGAAAGCCTTGGTTTAATCACGCTTGTTCTAATGCTGTCCGCAACAAGGAGAGGGCCTACAAAAGGTACCGGAGCCAACCCACCCCTGAATCACATCATCTTTACGTTTCTGCCCGGAATCGTGCTAAGTCTGTTCTTCGCTCTACTAAAAATAATTTCATCCATACTAAATGCTCTCAACTCTCCAACTCGAATTCTTCCCGCTCCTTTTGGCATCTTGCCAAAAATCTTTCTAACAACTTTACCTCATCATCCTTCCCTCCTCTTTTCTACTCTGATGGTTCTGTAGCTATTTCTTCTACTGATAAAGCAGATCTCTTCGCACAGACTTTCTCCTCCAATTCTACCTTAGACGATTCCGGTTCTGTTCCTCCATCACTTCCCCCCTCTGACTTCCTCATGGCTGACATTAAAATTTCTTCAGTTGATGTATTTTCTGCCATCACTGGCCTCAGTACTAACAAGGCATATGGGCCTGATGGGGTCCCTCCTGTTGTTCTCAAGAACTGTGCTTCTGTGCTTACACCCTGCCTAGGCAAACTCTTTCGTCTTTGTCTGTCAACTTGTACCTTTCCTTCTGGCTGGAAGTTTGCTCTCATTCAGCCAGTCCCAAAGAAGGGTGACCACTCCCAACCCTCCAACTATCGTCCAATTGCTTTAACGTCCTGTATTTCAAAAGTTTTCGAGTCAATTCTTAATAGAAAAATTTTAAGGCATCTTTCCTATCACAACCTTCTTTCCGATCGTCAGTATGGGTTCCGTCAGGGACGCTCCACTGGCGATCTTCTCACCTACTTTTCAGACTCCTGGTCATCCTCCTTTCGGGACTTTGGCGAAAGCTTTGCCATTGCACTTGACATCTCAAAGGCTTTCGATCGAGTCTGGCATAAATCTTTAATTTCCAAACTGCCCTCCTACGGTTTCTATCCTTCTATCTGTCCCTTCATCGCTAGCTTCCTTTCTGGTCGTTCTATAGCCGCTGTTATAGACGGCCATCGTTCTTCTCCTAGATCTATCAACAGTGGTGTTCCTCAGGGCTCTGTCCTATCACCAACTCTCTTCCTTTTATTCATCAATGATCTTCTAAGCTGTACATCTAACCCTATCCACTCATACGCTGATGACTCCACCCTTCACCTTTCCATTCGGTTCCCGCAACGCCCATCTCAACAGTTACTTCAACAAACAAGGGATGAGGCTATGGCACACCTAATGTCTGACTTGGCTCGTATCTCTGACTGGGGTAAAAATAATATGGTTGTCTTTAATGCATCTAAGACTCAGTTCTTACACCTTTCAACCCGACAAAATCTTCCACAGGTATACCCACTAATGTTTAATAATATTCAGCTTAATCCTACATCATCCTTGAACATGCTTGGGGTTTCATTTACTCGGGACTTATCTTGGAAAGATCATATTACATCTCTTGTAAAATCTGCTTCCAAGAGATTGGGTGTGCTAAGCCGACTCCGCTCTTTCTTTACCCCTGCGCAATTGTTGACTCTATACAGGAGTTTTATCTGCCCCTGTGTGGAGTACAACTCTCATGTGTGGGGAGGCTCCCCTCATACAGCTCTTCTCAATAGGGTGGAGTCAAAGGCTTTTCGTCTCATTAACTCTCCTCCTCTTACTGACTCCCTTCAACCTCTGTCTCTTCGCCGCACTGTTGCATCTTTATCTCTTTTCTATCGCTACTTTAATGGTCACTGCTCCTCTGAACTGTCTGCTTGCATTCCTCCACCTCTACGACGGGCGCGTAGCACCCGTCTGGCAGCAGACTCTCATCCTTTTTCTGTCCAACTCTCTAATGCAAGAATTAACCGTTACTCCCAGGCTTTCATTTATACAACAGGTCAACTCTGGAACTGTCTCCCTCTGTCTGTATTTCCTGCTGCCTATGATCTCCAGTCTTTCAAACGCAGTGTGTCCAGGCATCTCAAAATGATCGGATCTTGAATTTGGCTCTATATTGTATTTTGTTTTTCTCTAGGAGGGAACTGTTACTGCGAGCTCATGGCCTTAGGTTCCTTCTTCCTCGCATTAAAAAAAAAAAAAAAAAAAAAAAAAAAAAAAAAAAGAAGAAGAAGAAGAAGAAGAAGAAGGAAGAAAGGTTGCTGGTTCCTTGAAGGCAGTGATAAGAAACAGGGAAGTGAGCATGGAAGTGAAAAAGTTATTACATGACAGTATTGTGATACCAATTGTAACGTATGGAAATGAAGCTTGGACATTGTTGGAGGGACGCAAGTCAAGAGTGAGAGTAGTGGAAATGAGTTATTTGAAAGGAGCATGTGGAGTCACATGGAGGGACAGACTGACAAATAAGGATGTGAAGGAGCATTGTGGTGTGGATGTGGATGTGATAGGAAGCATTAGGAGAAACACACTGAGGTGGATTGGCCATGTGGAGAGGATGGAGCGTGAGAGACTGACGAGGTGAGTGTATGTGAGTGAGGTGGAGGGGGAGAGAGGGAGGGGAAGGCCAAGGATGAGATGGAGGGATGGAGAGAGGGGTGTGTGAATTGGGAGCGGTGCAGTGAAATGACGGGGGACAGAGTGACATGGATGCAATTTGTGGCCGCCCCATATAGGGGATGAAGGCGTCTGGCAATAGATAGATAGATTACAGTGCTAAATGATTGCCTTAATGGTGGTAACCTATTTTGACAATTCTGAACATTGCCAAAGAGCTGGATTCCATATTGTGATGTGCCGAAGACAGACATATGCTATCTAAGAGCGCAGTTTTTGGAACAAAATTGCCCTTATCATTACTGATTTATTCAAACCTAAAACAAATTATGGTAACAGTGCAACCTGCCACATTACCTGCCATATAGTGCACACCTTTTTCCCCAAAATTTGTATTAAAAAAATAAAAAAAAAAAAAAGAAGAAGAAGAAGGTCATGGTTTGGGATAAGCTTACAGATTGAGGTGACTGAGACATTGGGCAATAACAGTCAGAAGAAAGTCACTCGTTCGCCATGGTAATTATTTATAAAAATTTCATTTATGGAGACTTAAATGAGTGTGTATTATCATAAATACACATCAGTCCAGGCATTCTATGGGTTAGAAATGCATAGGCAGCAAGGACTGAGTTATTGGACCATGCCAACCCCATTGATAAATTGTAAACAAAGAGCAGCTGATCTTGTTGCATGTAAGGCAGCAGTGAAAAACTCGCATGTTTGTGTACTGTATTTCCACCATAAATTAATAACCTAATGCAGGTTTAGAAATACAGTAATCCCCCATATATTCAGACATTATAGAGCAAAAGGCATGTCCGGAAAGTGGCAACATCCGGATAATGAACACTATTCCCCTACTATACCTAGACCCTACTTATACCCATCCTCCAACATATACCTAACCTGTTTGTACTGTACCTGTGCTTAATTTGGCAGTGTTTTCCAATCATTCTGCCATATTTAGACGTCAAAATACACATAGGAATATCCAAAGTAATGTCAAACACCAAGAAAATCATGTAGACAAAACACTAACTATACTACAAACTGTTGCCAGATGCCATAATCCCGCAAGAGGTTCCCATTTGACTTCTGAGTTATTTGTTTTACGGGGAGGAGGCCGTAGCACGGGCCGAACAGGGTAGTACTCCCGAGGGGAGTGGGAATGCTGGTGATAGGGAGAGCTGGAGCTCCTGTTTCACTAGCTATCTAACCATCCCCCTTTGCTGACCTTTTCAGTGTGACAGTAACATGGAGAGTAGACCAGCATACTCTCCCAAACATTTCCTCTAACTATCTATGCACTACACCACATGCACTTTACATTTCACACAACGTATCCCACTACGTTACAGGGGTTGGCGCCAGCAAGGGCATGCGGCCAGAAAACTTTGCCCCCGCTACCTAGTGGCGGACTTCTGGGGGGAGGCGTGGTGGGGGTTCCGCCGGCATAGATCATGGGTCCAGGGCGAGATGGGGCTCGGGCCTGTGCTAGAGGGTACAGGGCATTGCGGTTCCCAGGCTGCCGCTTCCGCCCAATAGAGAGGGGCCCGAACCTGGGAGTAGCGCCCCAGGAGGCTGCCCTATCAGTGGGTGTATAATGGCGGGATAGTTTCAGTGCCAAGACGCGCTTGGAGGGTGTCCCTGCAGCTGTCCTGGCAGGGTGCCCCGAGGCCACTACCACAGCCACTGGTAAGCTGGTGGGCTAGGGGTCCCAGATCCATTGCCTGGACCTGGGATTGCGCAGTGAGTGGGACCTGTGCTGTGTCTGTCCCCATTTATTAATACTGAAGATGACAAAACAAAAAAGGTTTCAAAGCAAGCCTGAGGACAGTAAATCACCCATGGGGATGAGGGTGGGTTCATGGAATGTGGGAAGTTTGAGGGGAAGAGCAGGGGAAGTCATTGAGGCATTCAGTTGGAGGTGGGTGGATGTGGCGTGTTTGCAGGAAGTCCAGTACAGGGGTGGATCAGCCAGAAAGATTGTTAGGAAGGACTGTTGTTATAAGTTGTTTTGGCAGGGGGAGCCAAACGGATATGGAGGTGTTGGTGTGATGGTTGCGGAGAAATGGGTGGAATATGTTATGAATGTTTTGAGAGTAAGCGATAGGATATTGGTAGTGAAAATTCTGTTGGGAAGAAAGATAGCTGTGATTATATCAGCATATGCTCCACAGGCAGGATTGGATGAATCAGAGAAAGATAGATTTTGGGATGATTTAATACGTGTAGTGGGTGGTATGCGGGATGATGAGATAGTGATTTTGGGAGGGGACTTAAATGGTCATGTAGGTGAAGCAGCACAAGGTTATGAAGGAGTGCATGGGGGATGTGCATGTGGTCTAAGGAATGCAGAAGGGGAAAGGATACTCGAGTTTGGGGAGGCAACGGATATGATTGTGTGCAACACATATTTTAGGAAAAGAGACACTAGGTTAATTACGTATGAGTCTGGGGGAAATAGTAGTCAGATAGATTATTTTCTGGTTAGGAGGGCCGATCGGAGGTTAGTGAGGGATGTTAAAGTTATAGGAAGTGAGGAGTGTGTGCAGCAGCACAAACTATTGATTTGTGATATGGTGCTTAAAGAACAAGTGATGAAAAAGAGGACTTATGTACCTAGGAGGAAAATATGGAAGCTGAAAAACCAAGTAGTAAGGGATGCCTTCTATAGCGAGTTGAGGAGAGTGGTGGCTGAACAGGGAGCTGTAGACAGAGGCGTTAATGAACAGTACAGAGCCCTCAAGAACAATTTCTTGAGAGTTACTGATGTAACATGCGGCTGGACAAGAGGACCACCAAGACATAAAGTAACTTGGTGGTGGGATGAGGGTGTAGAAGCTGCAATTAAGGAGAAAAGAAGGCTTTTCCGGGAATGGAAGAAGGGTGGTAGCAAAGAGGAATATTTGGCTGCCAAGCGTAGGGCTAGGAGAGAGGTATACAGGGCAAAGTCTGTGTCACAGAGACAATTACTTGATAACCTAAATCATGGGGAAAGGAAAAATATATTTAGGGTGGCAGGTCAGGTGAAGAGGGATAATCGGGATATCATAGGTGAGCAGTGTGTGAAGAATGATGAAGGAAGGGTAGTGGTGAACAGTGAGGATATTAAAGATGCATGGAGAGAGCATCATAACTGGTTGTTGAATGAGGAGTTTTACTGGGACAGGGAAGGTTTGGAGCCAGCAGATCCAGTGTCTGGCCCTTGGCCTTTGATTGATACTGCTACTGTGAGTGGGGCAATAGGCAGGATGAGGGTGGGGAAGGCAGCAGGTGTGTCTGGGTTGACTGCCGAAATGTTGAAGGCCTCAGGCGATATAGGGGTGAGTTTAGTCACTGACCTGATAAACAGGATTATTTATGAGTGTGTTGTCCCAGATGATTGGCTGAAGAGTATAATTGTAAATGTGTATAAAGGGAAGGGTGATGCCCTGGAAAGAGGAAATTATAGAGGTATAAAGCTTTTAGATCAGATAATGAAGGTAATGGAGAGAGTTTTAGAAGGTATGATTAGAGAAAGAGTGAATATTGATGAGATGCAGTTTGGGTTTATGCCAGGTAGGGGGACCACTGATGCCATATTCATTGTTCAACAGCTTCAGGAAAAATATATTGGTAGGAGAAGGGATCTTTATTTTGTTTTTGTTGATTTGGAAAAGGCCTTTGACAGAGTCCCTAGAGAGGTGGTGAAGTGGGCAATGAGAAAGCTTGGCTTGGAGGAGTGGCTGGTTAGGGTGGTTATGGCCATGTATGTGGATGCTCACACCCAGGTGAGAGTGATTGGAGATTTGAGTGATGAGTTTTCCGTGAATGTTGGTGTGCATCAGGGGTCAGTCTTGAGTCCCATGTTGTTTATCATGGTACTTGAAGCCCTTTCACGTGACTTTAGAAACGGACTCCCGTGGGAGTTGTTGTTTGCTGATGATTTGGTGTTGATTGCAGAGAATGAAAGGGAGGTGGAGGAAAGGTTTAGGAAGTGGAGAGATGGTATGGGGCAAAAGGGTTTAAGGGTAAATGCAGATAAAACAAAAGTGATGATATCTAGGGTTGGTGGTGGTACTGTCAAAGACGAGGGAGAGCGGCCATGTGCAGTTTGCCACAAGGGCGTGGGAAGTAATTCCATCTTGTGCAGTGTGTGTGATAAATGGGTGCATAAGAGATGTAGTGGTATCAGAGGTAGACTGCGAGATAATGCTGATTTTATGTGTGCGGCGTGCCGGGGTGAGCAGGTGGAGATCGTCAGACATGAAAGGATTGAACTTGCTGGTGAATCTCTTGAGTGTGTGGAAGAGTTTTGTTATTTGGGAGACATGTTGTGTGCTGGAGGTGGGGCTGGAGCTAGCTCTGTGGCTAGGGTGAGAAGTGGTTGGAAGAAGTTCAGGGAACTGTTGCCTCTCCTGACATTGAGAGGGCTCTCCCTACGTGCTAAGGGGTCTTTGTATGCAGCATGTGTTAGGAGTGTAATGCTGTATGGCAGTGAGACCTGGGCAGTGAAGGAGGAAGACATTCGCCGGCTCAGACGTACAGAAATGACAATGATTAGGTGGATGTGCAGTGCGTCCCTGCGTCCAAGGCCTGGAGGGGCTGGGTTTACAATGGAAGAGTTGAGAGGTAGGATGGGACTGGAGTGTATTGGTGTTGTGATGAGGAGAGGTAGATTGAGGTGGTTTGGACATGTGGAGAGGATGGTGGATGATAATTGGGTGAGGAAGGTGAGAAGTGTTAATATTGGGGGTGGGGTTGTGAGGGGTAGACCGAGAAAGACATGGGACGAGGTCATTAAGTGTGACCTTAGGGTTAAGGGACTGAACAGGGAGGCTGCAATGGATCGTGCAGCGTGGAGAGCCGCCATTAGGTGACCAAGGCCGACACATGCAAGCATGTGGGAGCCTTTAAAAACGAAACGAAACGAAAACGAAACGAACCCTACCTATACACTACCATACGCACAGTATCCTTCTTAATTTTGTCAGTGTTTTCTGGTCATTCTGCCATATTTAGACATCAAAACACATGTAGGAATATTCAAAGTAATGCTATAACACCAAGAAAATGATGAAAAAAAATAAAAAAAGACACCCTACCTATACACTACTGTATTTACAGTACCTCTCCTTATTTTGGAGGTGTTTTCTGGTCATTCTGCAATATTTTGACTTAAAAATACATACAGGAATATCCAAAGTTATGCTAAACACCAAGAAAACATTCAAAACTAGAATAGCACTCAGTAGAATGCATACTTCCGCCAAGGCCCAACATTTTATGAAAATGTTGAAAAATGCCCTATCTTGCAATGTAAAAGAAAGTGCAAAAAAAAAAAAAATCCTGGAACCACACCAAAATGTAATGGAGTCTATTCTGGGCCAAGGCCCATTCTTCTGCCAAATTTCATGGATATCCTTCCAGTAGTTTTTGTGTAACCTTGCTCACAAACCAACCAACAAACAAACAAAGAAATGGACAGGGTTGAAAACATACCCTCCTCCATCTTACAAGAAACAAAACTACACAGAGCACAGAAAACACCCAACATTTCATAACTTCACCACCATTCGACAGGACCGGGCCGACGTTGGTGGCGGTGTACTCATCACCCTGGTACACAAATCCATCAACTTTGCAGATACCAGTGCACACACAAAGTCACTTCTCCCCCCACATGACAGCACAACAGAAATACAGTCAATTAAAATACGCATTGGTAACAAAGCACACTTAACAATCGCTAACACATACATTCCCTCCCAGTCGTCCCCCACAGTACCACACAATTACTCTCCACAGATACACCACATCACTAACATACCCAACATCATCCTGGGTGGTGATTTCAACGCCAAGTCGTCGGCCTGGCATGTCAACAACCCTGACACAGACAGAGGGCTGGTACTACAATCCCAGACAGATCATCTTTTCATAGTAAACAGTCTAGACCAACATACCCATATCCCACACCAAGCCCTCTTCCTCCCATCATCTCCAGACATCACCTTCTGCTCCCCAAAACTCGCTTCCACTACATCATGGAGAGTGATCAAAACCCTAGGTTCTGATCACCTCCCAATCATCATCACTACCAAAACCAGAATCATCCCAGCTGGCCACGAACACACACACACTAATTATAAGAGAGCCAACTGGGAGGCCTTTGTAACTTAAACAGAACAACATTTTGAAACACTAAACAGTACACCCATCACAAACATCAACACCGCTGTGCACACTTTCAATACAATCATACAAAATGCAGACAAAAGACACATCCCTAGAGGCAACAGAAGGAGACACAACCCGAACTTCACACCAGAAATTCAAGGCCTCATCAGACAATGGGACACACTGCGACACTCCCCAACACCCCATACACAAGACACCATACAACAAATACAAGAACTCAACACTCAGATGAACAGTAAAATATCAGAACAGCAAACACTAAACTGGAAAAATTACCTCCAAACACTTGACCACAGAACAAACATCAGCAAACTCTACAAAACACTAAACAGCATCACACTTTCCAACAGCAACACCTCACAATCACATGCTGCAATCACAACAACAGACACCATACCCTCAAACAAACAACAAGCATACACTCCCATCAATCACTTTTCACAAGTCAGCCATCTAACGCCCCATCCGGAAGACCGACGTATCATCAGACGTAAGAGACAGTTCCCCACAGACCCAGACTACGCACCTTTCACGTACAACCAGACGAAGCACATCGTTAACAACCTCAAGCACTCACCTTCCTGTGGACCAGACAACATAAGCAACATTCACCTTAAACACCTAGGACCACAAGGCATACAAGCACTCACCAACATATCAAACTACAGCTACTCACACAACATAATACCCAAGATCTGGAAGCATGGCAATATCATCACTATCCCTAAACCCAACAAAGACCCCACGTTACCCTCCTCACATCACCCCATCACACTCTTCTGCACCCCCTCTAAAGTCACTGAACGACTAATACTACAACTAGTCACACCTCACATTCCCCTAGCCCAGTCACAACATGGCATTAGGCCACTACACTCCACAAACACCCTTCTTACAGACCTTACACAGAGAGTTTTCAATGGCATGAATTCAGCTAGTCCACCACACAGAACACTCCTAATCATACTAGACATTAGCAAAGCTTTTGATGCCATCCCCTGCCACAACCTCACAAACAAAATACTCAACACAAACATGCACAATAACACAAAAAGATGGCTGGCAAACTACTTAGCAGGCAGATGTGCACACGTAACATTTACCGATCAGTCTTCTAACATCAGAAACTTCACAAACGGCGTCCCCCAAGGATCTGTTTTGTCCCCTACACTCTTTAGTCTATACATGCATGACGTACCCACACCCCACACACCACAGATACATATAGCTTCCTATGCAGATGATATAACACGTACATGTACACGCCAAAACGCAAACACAGCTGCATACATCATTCAACCTTACCTCAACACACTACACGAATGGTTCACCACAAACAGGCTCAAAATAGCTCCAACCAAATCTACAGTGACTCTTCTCACAAATTGGACAGCAGAACACAGTCACATCCCACACCTCACCATAAACAACACTCCCCTACCACACACACACACACACACACACACACACAAAATCCTTGGTGTAACATACAATACATCAATGTCATTTAAACAACACATCACAAACATTAAAAATAAAATAACACCAAGACTCAATGCTTTGAGGTCACTTGCCCATACAATTCGGACACAACAAAGAAACAACCACCACAGTATACAAACAATACATACGTTCAGTGATGAATTATGCAAGCCCTGCCTGGGCTTCTAACCTGACCAAAACACACTACAACACTTTACAGACCATACAGAACAAGGCCCTAAAAATAATCACAGGCTGCACAGCTACTACACCCACAGACCACCTACGTCAAGAAACCAAAGTCCTCAAAGTCAAGGATCACCTAGACATGAGAGGCACCCAGTTTCTTGCTGCAGCCTTCACAAACCCACAACATCCACTACAGTACATGGCTGCACATCCACCCACACCAAGGAACATCAAAACAACACCCAGCACACGGTACCATACACAAATACTGTCATCTCTCCCCCCTTGCCCACCTCAGACCAGCTTCCAGAAGCATATCCACACTCAGATCACTCGCCGCTCCATTCAGTCACTTAAAGACAACACACAGCTGCATGCACGGCCTCCTGACATCCACCCTTCTGAATCCTATCTTCCTTGTGAGGACAGGGTCCACCTGGCCAGGCTGAGATGTGGGCACCATCCAGCCCTCTTAAGCTACCAGAAGAGGCTGGATGACTCCATCGCTGATGCCTGTCCAGGATGCAACACAGCACCCCATACTATTAAGCACATTATGGAAGACTGCATTGCACACAATCACCTACGCCGACAACACAACATACACTCTTTGAGAGTGCTGTGGGAAAGCCCGGTCTCGGCCATGGCCTTCCTAAGGGGCTCGGGGCTGTTCGGCCAGACTGCCTAGGGAACAGTTACTACTACTACTACTACATAACCTCCTTGGCGGAAGGAAAAAAATAAAAAACACCCCACCTATACACTACTGTTTGTTCAGTACCCCTCCTAATTTTGGCACTTTTCAGGCTCTTCTGCCATATAAAACACACATAGGATTATCGATATTAATGCTAAACATCAAGAAAACAATGCATAAACAACAAAAATCCGCAAAAAAACTGAAGACGGTTTGAAAATCAGTTATCTGTGACGAGTGATTGCTCCCTTGGCTCAAAAAAAAAAAAATTCCATGGCCAAATGTCCTACCGGAAATTGGTTATATTGGCATAAATTCATACCATCATCTTCGCTGGTGTTTGTACCATAAGATAATCTAATAAAAACACACAAAACTAATAAGAAAAAGTACAGAAATGCCATCCATCCATCTATCATCCAATCCTATGTTGCCCCATGAGGAGTGGAGGAGCTCGGGGTTAGGCTAGTTGGTCGTGACATTTAAGATGAGAGTTACCAGCCTCACTCATCCCTAAATGGCATATACGAGCAGTAAACCCCAACCATCCCTTGGATATAAACCTACACAGGCTTAGTCTGATTGGAGCGCCTTAATTACCCACTAAACTACCGGGCGCCATAATTTGGTTATACACTCAATCCTCGTAAATTGTGGCAGTTTGGGTCTGAACCACTGCCGTGATTTATGAATTCCGTGATTTATGAATAATAACTTTTATGTGAAAAATTAATTTGGGTCTGGACTTCGGCCAACCTGCCCCCACAGCACCCTACCTACACTTATATAGGCACCATCAAACACAAACATACATATTTAGGAATATTCAGTGCATGTATTAAATAGAAATAAGCCATGTGAAGGGATCTCACCTTAATCCTATGATGAAATTGCTTAAGTGAATGGAGTGGGGCGGTGTTGGGAAGAACTTAGAACCTCTCAGCACTTGTTCTTCCCAAACTCTTTCACCAGCTTTGAAAGCTTCTCTCTGCTCTCAACACGGCAAATGAGCTCCAAACGTCGACTGTACAACAACTGCGGCTGCTTCTTGACGTCATGCTGCTTAGAGTGCTTCATTGGGGAGTCGGAAGGGGCCATGGCAGGTAGGAGGGGGGGGGGAAGTTGCACAAAAAAGGCAAATAACTCTCGTACTCCACGGCAAAAGTCTGTAGTGTGCGGACTGGCGGGACAAGAACAACAACAACATGGCGGCATCAGTATGCATATATGCCACCAGGGACGCTCGGTGATTGGTTGTTGGGTCGCGATTTTCAGTTTGAATGCCGCGGTTTACGGTTCTCCTCAGAAAAGGCCCACTTGGGTGCCTAGATCCGTGATTTTCATGACTTCAGTGATTTAAGGTTGCTGGCAGTCTGACGGCCACCTAGCCGTGATTTACGAATCTGTGATTTATGAACACGCGATTTACGAGGATTGAGTGTATAGTTACCACCCAGCATAGTAAATGGTTTCCTTGTGTACAGGAAACCATTTGGCATGTCACTTAGTGTAGCGTCACCCATTGGCAGATGGAAGGGGAGAGAATGAAGGAAAGAACGACAGACATGGGAGTGTAAAATTACCTGTAGACAGAAGGAAGTGGAAAGAATGAAGGAAAGAACAACAGAAGATGAAGGAAGGAGGAGAGGAAAGGGCAGACACCGAAAGCATCACTACATTGCAGTGAGCATAAAGTATTCAGGAGTAAAACTTACCTTCATATAACTTCCCACCATCCTAGTGTAAAATTTTGTCAGCACCTTCCAAGAGTTAGGCACGTGTCTAGATGCAGAATTTCATGAGCTTTCTTGTTGATATTGTGTAATTTTGATGCGACTAATAGTAGTCAAATAAAAAAAAATAAATAAAAACTCATGAGTCAGTGTTATCATCACAGAGGAGGGTAGGGAGTGAGGGGGGAGCAGCGAGGGTATGGAGGAGGGACAGGAGGGGGGGGAGAAGCAAGGCTGTGGGCAGGATTTTCACCCATCTGTCATGGTGCAGCTGGGCACTTTTACTGTACATTCACTTGCGGCTTGTGGTCTATTAGACTCCGAGTGACCATGCAGAAACACAGCTCACAGTGACTGGACAGCTTTGAACATTCGGTAGAGAGGCAGACAGCTGCTGTCACCGAACATGTACTCGTGGCATGCAGTCTGTGTTCAGTGGTGTTGGCAGTTAGGAAAGACTTATCCCAATGAATGGGCGATATTGGGCTTTCAGTAGAGAAGCGGACAGCCGCTGTCACCGAACACGTACTCGTGGCTTGTGGTCTGTGTTCGATGGTGGTGGCAGTTGGGAAAGAATTAGCCTTGTGGCTGCACAACATTGGACATTCAGTGGGGATGTGTATGGACGTTTTGACACCGTGTGCAGGTTACAGTCGTATTATGTGGTTGCAGGAGGTTTGTTGGGAGTGATCGGACGAGCGCGCAGCTTTGAACATTTAGTACAGGGGCGGACAGACATTTTAGCTCTGGTTGCAGGTTAAGGACTACTTCCTGCTAACAGTTTGAGCCCAGCGGCCACAATACCGAATGTTTGAACATATTGGCTGGTCAGCTGAAGTTATCGGGGACTTTTATGTCTGGATAATAGCAAATAAATTCGGATAATGGTTTAACAGAGCCAAGGTTCAGTGTCTGGATAATGAACATGTCAGGATAAATGAGGGACTACTGTAATTAAATGCAAAATTATCATCTTAATCCACCTAACTTAGTGTATGTTATTTTGGCATGTTTGGTTGTTACCATTGGTTACATTAGGTTAGATTAGGCTAGGCTATGGTTAAGTAAAGCTAGTTTAGACTGGGCTATGTTGGGTTTGGCTTGATTTGGTTTAAGTTAGGCTGGGTATGGTTAGTTTTGGTTTGGTTGAGTGGTTAGGTTAGGTCATTTTTGGTTGGGTTAGGTTATGTTGTTTTGTTAGAAGAGACAATTTAGGTTAGGTAAGGGTAGCATTTGAATTTTTATGGTTAGTGTTTTAATAATAAATTTCAGTTAATCTGAGTAGGTTTTAGAAAGTCTCCCATTACATTTGATAGACAAGCAAGAGTGAATCTGGATGATCATTGATATAAAGGAGAAGGAAAAGAAAACCGTTAGCAATCATTTACCACCATAAAAATTATGGCTGGCGTGGTTGTAAATGAAAGCTGGTCAAACCAACATCAATTGTATACCACCCATATGTTTTTGAAATTATGTCAATATTTTATCCATTATTATCTTAGTATGTTAAAAGTTTTTGAAACAAAAATGAGTATTACAATGTACATAATTGAGAACACAGTCTTAGCATGCATTTGACCCCAAATATTGCCATTCATGACTTCAGGGCATGGGCAACGCATGATGAAACTCACCTTCTACCCCATCTGTGATGATGTGGTCCAATGAAATATTCACAGCTGAAAGGTCCTGACCAATAAAAACAGCTCACTTGTGTGATGATGTCATGGGCAGATGTGCAGTGCCAGTGTTTGTGAGTCTTGGGCTTGACCCAACTCAGGAGCATGATAATAATGTTCGTATTCGAAAAATTCTCTATAATGGCAGGAGTGTGGATTCTTATCTTTTGGTGGTAATGAGAACCACTGTAACCAAGTGTACTATAACAAGGCAATCAAAGTACAGTGCTGTATACTGAGGAGAGAGAGAGAGAGAGAGAGGAGGGGGGGGGCTTGTATAAAATTATGTGGTGGTAGTCAGAATTAAAATATAAAAAATCTGAAGATGTTAGTTAACACTGGTTGCCTTTTAATGACACAGGGAGGAGTCAGAACAACAGAATGGAGATTTGGAGAATATACCAAGTGACAAGCCCATAATGTTATATGTCGGCAGCCTTCACTTCAGCAAAGTTACCACCAACACACTGCGGGACCTCTTCAGCCCTTATGGACAGATAAGCAGAATTAACCTTGTCCGGGACTCAGCTAAAGGACGATCAAGAGGATTTGCCTTTGTTGTGGTGAGTCTGGTAGCCATTTTGGTATGCAGAATACAGTGTACAAACATCCTACTTGTTCCAAAGTACTCCAACTTTTTCCATACAGTTAGTGCTTTAAATTGGGAGAAACTGGTAGGTCAACTTATTTCCAAAATATTATTAACGTGGTAGTAAAACAAAATTTAAAAAGGCATTGTAAAATGAGGACTTACTGTATTCTATTTTGGGTGGGAGGCAGTGGCCAAATTAGTAGAGGTGGACCTCAGTCCCAATGGACCCAGGGTCAAATCCCATCTGGGGGAGGGAACAGTTTAAGGATTTGAATTTCATTAAAACAGACTCTGCTGATCTGCCAGAAGACCCATTGACATTGTGTAAAAACACCCCAGCCAATACTAATACACCAGTCCTGTATGAGACTGCCCTAGCATATATTCAATATGGATGGTAGATGTTAGTGCTGGAGTTCTGACATTTGGGGATGTATAGTATAGACCACTAATGCACCTTAGGAATGAGTTGTGAATCCTCTGCTCAGAGTCGGAAAAAAGATAAATTGCATCAAGTGTATCATTTATAAAGGCTCCAACATAATTACATGGATCGACCTTGGTCACCTAATGACAGCGCTCCACACTGCTAGATCTCTAGTATCCTCCCTCTTCAGTCCCCTATCCCTGAAGCCACACTGTATGACCTCATCCCATGTCTTTTTCAGTCTGATAATCACAGCCCTGTCACCAGTGTTCACACTTCTCACCTTTTGCACTCAATTGTCATCCTCCATCCTTGCAACATGCCCAAACCATCTCAATGTACACATTCTCATCACAACATCAATACACCCCAGTCCCATTCTTCCTGTCAACTCTTCAGTTGTAATCCTAGCACCCCCAGCCTTTGCATGCTAGGATGCACTGCTCATCCATCTAATCATTGTTGTTTCTGTATGGTTGAGGCTACGATATCCCCTTCCATTACTGCCCAGGTCCCACTACCACACACCATTACACTCCTACAACTTGCCACCATGTCCCCCAAATAACATCTGTTCCACATAAAAGAGATTCACCAACAAGATCAGTCTTCACACCTGACAATCTTTATGTGCTCTCCTTGACACACTGTGCATGCGAAGTTGGCATTATCTCATAGTCTGTCTCCAATACCACTTTATCAAATGTGCACCCACCTACAAGTACTGCACAAGATGGAGTTACTTCCCACACTCTTGTGGCATACTACACATGGCCACTCTCCCTCTCTGCTTTGACCATACCATCACCAGCCCTAGATTCCTCTCTACTTTGACCATACCACCACCAGCCCTAAATACCTCTCTACTTTGACCATACCACCACCATCCCTAGATACCTCTCTACTTTGACCATACCACCACCAGCCCTAGATACCATCACCTTTGTTTTATCTGCATTTACTCTCAAACTCTTGTCCCCCATTCTCTCTCTCCATTTCCTAAATCTTTTCCCTTGCCTCCCTCTCATTCCCTACTATCAACGCTAAGTCATCAACATACATTATTTCCCATGGGAGTCCAGTGAAGTCGTGCGAGAGAGCTTCAAGCACCATGACAAACAGTAAGGGGCTCAAGACAGTTTGGTACATAACAATGGTGCCATGCTTCCTCTTCAGGTATTCCTGTATTGGGGTTGGCCATGGTACAGCTGATGTTTTCCATGGATGAGAAGCTAAAACAAGTGCCAGACCCAACTAATTATTCACCAGCAGTTGTGAGAAGCTGTTGGGAAAAGAGGGATTTGATATGTTTAACTAGAATTGTAACAGTGTTAGAGTCTTAGCTTAGACTTTGACTCTACCAAGTTTGTAGCCACATTTCACTCTGATGATAATACCTTTCATAGTTGATGGTAGCCATCCATCTACTACCTAAGTTTGTTGTCAGCCAGAGTAATATTTGTGTGGCAGATTCACATGCCATTGAAATTTCTAGTAACTGTTTTATAGAATAGTTCAGAACTTCAAGTTTCTTCCAGACTAAACTCCCAGGTAAAAAATCCATATTGTATATAAATTAATTCATTCATTGTTTTCCCGTCAATACAGTTCAGGTATTAATTGAACATGGTAATACTGTAATATAGTGATGTATGGTGATGTAATGGTGTAAGGCACCAGTTGGGACAGATGCTTCATACATTGATTTTAATCCCTAGGGTGGATTTTTAATTTCTTTATTACTATTATTTGTATTCAGTTGTCATGGCATAGAAGTGCCTATGGTGGTACTACTCTAAACTGGCGGCTAGGGTGGGGCGCGAGCCTCTGTACAGTGTTGCCACGTTTTCCATACCTGCGATCCCCCCCCCCCTCTCTCTCTCTCTCTCTCTCTCTCCTTTGGGGGAGATGTGCATCAACCTGGGGAATTTTGTTTCTTTTATGAGTGCCTGTTATAAACTTCTGCTTTCATTTCTTTATTTTATTTTTATTTTATCTATGTAAAAATATTATTGTTTTACATATGGCACCAGATGACCTCCCTGTTGTGGTGCCATGATTTGTTTTCATTCAGTCATTCTTTCCTTCCTTCCTTCCCTCCCTTCCTCCATCTCTCCCTCAGCATGACAATGCACTCAACACTGTCCCTGGCCTGCCTTTCTCTCTCTCTCTCTCTCCTGGGGGTAGATGTTCATCGCCCTAGGGAATTTTGTTTCTTTTTTGAGTGACTGTTATAAAGTTATGCTTTCATTTCTTTATTTTGTTTTTGTTATATCTAATTATATTTAAAAGGTGTCCGGGTCAGTCTGGGTCTCTGTAAGTGTTGCTGCTCACGAGGGATTAATATATTGTTTTTTTTTTTTACTAAGAAATTGGCATGTTTTTACTTATATTCCTGCACATTATCATTTAATCATATTTGTGCATTATTACCCACCCCAGAAATACTGTAAAAGCTAACAAAAGTGACTACATTTTTTTTGGAACACTGTAAAATATTTATGCCACGTTTCTGTATTGCCGTATAAATATTTTATGCATAATAAGTTTACTGTTCTTACATATATTATTATACAGACATTAACATTGTATTCATATGTGTTTATCTTATTTGTGATGCCTTTTACATATATAGCAGCTGTTTCACATTGCGGGTTTGGGAAACACAGCAATACTGTACAGAGGTTCACGCCCTACCCCAGCTGCCAGTTTAGAGTAAATGCTGTAAATAGGCAAGCAAAAGCCAATAAATATCAGTATCTGCATTGGAAGGGAAAAATTATCTTATAAACAGAATCATATTGGAATTGGCTGAGTAACAGTGAAAAATAAATAAATAAATGTTTTACCCAATGCCCCTAAACTCATATTAAGTCTTCTAGCATTTATTTCTTCACCTTTTAAGGTGTGAGCTAAGACTGTAATGATGATTACAAGTACTGCATCGTCCAAAAATATGGTCATATATCCCATCAAGTTTACTATTATAAATGGTAAAATCATCATCATTGTCATCATGAGCTAAAACATATGCAGTATTTAGACCATAATATGATATCACTGATTAGAATGAAACTCAGCACAAAAACAGTACATAAATGGCAGTCTTCTCTCAAGGAGCTGTGGCAGACATGTAGGAATCTGCGAGTCAGGTGTTTAACTGACCACGCACACGGACTTGCAGCATACACTGATATGGTGGTACCACTCTAAACTGGCGGTTTGGGTGGGGCACGAACCTCTGTACAGTGTTGCCACGTGTTCCATACCCGCGATGTAAACGGCTCTGATGTATGTAAAAGGCATCACAATAAGATAAACACATAAGAATGCAATGGTAACGTGTGTATTATAATATATGAAAGAACAGTAAACTTATTATGCATAAAATATTTATACGGCAATACAGAAATGTGGCATAAATATTTTACAGTTACAAAAAAAAAATTAGTCACTTTTATTGGCTGTTACCGTATTTCTGGGGTTGGTAATAATGTCACAATTATGATTATAAGATAATGTACAGGAATATGTAAAAGTATGCCAATTTCATAGTAAAAAAAAATAATGCATTAAACCCTCGTGAGCGGCAACACTCACACACACCCAGTCCGACCTGGCCAGAGCTTCCTCGTATCACCTGGGTGGTATGGAAATGAAGTCAAATTTACAATATGTACATTATAATGTAAAAGAAAATAACCAAAATGTATTCTAAAATACCACAGACGAGAGAGAGAGGGAGGGGGGGAGGCAGACCAGGGGCAGTGTGAGTGCAGCTTACTGGGAGATGGAGGAAGGGAGGGAAGGAAGGGGGGAGAGAGTGACTGAATGAAAACAAATCATGGCGCCACAACAGCGAGGTCATCTGGAGCCATATGTAAAACAATAATTTTTTTAAATATAATTAGATACTGTACAGTATAATAAAAACAAAATAAAGAAATGAAAGCACGAGTTTATTTCACTCATAAAAGAAACAAAATTCCCAAGGGTGATGCACATCTCCCCCCAGGAGAGAGAGAGAAGGCAGGCCAGGGGCAGTGCTGAGTGCATTGTCAAGCTGAGGGAAAGATGAAGGGAGGGAAGGAAGGAGGGCGAGAATGATTGAATGAAAACAAATCAAGGCGCCGCAACACGGAGGTCATCTGGCGCCATATGTAAAACAATAATATAAAAAACAAAATAAAGAAATGAAAGCACAAATTTATAAGACACATAAAAGAAACAAAATTCCCAAGGGTGATGCACATCTCCCCTCAGGATAGAGAGAGAGAGAGAGAGAGCCATCGCAGTTATGGAAAACGTGGCAACACTGTACAGAGGTTCGTGCCCCACCCAAACCGCCAGTTTAGAGTGGTACCACCATAGTGTTCCATCAGTGGCATGACTCAGGCTTAACCCGCCCCATCCCGACATTTTTGGACTTTTTTTTTTTTTTTTTTTTGGTTCAAACATCCGCTTTTGGTGAGAAACATCGAAAATTCATAGAGAAATCGCTCACCTGAGGTTTAAAATACCAGATTTAGGTGCGAGTACTTCCTTACGTGACTGGGTTTTCTAACAGGCTGGCACCAAAGAAAATGAGTTCTGTGGGAGGGTAACTATTTTATCCACTCATAAACAGTATTTATTTATTTACTTGGTACGAATTTATATGTAGTACAAGAGTATACTGGTTTTCAAACAGTAATATAGGCATATAAGCATTGTTTCACTCACTAACTCGTCACCATTCATGACCTTTTTTTCCCCACATTACCTGATCATCATTTCTGACTGTTTCTTCCTCTAATGCTATGTAAAACTTTGTCCTCCACATTGTCATCGATTGGGGAATCACTCTGGCCCTGAATGTCTTTATTGGCCAGGTCACTGGTAACAGGTGAATTGCCGAGACAATGGCGTGCAGGGGGGGGGGGAGGTTATGCGTTGTAAGGCATTGTTCCTGCTTGGCATCTTGTAGAGGAATAGAGGAAGGTGTCCCGTGTATATGTGCCAAAAATCACTCGTGAAATCACTCGCAAAAATTGAAAATTGTGCAAATTAGGGACCTTGCAATGTTGCCGCGTTAATTCACGTCGCCGGGACAGCGTGGGTTAATGATCAGTTTTGATGGTACAAGAGTTGGAGCCTGATAGTTTGGTGTGGAAGGTGAGAAGTGTTATTGCTGGGGGCAGGGTTGCGAGAGGCAGACCAAAAAAGACCCAGGACATGGTCATAGAGTGTGATCTCAGGGATAAAGGACTGAGTAGGGAGACTGCCACAAACCAAGTAGCGTGGAGAGCTATCAATAGGTGACCGAGGCCGACACATGCAAGCATGTTGGAGCCTTTGTAAACAGTGTGTGACAATACGATACCCCTCACACCTCCTTCTTTCTTTAATGTGTGTTTGCGTGTGTGCGTGCACATGCATGCATGCACTCATGCACACATGAACACCTCTGGAGTTGTCACTTGGATTTGGCCTCAGAAATATCAGAGGGGTTTTACTCTTCAGCTAGACCTGAGGCAAAGGCCAAGGTCAAAGTGTGTTTTAGAGGCTGAGGTTGAGGTCAAGGTCTCGAAAATTTGAACTCGAGGCAGAGGCTGGGCCTCATCCCCATGAAAGAAACATTAAAGATTCTTAGATAACAAGCATCTAAAAATATGGAGTAGGGAAGCCAACACAAATAAAGCTCAGAAACAATCCATTCTCCCCGCACTGTAATGAAGTCTCTCACAGCACAGCACACTTTCCTCATGCACCTCCCTTTCACAGCCACCGTCTTTCAACCTAACCTTAGCAAAAGATCTCTAGGAACATCCAGCTGGTTTCCTGCAGTGCACTAGGTTTATACACAGATGAGCCATTGGCCACAGCAACAGTAACAGTAACAATGTGTGCTGAGATGGTATAGTCATGCAGAGAGAATGGATATAGATAAGTTGGTGAAGTGGGTATATGCAAGTGAGTTTGAAGATATACCATTATGGTAAATGTTTGTGTTACAAGATAAAGTATGAAAATTAGGAAACTAAATAACTGGTAAGGAATGAGGATAGATTGATGAATTATTCATGGAAGGGCAGAGACAGTTGGTGTGGCACGATTTTTACATGATGCTAGAATGACTGTTGTGTTCAGAGGGTGTTTGTGAAGTGCTTATGTAGTGAAAAATCAGTATCATCCAAACCTTTTTTCCCACCCAAAGATGGGGTGAGATATGGTCTTCAGAGTCAGAAGAAAAAATTTAAAAATGATAGACGGAAAAGTAACAGAGTCTCTGCAGTTAAAAGGTCACACTCTTATTCTTTAACCTTCATTATTTCTGGGTCTTACCTTACCCTGTCTTTTAGGTGAAAATTATGTTTAAGATGGTGATGGTGATGATAATTGCAATATGTTGTGTCTTGGAGTGTTTGTATCTCACTAATTCCTGTTAGCTTCCTTCATTTTGTCTTCCTTTCTTTCCTTTCATATCATTTGTTTTTCCACCAGTTTGAGAACCCAGAGGATGGCAAACGAGCCCTGAAGGAACTCGATGGTTCAACGTTGGCTGGGCGGTCCATCAAGGTATCAGTTGCGAAGGCAGCCCCCAAGGATTTGGATGACAGCCAAGGTGAGAGCTTCCATAGTAGGCAGTATTGCTATGTTATTATGGTAAGTATTTAGAAGACACAACTACGGTCAAATATTTTGAGGTGTTATCTGTTGATATCTCACCATTTACTGACCCTTTTCTTCTGTGGCACTTTCATTGTAAATAAACTCCTCATCCCTCTTGGTGTCATTAATAACTCTGCAGGTCATTTACATTGTAAATTTTCTAGAAAAAAAAGTGTATCAGATTGTGATATATACGGTACTTGTTCGATTTAATGAATACTGTCACAGTGGAAGCCCTAGATAAGAGAATTATTTTTTTCCAGTATTTTTGCCCTATTTAATGGAAATTTTCTGTTAAATCGAGCATAAGTCTATTAAGGAAATTCTATACACAACAATGCATTTCTGGGGGTATTAATTATAGGTTCGGACTGCCGTGTGTAGCATTGAAAGTCTGCATAGTTTGCAAGATTTGGGTTGTTTTCAAGGATTTAATGGATAATAGCTCAAAATACCGGAAAATTTTCTTTATATTGAGCCTCAGTTACGGAACTCGATTTAGCAGAAAATTTGAGATAACAGAATGGGGATTGGGTGTATTAGTTCATTAAATAGAGAATCTACTGGAAAATACTAACTGGAGTTGTGATTTCTGCTAAGTACAGTGATCCCTCAATTATCTGACTTAATAAAGCCATCGGTACATTTGGATACGGATGATATCCGGATACAGAACAATACCCATACCATTCAGACCCTACCAATATTTACAATACCCCTCCTAATTTTGGCAGTGTTCTTAAGTCTTCCAGTTATTTAGACATCAAAACAAACATGGGAATATCTGATATAATGCAATATACTAAGAAAACAATGCATAAATAACAAAAATCCACACAAAAAATCAATGAAGACAAAGGTTGCAAAACAAATTTGAATAGCTATAGTATTATGTACTGTACTGTATTTACCACCTAGTGAACGGTGGACAGGCATCGTAACCTGCTAGCCTGTACAGTAGCTGGTGTACAGTAATTACGTGTGGTCTAATGGCTAATGAAATCACTTAAGAAACATTGGAAAACTCCTCCCCTAACTGTTGGAGCTGGATGATGAGTGGGGACATGCAGTACCCACCACTGAGCACAATGTTGCCATGTCTTTACCAGCTAGTCAGGCGACTTTGACCATTCAGTAGGGAGGTGGATGGCCAGTTTTGAACAACTGATGGGTTAGGTTCTATTACCAGTGCACAGCTCGAGTGGCCGGCCTGGTGACCATTTGGTAGAGAGGCGGGTGGCCATTTTTTCTCGGCTGGTGGGTTAGGTTCTGTTACTAGTGCACAGCTTGAGAGGCTGGGCGGGCGACTTTGATCATTCTGTGAGGAGGCAGATGGCCATTTTTGCTTAGGTGGTGGGTTAGGGTGTATTATCAATGCGAGGCTCAAGAGGCCGGCCAGGCAACTTTGACTGTTTGGTGAGGAGGCGGATTGCCATTTTTGCATAGCTGGTAGGTCAGGGTCTGTTACCAGTGCTTGGCTTGAGAGGCAGGCTGGCTGAATTTAACCGTTTGGTGAGGAGGTGGATGGCCATTTTTGATCAGCTGGTGGGTTAGGGCCTTTTACCAGTGCATGGCTTGAGAGGCTGGCTGGACGACTTTGACTTCAGTGAGGAGACGGACGGCAATTTTTGCACAACTGGTGGATTAGGTTCTATTACCCGTTCACAGCTTGAGAGGCCAGCCTGCCGTCCAGGCAACTTTAACCATTTGGTGAGGAGCTGGACAGCCATTTTTGCTCAGCTGGTGAGTTAGGGTTTATTACCAGCACACCGCCAGAGAAGCCAGCCTGCCACCCAACTGATTTTTTTTCATTTGAAGGCGACCAGCTAGCCATGTCAGAAATGTTATGTTCAGATACGGTCAAAGATTTTGGATACTGATGTAATGTTGGATATGGAGCAAGTCATGATACGAGATGTCCGGATAATTGAGGGATCATCATATTTTCATTTGTAAAAATGTAATGATATCATCATCATCATCGTCAACTGGACCTCCTTTCCCACCCTAGGGCAGGGTGAGGAGTAGCTATGTCCAGACAGCCCAAATTTGCCCAGTCCAATGGACAATGCTTCCATTCACTCATCACTCAAGCCCCCGGAATCCTGGCTCTATCGGATACGCCAGAAACATTCACCACATTCTGTAGCTTCACATAACATATCCGATAGAGTCAGTCCGGACGCTGGCACGTTAAAAAGAGGTGCCAAATCCCTGATCAAGCGCATCTCCTCATAACATTCATCCAGCCAGCTTGATGTCTTGTCAGTTCCCTAGCCTGACCGATTTCTAAACCTCTCTTCCTCACACACTTATCCACCATATCTCTCCACCTTCTCCTTGGCCTACCTCGCCTCCTCCCTCCTTCAAATTCGCTCAGATATACATTTTTCACCACTCTGTGGTTATCCATTCTCTCCACATGATCGTACCATCTCAGTACACTCTCTTCGATTCTGGTGTCCACAGACTTCCTCACTTGACATCTTTCATGAATCACATTATTTTGTATCCTGTCCACTGTCTGTACTCCACATACATTCCTTAGCAGTCTCATCTTCACTGCTCTTACTCTTGACTTTTCAATTCATGCCACACTATAGTCTCATATCCATATGTTAAATTTGGCACTAACACTCCTTCATGTAAGCCTTGTGTAGCTGCAACACTCAAGCCTCTGTTTCTTATCAAGGCCTTCATTGCACCTGCTACTTTTTTTCCCTGTGTTACTCAACTTTTCACATCTTTTGCACATTTTCTTCTCTTTTCTGTCACTTTACCCAGGTATTTGAACTCTCTCACCAGTTCCAGTCTCTCTCCTTTCACTGTAACATCGCACTGGGAGTCACCTTCTCGCTCAATAACCATCACTTTACTCTTTTCTACATTTACTCTCAAGGCACGATGCTTACAGACATCAGCAAAACTCTGCACTAGCCTACCAAGTTCTTGTCCGGTATTTGCAAGTAGTACTGCATCATCAGCATACAGCAAATTGGAGATATTCCATTCATCACCATTCATTACCAATGCCAGCCCCCTCTCCATTACTCATGTTTTTACTTCTCTCATCACCCCATCCATACATATATATATATATATATATATATTATATAACCAAGGGGTGGTTGGGGTTATATATATATATCCAAGGGGTGGTTGGGGTTGATTGCTCATGTAATGCCACTCAGGGATGAGTGAGGCTGGTCACTCTCATCTTAAATGTCGGGACCAACTGTCTAGCCCTGGGCTCTTACGCTCCTTATGGGGCAACGCAGGATTGGATGATGGATGGATATATATATATATATATATATATATATATATGTATATATATATATATATATATATATATAATATATATAAGATATATATATATATATATAAGATATATATATATATATAAGATATATATATATATATATATATATATATATATATATGTATTGAACAACCATGAGGACATCACACAACCTTGTTGCACGCCCACACTGATTGCAAACCATTCACTTAGGTGCACATTAACCCTTACACATGCTTCACTACTGTCATAAAAGCTGGTGGCATGTAGCAGTTTACCATCTACACTGTACATGTGCAAAATTTTCCACAATCCTTCTCTGTCCACTTTGTTGTATGCTTTTTCCAGATCCATGAATGCCATAAACACCTTATAGTCCTACTCACAAGCCTTGTCCACTATCTGTCTCACTGCAAATTATGATCCACACATCCTCTGCCACTCTTAAAGCCACCCTGTTTGTTACTCTCTAGGGCTTCCAATGTCTCTCTACTTTCTCTACAATAATTCTTTTATGTTCCTTCGCTGCCGCATTCAATAATCTTATGCCACGATAATTCTTGCACTCACGTTGCTCACCCATTATTTTTGTAGGGGGGTACAATCATAGCCATTTTCCACTCTACTGGAACATTTTCATTGTTTCATGCCTTCTTACATATCGCCAACAAGCACTTCATTCCACTCTCTCCACTACACTTAATCATCTCTGCATACACCTCATAACCCCAGCTGCTTTCCTATTTTTCAGTCGCTTCACAGCACTCTTCACCTGCTTGAGTGTCACGTCTCCTGGCACTACATTCCTTCTCTGCACACCCCCAAAACCCCAATCATGTTTACAGTGGCTCTGCTCTCTCTATTTCCATTCATCAGGCTTTCAAATATTCTTTCCATCTGGTCCTTACTTCACCCCCATGGGTTAATAATCTACCACCTACGTCCTTCACGCCATCATATTTCTTTCTGCTTTCACTTCTACATTTCCGCACCTCTTTTCAGAATAACTTCCTGTTTGAGAGTAGTTTGCATTCATTTTGCTTCCTATATCATCATTTACCTTCTCCTTTTTCCTCTTCACTGGTCTTTTTACGTGCTTCTTGCTCTCAATATATTCAGTTCTTATTTCAGCTGAACCCCTGTCCTGAAACCACTTTAGCTTCTTCGTCCTCGTGTCCTCCACTGCTTTCTTAACCTCATCATCTCACCATGCAATACCTTTCTTCTTTGTTGTTACTCTTGCCACACCACTTACCGCTGTAACATTTCTAACTAAGCAGTCCGTATATGCATTCCACAGGCTGTCCAGATCCATTTCATTCCAGTTCACTGATTCTACAGTTCCCTCACTTTGGTCCTGTATTCATCTGCCATTTCTTTGATCCACAGCTTCTCAACTTTCAGTCTTTCTCCCTGAGTGCTCCTCTCTCTCCTGATCCATCTCACTCCTCTCAGCTTGATCTTGCATACCACAATCATATAATCTGACAAACCTCCACATTGTCCTGTCACAGTCCTCGTATCAGGAACCATTCCCAGCATTGACCTCTCTACAAGCACGTAATTAATCAGGCTCCTTTCAACACGATCCCCGTTCCCTCTATACCATGTATATTTATATGCATCTTTGTGTTTGAAATCCATCATCATCATCATCATCATCATCATCCATACCCAATTTCCCACCCTAGGACAGGGCGAGGAGTAGCAATGTCCAGACAGCCCAAATTTGCCCAATCCAATGGGCCGCGCTTTCATTCATTCATCATTTGATCCCCCGGAATCCTGGCTCTATCTGGTACACCAAAAACATTCACCAGATTCTGTGGCTTCACATGAATGTATCAGATAGAGCCCATCTGAATGCTGTCACATTAAAAAGGGGTGCCAAATCCCTGATCATGCACTTCTTTTCACAACATTCATCCAGCCAGCCTGATCTATTGTCAGTCCTCAAGCCTCACCAACTTCCATACCTCTCTTCCTCACACTCATTCACCATATCCTTCCACCTTCTCCTTGGCCTACCTCACCTCCTTCCTGCATCAGATTCACTCAGGTATACCTTTTTCACCACTCTGTTGTTATCCATTCTTTCCACATGGCCATACCTTCTCAGTACACTCTTTGATTCTCATGTCCACAGACTTCCTCACTCCACATCTTTCACGAATCGCATTATTTCGTATCCTATCCACTCTCTGTACTCCACTTACATTCCTCAGCAGTCCCATCTCCACTGCTCATACTCTAGACTTTTCATTTTCATGCCACACGATAGTCTCACAGTCATATGTTAAAGCTGGCACTAACACTCCTTCATGTAAGCCTTGTGCAGCTGCATCACTCAAGCCTCTGTTTCTTATCAAGGCCTTCATTGCATTGAGCCTTTATAGACAACACAAGAGAGAATAAAATATCACCCTCTTAATGCCAGTCGCATTTACTAAGCAATGAGAATGTTTTTTTTTATAAATAACCCCTCTGGCGGTAGGGTTTTTTTTCAAGAATACTCCCCCAGTATCCCTGCTTGTCGTAAAAGGCGACTAAAAGGGTTGGCGGAGGGTTAGTGCCCCTCCCCGGAAAACAACTAACTAAAAAAACAAACAAGAAGCCTCGGACAAGGACTGACCAAATGATGACGACCCAGGATTGGACAAAGAACTTGGTAATGGCTACGTGGAATGTAAGAGGAGCGAATGATGAGGTGAAAGAGAGAGAGATTGTCCAGGTGCTTGAGGGTGCAAAAGTGGATGTATGTGGAATAACTGAAACAAAATGGAGAGGAGAAAGTGTGAGAGAATAGGAGTATGGATGGGGTATATGTGCAGGAGTAGGTGAGAATGAGAGGGCAAAGGAAGGAGTATGTATACGAGTAGTTGTGAGTAAAAGATGGAAGAAGAGCATAAGACAGTATGGATCAGTTGGGTCAAGGATTGTGTGGGTAAAGTTGAAAGTTGGAATACAAATGTGGGCGATTGTGTGTGTGTATGTGCCAACACAAGATCGTGCAAGCAGAGTGAGAGAAGAGTTCTGGACAAATGTGGAAGTGTGCATGGAAAAGTTTGGAAAGAATGAGAGAGTGTTCTTGATTGGTGATATGAATGGTAAAGTAGGGAATGTGAAGGTGGATGGAATAGTTGGTGAGTGGGGTGTGCCTGCTGCGATAGATGAGAATGGCAGTGCGTTAGTAGACATTTGTGCTGGGAGTGGGTTGATGATAGCCAATACCCTCTTCAGACATAAAATGATCCACAGGTATACATGGCGAGTGATGAGAAGGGTGGGTGGTGAACTGAATGAAAGGAAGGCAATGATTGATTATGTGTGTGTGGATGAAAGGATGCGAAGATGTGTAATGGATGCAAGAGCTCATAGAGGCTGGGGAAGTGGACTTTCTGACCACTACTTGGTGGTGGCCAGAATTAGGATACAAGTAAGATGGAGGAATAGAAGAAGGGAAAGACGAGAGGAAGGAGTAGTTGCAAGGAGAGTGGAAAGGTTACAAGAGGATGAGAAAAAGGCAGAGTATAAGAGAGAAGTGGAGGAACGTTTGGGCAAATATGAATTGGAGCAGATGGGGGACGTGGAAGGTGTGTGCAGGATATTTACTGAAGAAATATGTGCAGCATGTGATGTGATGTGTGGGAGGAAGAGAAGATGGAGGGGTGTGCAAGGAACAGCGTGGTGGACTGAAGAAGTGAGACAGGCTGTGGCACAAAAGAAGAAAGCATACAATGAATGGATGAGAAAGAGGGGCGTGGAAGAAGTTGAGAGGCGGAAGAGAGAGTTATATGTAGAAAGAAAGAGAGAGGTGAAAAGATCGGTAAGAGAGAGTAAGAAGAGAGTGGATGAGGAATATGGAAGGAATTTGAGTGTAAAGTGGAGGGACTGTAAGAAAATGTTCTGGAAAGAGGTGAAGAGAGTAAGACAGGGTGGATGTGAGGTTAGCAGGGGAGTGAAAGATAAAAATGGTAAATTACTAGTGGAGAAGGGAGAAAAAGTGAGCAGATGGAGAGAACACTTTAAGGAATTGTTGAACATAGAGGATGGAAGTAATGCGAGTATAAGTGGCTGGGGAATGGCTGGGAGAAGGAGGGAAGTGAGAAGACAGGAAGAAATCAGTAGGATAGAAGTTGTGGAAGCAATGAAGAAAGTTAAATTGGGGAAAGCCCCAGGAATTGATGGAGTGTGTGGTGAAATGCTGAAGCATGGGGAAGAGATAGTAGTAGAATGGATGTGGAAGATATGCAGATTGGCCTGGGAGGAAGGTAGAGTCCCGGAGGATTGGAAGTCAGGCATAATTATTCCTTTGTACAAAGGAAAAGGGGAAAAAGAAGTGTGTGGTAATCATAGGGTCATTTGTCTTCTTAGTATAATAGGAAAAGTGTATGGTAGGATACTTATTGACAGAGTTAGAGAAAGAACAGAGGAATTAGTTGGAGAAGAACAGGGAGGCATTAGGAAGGGGAGAGGTTGTGTAGATCAGATATTCATTCTTAGATCTTTAGTGGAAAAGTTTCTAGAGAAGGGAAAGAAGTTGTATGCGGCTTTCATGGATTTGGAGAAAGCATATGACAGGGTGGATAGACAAGGATTGTGGAAAGTATTAAGAATATATGGAGTAGATGGAAAGTTGTTGAATGCTGTGAAGAGTATGTATGATGGTGCTAAGGCTGCTGTGCGTGTGAATGGTGAACTAAGTGAATTTTTCTCTTTGGAGGTTGGGTTGAAACAGGGATGTGTCATGTCTCTATGGTTGTTCAATCTGTTCATGGATGGGGTTATAAAAGAGGTACAAGGTAGGGTAGTGGATGTTGGAGTGGCCCTGGTGAGAGAGGATAGTGTTTGGAAACTCCCTGTATTGTTGTTTGCAGCTGATACTGTGTCGTTGAGTGAAGACGAAGGGGAGCTGCAAGGCTTGGTGGATGAGTTTGGGAGTGTGTGTAAGAAATGAAATCTAAAGGTGAATGTAGGGAAGAGTAAAGTGATGGTCTTTGAGAGAGGTGAAGTCAGTGAATGTACAGCGAGGTTGGATGGTGAGGAATTGGAAAATGTGAGTATGTTTAAGTACTTGGGTAGTGTGATGAGTAAGGATGGAGGTTTGGAGGGTGAAGTGCTTGAAAGGGTACAGCAGGGAAGAAAGGTTGCTGGTTCTTTGAAAGCAGTGATAAGAAACAGGGAAGTGAGCATGGAAGTGAAAAAGTTACTACATGACAGTATTGTGATACCAACTCTAATGTATGGAAGTGAAGCTTGGATGTTGTTGGAAGGACACAAGTCAAGAGTGAGAGCAGTGGAAATGAGTTATTTAAGAGGAGCCTTTGG
This sequence comes from Coenobita brevimanus, assembly GCF_032717465.1. Lineage (NCBI taxonomy): Eukaryota > Metazoa > Arthropoda > Malacostraca > Decapoda > Coenobitidae > Coenobita > Coenobita brevimanus. The sequence goes on from NC_137015.1 coordinate 33,463,966, forward strand.
AGTCACATGGAGAGACAGGCTGACGAATGAGGATATAAAGGAGCATTGTGGTGTGGATGTGGATGTGATAGGAAGTGTTGTGAGGAACACACTGAGGTGGTTTGGCCATGTGGAGAGGATGGAGGGTGAAAGACTGACGAAGAGAGTGTATGCGAGTGAGGTGGAGGGGGGAAGAGGGAGGGGGAGGCCGAGGATGAGATGGAGGGATGGGGTGGAGAGGTATATGAGAGAGGGGGGTGTGAGTTGGGAGCAGGGCAGTGAAATGGCGGGGGACAGGGCTACATGGAGGCGATTTGTTTGTGGCCACCCCAAACGGGATTGAGGCATCTGGCAATCGATAGATAGATAGTTTTTTTTTTTTTTTTTTTTTTTTTTTTTTTAACAAATAACGAATATCCAACAGAAGATGACGACAACAGCAAGAAGAGACCTAGAGATTTGCGAGAAAGACTCAACCAGCGCAACAACAAGCGTCCCAGGATTGGTGACATATCACGCCCTCCTCTCTTAAGTAAGTTTATATCCAGTACTTGTTTCCTGTGCTGGGAGTTCTGTGTAAGCCATTGTTGAATTTAAAAATATCATAACTTTTCCAGACAACTGGTACTGCAGATTAGGAAATATTGGCAAATTGGCTATATTGGTAGCAGTGGAACTGTAATAAGTCATTTTCTCTTATTTACTCTGGACTTCTTAACATAAAAGAACATCAGTAAAAGAGACATAAATTAGGCCTTATGTATTTAATACTCGCTGAGGATTAGAGAGAATGCTGTCCACAGAGCAGTAACTCATTAGCTCAGGCAAGAGTAATTTTCAAGATTTTTTATTCATAAAGTTACTCATAAAATTTGTCATTCAAACTAGGGTTAGACTAGATTCTCTAAATGGAATTCACTGATATTCACCTTGTTGTGAAGAAGCAGATCAGGAAGCAAATTCTGTAGCAGTACATTCACATATCTCTTCCTCATGTATAGGGCTACCAAGTTAGTATAAAATGGGTATAGTTTTCATTTTTAGTACAGCAAGCTCGCCCTGAATGTGTGAGTTTCATTCCAAACGTGACGCGTTCGGCGCGAAAGTGCGTAAGTTTTAACTACTCCTTATCTTGCTCCCTAGACCCCCTAAATGTGGTGTTTTGCTGTTATCTACCATTGGTAATCAATATGAAGCACTTTAACACATCAGATCCGGGGGTTGTTTTCACCACCCAAACCACCAGCAGGTGTTTTTCTTAAAAATCACCATTATTTAAACCATAATTTCTCAGCTAAACTATAATATAAAATTATAGTATAATCTAATATACTGTAGCACTAGCCGTGTGTGTGTGTGTGTGTGTATTTTGGGCAGCAAAAACTGCACGTTCAAATCGCACCAAAATTGGCACAGAAATAGCAAAAAATTCGCTGATGTGAAAAAACTTGGTCCCATCGCGATTGAAAAGCTTTTACTATATTTAATGAGCGATCACATTTCGACCAAAAAGATGCCGCTTCTGGCACCCGGCATAGGATCTCCGTAGAATTTTTTGCCCACAGGTACAAATAAAGTATTTCGGACTTGCGTTTGGACAACTTGGGTTCCATTCCCGAAGCTGCAAATAACATGATCAGTTGGTTAGCTGCATAAAATCCAAGTGAGAGTGTTACACTAGAACAGCACATAAACACAAGAGCCCTCCACAGGAGCCAGTGTGAGGGGCCCGAAGGGCCCACGAGCACTTGTATAATATTATAATGTAATGCAGTAATCATAATAATATACTGTACTACAAAGCACTAGATCATGTATACATGCCACCCGGACATCCGCTTGTCATGTATACATGCCACCCGGATAGGATGGGTTAATTGGTTAGAAGGTTTATTTAATGTTATAACTTACAAATACAGTATTGCACAGCAAAACATCAACATACAAATACGAAAACACAAGGCAACATTCCGATGCCGATTGGTTTCGGGATAATTCTCTGTCAGGTCAGTTCACCGTCACAACAATAACAAGACAATTCGCCGTCATTAATGAAGGCAGCTATGGGTGACGCTTGAATATAATTCAAAGGCACTTACAGCGAGGAAGAAGCAAGTTCATTATTGACTAAAGGTGCACCTAATAATATCCAAAGCCTACACTATTGAACATAGCCTTTGATGGATCCCCTTGAAATATAGTTATTAAAGTATTGATTAATTAATAATAAGTATATTTATAAAAGTATTGATTAATTAATAATAAGTATATTTATAGAATGACAGGGAATCGTCCAGGGTGCAAATTGTCCTGATGGGGAATTGTCCATATTTTGACAGGGAATTGTCTGACCACGAATTGACGTGACAGAGTATTGTCTCGAAACCCACCGATCATGGGTAATCATATAAATCAAGTTAACTGGTTACAAGGCTTTATTTAATATTTTAACATTATTTAAGTGCTTTAACTTACAAATACTGGAACAGTGAATATTTAACTTACAAATACAGTACTGGGGAAAAGCAGTACAGCAAATCTTTAACGAACAAATAAAAAAGGCAATATTCCGACGTCTATCAGGTAAACTGGTTATAAGACTTTATTTCTTGCTTTAACGTTATTTAATAGTACTGTAACTTGTACATAAACTTACCGGAACAATAATGTAAATATTTAACATACAAATACAGTACTGTGGAAAAGCAGTACAGTGAATCACATGATCACGTGAACAAAAGAAACCATACGTGCCGCGGTGATATTCGAGGATTTGGCCTTTCAAAGGCCTCTTGCGAAAATTTATAGTTTTCGTAATGGTTCTTTGATCTTATGGTTTCTTATATGTATCCCAGCACTTGTCGCGTATAACTGTGAGTGTGTTCGGCGAGAACACGTTTGGGGGGAGGTTACTGTACTAGAATATGCTCTTGTAATTATTTATTTCCAAGCATGTGCTTGAAATTGTTGCATGATGTCTTAGAGACAGCATGGTTTATTTTCATTCATTTGTTCATCATCCAATCTTACATTGCCTCATGATGAGCTTGAGAGCCCAGGGCTAGGCAAGTTGGTCCTGATATTTAAGTTGAGAGTGACCAGCCTCACTCATCCCTGAGTGGCATTACGTGAGCAATAAACTCCAACCACCTCTTGGATATAAACCCACACAGGCTCAATCCAATTGGAGCTCCGTAATTACCCGCTTAACAACCAGGCATCAAAATTTGGTTACATGATTACCACCCAGTGTAGTAAATGGTTTCCTGGTGCACAGGAAACCATTTGACATGTCACTCAGTGAAGAGTCACCCACAGGCAGAAGGAAGAGGAAAGATTGAAGGAAAGAAAGACAAGAGGGAGTGTAAAGTCACCTGTAGGCAGAAGGACAAGGAAAGATGAAGGAAAGACAAAAGAGGATGGAAGGAAAGAAGGATGGAAGAGAGGAAAGGGCAGACACCTGAGAGCAGCACTACATTGAGTGAGTGGATGGTGAGCACCCCCACCTACCACATACAGCATGGTCTATTAGATGAGAAAAAGATAAGGAAAATATTGAGGTCATTTTAATAACATATTGTAAACTAATTCCCATATTTCAGATAATGCTGTACTCACTCCCATAGCCCCTCTGCAGGAGGTATGATCCCCCCAATAAAACCCTGTGCAGGTCTCCTTGTCAATACACAAAACCTGTCTCGACACAGATTTTCCGCAGGTCACGTTTATGTATTTGGTACATACTGATATCGGAAACTCTTACACAACCACTTGCATGTTATGTTAATGTAATTTTAATTATTAAAAATGCATTTTCATTATACATATTCCACCATAGGTTTGTCTCATCTTCATTGAATGCATGTTCAGTTACTGGCACTAACAATGTCTCTATTTATTAATAAAGTGACAGTGAGACGTGTAGATGGAAATGAGCTGAACTGAAAGCAGGTGACTAGTTACACAAGTTACACAACACAAAGGAAACAAATTGGCAGTAGATGTGTGTATATTTGCATAAATATCTTTAATATTTTCCACAGAAAGAGCTACAGGCACTAAAAATATTTTATTTGTTAAAAGTGAGAGTGAAATGCCTTTATGGATGTGAGTAGAACTGAAAGCATGCAGCTAGCTACGGTTCGTAATTTGTGTAACACAAAGGAGACAGGCTGGCGACGACTGCGTAAATATTACATAATCATCATCTAATTCTGTGTTGCCCCATGAGGAGCATAGAGCTCTGGGCTTGGCAAGTTGGTCCTGTCATTTAAGGTGAGAGTGACCAGCCTCACTCATCTCCGAGTGGCATTACTTGAGCAATAAACCTTAACCACCCCTTCCATATAAACAGGAAGAAGGAATGAATTTGGGACAGTGTGTAGGAGGAGGAAGCTGAAAGTTAATGTAAACAAAAGTAAAGTTATGGTGTTTGAGAGGAATGAAGTAACAGAGTGTGCAGTGAGGTTGGATGGTAAGGATATGGAGAATGTAAGTGCATTCAAGTACTTGGGTAGTGTGATGAGTAAGGATGGAACTTTGGGGGATGAAGTACGTGAAAGGGTACAACAAGGAAGGAAGGTTGTTGGTACACTGAAAGCAGTGATGAGAAATAGGGAGGTGAGTATGGAAGTTAAGAAGTCACTGCATGATAGTATTGTGATCCCTACCCTGACGTATGGAAGCGAGGCGTGGACCTTGCAAGAGGGGAACAAGTCAAGAGTGAGAGCAGTGGAAATGAGTTACTTGAGAGGAGCATGTGGAGTGACGTGGAGGGACAGGTTGACGAATGAAGAAGTGAAGAAACGTTGTGGGGTAGATGTGGATGTGGTTGAGAAGATTAGGAGAAATACACTGAGGTGGTTTGGACTTGTGGAGAGAATGGAGAATGAAAGACTGACTAAGAGGGTGTATGTAAGTGAGGTGGAGGGAGGGAGAGGGAGGGGTAGACCAAGGATGAGGTGGAGGGATGGAGTTGAGAGGTATATGAGGGAGGGGGGGTGAGTTGGGGGGAGGGTAGTCAAATGGTGGGTGACAGAGTGACTTGGAGGCGTTTTGTCTGTGGCCACCCTTTGCGGGATTAGGGCGTCGGGCTATAGATAGATAGATAGATAGAAGAAGGAACCAATGGCTGGAGCCCACAAACCGTTCCTTTCAAGAAAAAACAAAAACAATACAACAGAGCGAAATTCAAGATTCATTCATTTTGAGATCACACTGCATTTGCATGACTTGAGTTCATAGCAAATAGGAAATACAGACAAAGGGCGACAGTTCCAGAGTTGACCTGTTGCATAAATATATGACGGGGAGTAATGGTTATGTAACTCTTTCATTAGAGAGTTGGACAGAAAAGGGATGAGAATTTGTTGCTAGGCAAGTGCTACGCGTTCATCATAGAGGTGGAGGGATGCAAGCAGACAGTTCAGAGGAGCAGTGGCTATTGAAGTAGTGACAGAAAAGAGATAAAGATGCAGCAGTGTGGGAAAGAGACAAAGGTTGAAGGGAGTCAGTAAGAGGAGAAGAGTTAATGAAACAAAAAGCCTTTGACTCCACCTTGTTGAGAAGAGCTGCATGTGGGGAGCCTCCCCACACATGAGAGTTGTACTCTACATTTGGATGAATAATATCAGTTTATAAAGTTAACAACTGTGCAGGGGTAAAGAAGGTATGGAGTCGGCTTAGCACACCTAATCTCTTGGAAGCAGATTTTACAAGAGATGTAATATGATATGTACAGTACAATCCCTGCTATCCGGTATCCAGACAAACGGAATACTCAGAAAAACGGGAAAATTCAAGGGCTGGTAAAAATGTCAGTAAGTTATAGCTGTGCGCCAATTTGAATGGACCGCCAAACCACCGTTTTATCGTGTCACGCAAGCCTGGGTGAAGTCGGACTAAGCAAGGTGAAGGCATTTCTGGCTAATGTAAATCCCTAGTAAATCCTCTTAACCAGCCCTCCTCTTCCCTCTTTCCCCTGCTTGAATTCAGTCATCCTCCACACCCTCCACAATTTCCACAAATCACCAGTCTGTTTTTTACCACCAGACAGTAAACAAGCTCTCTTTCTGTTGTGTTGCTCTGATAGACAGTAATTTCAACACTCCAAAATGCCTAAAGAGCTAACTAAACTTAAGCGTGTCGTGCTTACCTTGAAACAGAAGCTGGGCATATGCAATAGATTTGAAAAAGGCGAACATTATAAAACACTGATGACTGAATATAATGTAGGAAATTCAACGATTTATGATATCAAGGCCTAAACATCCAAGCTCAATGAATTTTTCATGAAAAGCGAGACAAGTAAGTCCATTGAAAAAAGGCATACTCTTCATCGTTCGAGTGGTTTTGCTTAGAAAGATCTAGGGGAGCACCTATTTCTGGTCCTCTTATACAAGAAAAAGCAAGAGAGTTTCACAGTAAAATGAATATAGAAGTCGAGTGTGATTACAGTATTGGATGGTTAAATCGTTTCAAAGACAGGCATGGAATTTGTAATCCAAACATCTCGGGAGAGAGCAAATCAGCAAACAGCAAACTCCGGTGTTTTTCTTCCTAATGGACCGACTATAACTTGCACCACATAAATTCATCTTAGAACGCATGTGTGCTGGCAGAGATGAAAAAAAAAATGTTAATAGGAATGAAGGTTTACTTTGTTGGAAGAAAAAAAAAATAACATGCTTGCACTTTATATGTACATCATGTATTTTATTTTGTGCAAAACAGCTGATTGGCGAATTTGGCGGGTGAAGAGTGGAATGGTGGCAGTCAGTCGGGGCCGGGACCGTAAACAAAGCTTGTGTGGGGGCACAGGGGTCATGATAATTCTACAGTGCAGTCTTAACATCAGTTCACCAATAAATGTTCAAGATTTTATTTCTTTATTTTTCCACTTTTATGAGTACAGTACATACAATGAATACTTCGGTAGTTAACAGAATAGTGCAAAACAGATGAGTGGCGGAATGGTGGCGGTCAGTCGGGGCCGGGACCGTAAACATAGGTCATGGAGGGACACAGGTGTCGTGATAATTCACCAATAAATATTCAGGATTTTATTTCTTTAGTTTTCCATTTTTATGAGTACAGTACATACAGCCAATTATTCGGTAGTTAGGAGAATGGACTTGTGCATTTTGCAGTACTGCAAGGCATTGCATGCACGTGCGTTATGGCCATGGTGTGTGTTTACAAGTCAGTTTTTCTGGTGGAATCTCTTAGTGTGGCCCCTGATGTGAGTGGTGAGTACCTGAATTGTATTTAATGCTGTGAGAATTATCGCCTTTGTATAGATTTGAATATCAGAACTACAGGAAAAATCTGTAACCGGGAAGGTAAATTCCCCAAGCCGCCGGGTTAACTGGGATTGTACTGTAATATGATTCACTCTCATCTTAAATGCCAGGACCAACTTGCTTAGCCCTGGGCTCCTACGCTCCTCATGGAGCAATGTAGGATTAGATGATGGATGGATGGATGGATGTAATATGATCTTTCCAAGATAAATCGAAGAGAATGACACCCCAAATATGTTTATGGATGATGCAGGATTGAGCTGGATATTATTAAACATTAGTGGATACTCCTGTGGAAGATTTTGTTGGGTTGATAGGTGTAAGAACTGAGTCTTTGATGCATTAAAAACAACAAGAATGCTTTTACCCCAATCAGAGATATGAGCCAAGTCAGACATTAGGTGTGCCATAGCCTCTTTCGTTGTTTGTTGAAGTAACTGCTGAGATGGATGCTGTGGGACGCAAATGGAAAGGTGAAGGGTGGAATCATCAGCATATGAATGGATAGGGTTAGATGTACAGCTTAGAAGGTTATTGATGAATAAGGTGATATGACAGAGCCCTGAGGAACATCACTGTTGATAGATCTAGGAGAAGAACAGTGACTGTCTACAATGGCAGCCATTGAACGACCAGAAAGGAAGCTATAGATGAAGGCACATAAGAAGGATAGAAACCATAAGAGGGCAGTTTGGAAATTAAAGATTTATGCCAGACTCGATCGAAAGCCTTTTAGATGTCAAGTGCAATGGAAAAGCTTTCGCCAAAGTCCCGAAAGGAAGATGACCAGGAGTCTGATAGGTAGGTGAGAAGATCGCCAGTGAAGCGTCCCTGATGAAACCCATACTTATGATCAGAAAGAAGGTTGTGATGAGAATGATACTTCAAAAAATTTTGTGTTAAGAATAGACTTGAAAACTTTTGGAGACACAGGATGTTAAAGCTATTGAGTGATAGTTTGAGGTTGGGAATGGTCATCCTTCTTTGGGACAGGCTGAATGAGAGCAAACTTCCAGCAAGAAGGAAAGGTACAAGTTGACTGACAAAGACAAAAGAGTTTACCTAGGCAGGGTGTAAGCAGAGAAGCTCAGTTCTTGATAACAGGAGGGACCTCATCAGGCCTATATGCCTTGTTATTATTGAGGCCAGTGATGATAGAAAATAAACCAGTTGAAGAAATTTTAATGTCAGCGATGAGGAAGTTGGAGGGGGGAAGTGCCGGAGGAACAGCACCGGAATCATCTGAGGTGGAATTGGAGGAGAAAGTCTGAGCGAAGAGATCTGCTTTATCTGTAGGAGAAATAACTACAGAGCCATCAGAGTAGAAAAGAGGAAGGAAGGATGATGAGGTAAAGTTATTAAAAAACGGTTTATGGCAAGATGCCCGAAGGAGCAGAAAGAATTTGACTTGGAGAGTTGAGAGCATTTATTATGGATGAAATTATTTTTAGCAGAGTGAAGAACAGACATATCATGATTCCAGGCTGAAACATAAGAAAAATGTGATACAGGGGTGGGTTTTCTTCAATACCTTTTATAGGCCCTTTCCTTGTTGTGGACATCATTAGAACAAGTGTGATTAAACCAAGGCTTCCTTGCATTAGTCAGAGGATATGAGAAAGGAATGTATGCTTCCATGCCCGAGAGAATAACCTCCGTAATATGCAAGATGCACTCAGCTGCTCCCGGCCATGGAAGAAGCAACAATCATTCTGGGGAAAATCAAAGAAGTACTGCCTGAGGGCCTCCCAGTCAACAGCTCCAAAGTGTCACAACCGATGTTTCATTGGAGGGTCCACAGACCACACTGGAGTGACTGTGATCAGAGGAGCCCAGTGGAAAGCAAAGATTAACAGCCGAAGGAGAAGAATTAGTTGTAAGGAAGAGGTCAGGTATGTTAGAACGCTCTCCAAGGCAGTCAGGGATATGGGTAGGGTAATGTACAAGCTCCCCTGGGTCATTAAGGATAGAAAAGATGTAAGCTTGTTCACCAGGTGGATCAATGAAAGGAGAGGAGAGCCAAAGATGGTGGTGAACATTGAAATCCCCTAGAATGAAGATTTCAGAGAAGGGAGAAATGGATAGGATGTGTTCCATCGTAGAAGTAAGATAGTTGAAGAGTTTTTCATTGTCAGTAAAATTATGGTAGGTGGGGGTGCTCACCATCCACTCACTTGATGTAGTGCTGCTCTCGGGTGTCTGCCCTTTCCTCTCCTCTCTTCATTCCTTCCTTCCTCTTCTGTCTTTCTTTACTTCAGTCTTTCCTCGTCCTTCTGCCTACGGGTAACTTTACATTCCCTCTTTTGTCTTCCTGTCTTTCATTCTTTCTTCTTTTTTCTGCCTATGGGTGACTCTACACTAAGTAACAAGCCTAATGGTGTCCTATACACCAGGAAACCATTTACTGTGCTGGGTGGTAACCATATAACCAAATTTTGGCACCTGGTGGTTTAGTGGGTAATTACAGCACTCCAATCAGATTGAGCTGGTGAAGGTTTATATCCAAGGAATCTATCTATCTATCTATCTATATACCTAGGCTGCTTCCCCCAAGGAAAGGGAGGTAGCCGAGACAGGACGACTCACTCTCCATTTACTCATCCATTCAAACACATTTATTCGCATCTTAGCCCCAAAGGGGTGAACGGACAGATCCTCACCGCACCACACCGCACAAGGGTCAACTGCACAATGCAATCAGTGACATCCGCAGCAGGGCCCGACAGCAGAACTGGTTTACCCCTGCCACATCATAATACACCCATCCCCTTACCCGCACCTGACCTGACTAGCTGATCAGACCAAATGCGGGAGAATATCCCCTCAGGGCTGCGTCATCACTTATTCATTCACAATTTCTCTCCATTTATTTCTGTCACGCACAGCCACTCTTCCTTGCTCAACAGACATCCAAGGAATGGTTGGGGTTATTGCCACTCACGGATGAGTGAGGCTGATCACTCTCATCTTAAATGCCAGGACCAAATTGCCTAGCCCCAGGCTTCTACGCTTCTCATGCGGCAACATAGAATTGGATGATGGATGGATGGATGGAGTAGAATTAGGGGATAAGTAAACAGCACAGATACATTTAGTTAGAGAATGACAGGAAAGCCAAAGCCAGAGAGCAGAGAATTCAAAAGAGTCAAGTTCAGGAACATGAGAGCAAGATAAGTCGGTGCACACATATACACAACAGCCGCCTTTGGTTTTGAAATGAGTATAGAGAAAGTAGGAGGATACAGAGAGGGGTTTGTTATCAGTTGCCTCAGACAGCTGAGTCTCGTTTAAGAAGAGAAGGTGAGGTTTAGAGGAAGAGAGGTGGTGCTCAGCAATGAAAGTCAGAGGAAAGGCCGCAAATGTTGCAGAAATGAAGAAGTGAGTCAGACAGTGGTTCTAGGCAATTTGCTGAGTTGACACCGGGAGAGGGGCAGATGGTGGGAGCATTTATTGCCCCCTTCCCCCAGACCCCAAGGCTTGGTTATTAGATGCCATTTTGGTTTAAATTTTGAATAGGAAGTGCTGTGTGTAATATGCATGTAGTTTGGCATTGACAGTTAGAGAAACTTGTACTGGAGAGCATGCTGGCTTACTTTCTGTGTTAGTGCAACACTGAAAAAGTTCAGCAAGGGAGATGGTCAGGAACTAGTCCTGGGAGCTGATGAAACTGGAGCTCCAGCTCTCCCTGTCATCAGCTTTCCATCCACCTTGGGAACACTGCCCTTCTCAACTGGTGTTACAGTTTGCTTCCTAAATGGAATCCACTGGAATTCGCCTACAGGAAGTATTAATACAGTAGAACCACTTTGGTCCGGACCCCTTTGATCCAGATTTCTGTTAATTCGGACAAAATTTAAAAATAATAAGCTCCAAAAATATGTTGAAAGTAATTCTAAAGTCATTTTCAGTATCGGCGCGGAAAGTGATCGTCATTTGTTTAGTCTCGGATCACGTTAGGTCGCAACATGGGCGCCTGTTTAACCTCTACATCGCGGGCATGTTTACCAATGTTTTGCATGTGCTGCGGGGTTATTCGGGTTCCGACAAACCCTCAAAAAATATTTGCCAAAAATCAGTTATTAGTCCTAGAATATTAAAATTACATATGCTTATGGCACATACCTTCAGCTTTCTCCTGGAATGTTTGTTGAGCCTTCGTCGGTTACCGTAGGACTTGTGGAGTCCTCTGAAGTTGGGTAACGAAGTCTCCACTTTGCACTTCCCGACAACCCGTAATATGATTACCGCAGCCAGATATTAACACTATAAACACTACTCTATGATTTGCAAGTAGTTTGGGATCCATACTCCAAAAAAAAACCCACTGTGAAAGCAATGAAAATTACAAGCGTGTCTGACCGTTGCACTTGCGCAAGTTCGCTCTTGGTACTCTGTCATTTATTATTCATAAAACCTCTCACACTTTATATTTCTGTTACTATATAACACTTATATATATCTACAGTCTTTGTCCATAAGTTTCCCTCAGTAGTATTAGTTTATTGTCACTGTAGGGATTCAATTTCTTTCAGTAAAATACGTAGCATTCACTTTCTCGTCCTGTATACTAGCATTGATAGTGAATGTCACTTTCAATTTCACTCTGATAACTCATAGTATTCAGACATGCTAGAGTGAAACTTTCACTTTCATTACTCCTAGGGTATATACTTGTATTCTTATAATACTACTCATTTACATTTCTATTTACATTCTCTAGTTTATTTACGTTATTTACATTTCTATTTTATTTACACTGTGTTATGCACTGTCACTTGAAGTAACTTATAAAACTATTTTCCACTGTTCACGTATATTTACATTCATTACTTTCACTTGCTGTTTACACATTATTTACACATTATTTACAATTCCACTTGCACTGTTTTACTCAATAGAAAGATCGTAGTCACTCTTTTATCAATTGTCAGCCCTTTACCTCTTTCCACACGAGGTTTAGTAGGGGGTAAAGGTCACAGGGCCCTTTGCATGGGGGTGAAAAGGCCTTGAAGCTAGCAAGAGTGAACAGACGTACCCCCACACTGGAAGATTAGAGTGAACTGATAAGGGTGGGCCGGGGTGGTGGCCTACCTAGGGAAATCAGTACTGCCAACGTTTACCCTCTTGACACAGCTAATTTATAGCAGTGAAATGATATGGCAGGAAATCTAGACAATACATTATAAATTAGGTAGTTCCAGGTGGATGTAAATATCACTTAGGCTTCTCCCTTCCCTCCTTTTATGTATATTTATTAGGAAAATAGATTATACGGCATATTTCAAGGGGAAATAAACAGCGAAAATTAGCGAACGAGTGCACGTGAGGTGTTGTCAGGTGATAATTAGCCAGTTCCAGGTGTATGGCACTCTCACTTACCTTATTTCTTTCTTGTATACATTATTTGGTATAAGAATAGGGCATAGGGCTTATTTCAATGGATGAAATCAGTGAAAAATTCCAGGGAAGATTTACTTGGCGAAGCACGGCCAGGCAGGCGAGAGGATAGGGTAATGGAGGGGGGGTAGGGAGGGGAGTCAAGAACGGGGAGAAATGGCTAAATTGTCAACAATGGATGGGAGTACAGATGAGATTAGGAGTGCTGACTAGTGTTGGACATTGGCAGTACTGATAGATGATACAAGCCCCGACTTGGAAGCCCGAGTGAATTCAAAATAACACAGAATCACAAAAGCGACGCCCCGCGGTATGATCCCTTGCTCCCAAGTGTCACGAAAGTGACGCCCCGCGGTTAAGGGGTTAAACACACGCTAGCATTTGTTCCATCAACTAGTTCACCAACCATTTATATTTTTACGCTGTATTTCAAAAGTTAATCCTCCTTACCATGCCCCTTAATGCAAGTGTAGCTTCTGCAATGAATAAAGGTGTTAAAAGGAAGCATGTAACACTAAGTATTGCAGATAAAGTGAAAATACTGGATAAACTAGAGGCTGGTGTTCCTCCAGGAAAACTCGTGAACGAGTTTGGTATCGCCAAACAAACTGTGTCGGACATCAAGAAAAACAAAGATAAAATTAGACAGTTTGCTTTAAAATTTGATGTTACAAACAGTGACTGTGGTGAAAATAAAAGAAAAACTAAAAATGTCACATATGTTAATAATTAACAAACATACCATATGTAGATAGTTTTTGGTATGAACTGGAGATTACCCTGATGGTCCAGACAATCTGCTAATTCGGACAACCCTTCCCCCCATATAGTCCGAATGAGAGAGGTTCTACTGTATATTGCCAGCCCAGACACACCCACTACCTTTCCCAACTGCATCCTGCTTATTGCCATGCTTGTAGTAGCAGCATCATGCAAAGTTTTTCATCATCATCATCATCATCTAATCCTGTGTTTTCCCATGAGGAGTGTATGAACCTGGGGCTAGGCAAGATGGTCCTGACATTTAAGATGAGAGTGACCATCCTCACTCATCCCTGGGTGGCATTACGTGAACAATAAACCCCAGCCATCCCATGGATATAAACTTGCACTGGCTCAATCCGATTGGGGTGCCTAAATTACTCACCAAACTACCAGGCGCCATAATTCGGTTATATGGTTACCATATTAAAGGTCTTCATGGTGTAGATTATTTACAATAAACCTACTCAGAAACCAGATATTTTTTAATTTACTTATTTTGTATTCATTTTTTATTTTTTTACTCATTTGAGCCCAAAGCCTGTTCATCATTAATTATTGTCTCTGTATCCTGGATATTGAGTCCAGGCTGATTGTCTTTACAAAAATTCATAGTATTAAGTTACTGGCAGATGAAAGCATACACCTAGGTCCACTGTAATACTAGTTCCTAAAAAAATTTATTGTACATTAAGGTTCTACGCTTGCTGGGCGACTTGGCGGCATGGTGGGTGGTCTTCAAACTAACAGCCTTCAAGGGCTACTTGATAGTCCTGGACAGTTGGATGCAAGAAACAAGTTGTCCCGTCCAGGTGGTGGTTTGCTACCACATAATGTTGGTAAGTCTTCATTTATGTGACTGTTGTAGCCTCTAGTTCATACCTAGTATATGTTTCTGTATTTATATTAGTTTCCTTCATTTGTAATACAGTATATTGTTTCGTTTCATTTTTGTAGGCTCCAACATGCTTGCATGCATCGGCCTTGGTCACTTAATGGCAGCTGTCCATGCTGCTCGATCTATGGCAGCCTCCCTGCTCAATCCCTTAACCCTGAGGTCACACTTAATGACCTTGTCCCACGTCATTCTCGGTCTACCCCTCGCAAATCCAACCCCAGTATTAACACTTCACGCCTTCTGCTCCCAATTATCATCCCCCGTCCTCTCCACATGGCCAAACCATTCAAACTACCTCTCCTCATCACAACACCAATACACTCCAGTCCCATCCTACCTCTCAACTCTTCCATCGTGAACCCAGCCCCCCCAGGCCTTGCACCCAGGGACGCACTGCACATCCACCTAATCATTGTCATTTCTGTACGCTTGAGCCTACGAATATCCTCTTCCATTACTGCTCAGGTCTCACTACCATACAGCATCACATTCCTAACATATGCTGCATACAAAGACCCCTTAGCACGTAGGGGGAGTCCTCTCAGTGTCAGGAGAGGCAACAGCTCCCTGAACTTCTTACAACCACTTCTCACCCTAGCCATAGAGCTAGCTCCAGCCCCACCTCCAGCACATAACATGTCTCCCAAATAACAAAACTCTTCCACACACTCAAGAGACTCACCAGCAAGTTCAATCTTTTCACGTCTGACACTCTCCACCTGCTCTCCCCGACACGCAGCACACATAAAATCAGCATTATCTTTCAGTCTACCTCTAATACCACTACATCTCTTTTGCATCCATATATCACAGACACTGCACAAGATGGAATTACTTCCCATGCCCTTGTGGCAAATTGCATATGGCCACTCTCCCTCTTCTTTGACTGTATCGCCACCAACCCTAGATATCATCACTTTTGTTATATTTGCATTTACCCTTAAGCCCTTGTGCCCCATACCATCTCTCCACTTCCTAAATCTTTCCTCCGCCTCCCTTTCATTCACTACAATCAACACGAAATCATCAGCATACAACATCTCCCACAGGAGTCCATTTCTGTAGTCACCTAAGAGGGCTTCAGTTACCATGATAAACAATATGGGACTCAAAATTGACCCCTGATGCACATCAACATTCACAGAAAACTCATCACTCAAATCTCCATTCACTCTTACCTGGGTGCAAGCACCCACATACATAGCCATAACCATGAGAGGGCAATACTGAGTTGCATTACTGAGTTAAATTCGAGTACCAGTAGCAGTAGTGACATGACTTTTTTCGTTGTGTACCGAAATTGGTACCGACGGTACTTTTTAAGCATATTTTGTCGGTACTTGGTACCTGTACATTTTATTTATCTATATTCATGTGTGTGATAAAAAAAAAGGTGAGGAGAAGGCTTACATGGCAGTGCTGCTGCCAACCCTGGCCATGTGCCTCAAGAAATTAAAAGAGGTGAAGGAAATCGCCGATCTGACGGTTTGCTAGCTTCTAGTGAATGCAGTGATTGGAGTTGTGGAAGGCAGGTTCGACCATTGTTTCGAGGACATTGACTGCCTGCTTGCTGCTGCCTTTCATCCCCAATTTGAGCTATCTTGGTTGGCGTGGTTACCTGAGTCTGCCTCCTATGGCATAGAAAAAATGAGGAGGAGGGTGGAGAAGAAGATGGTGTCACTACTGGAGAGCAAGCTAGAGGATGCGGAGAGTAGCACCACCGATGATGATGACAAGCAGGATGTCTAGGAAGAGTTTTTTGAACCCCTCTACTTACAGAGGAGGAAGAAAAGGGAGACTGGGGTAAAGCTAGTAAAGGAATATTTGGAGAAACCCCAGAAACATAAGATCAGCAAGTACTGCTTTCCTTGCAAGGTTTTCAGAGACATTTGTAACTTATAACACACCAATACCATCCAGAGCTGCTGTGGAATGTCGGTTTTCATTGGGGAAGGACATGCTCAAACCAAAACGGGCGGGACTCAGTGACTATCATTTTGAAGTGCTCATTTTCCTCGAGGGCAACATTGGAAAAGAGAACTGAAGTTCACCGTGTAATTATTAATCAGATTATTGTGCATGTAATGACACGATGTAGTTATAAAATTGTGTTTATTTTGATGAACACTAAACTGGCTGTATAAGTATGTAAATTACAGTGGCCGGTTAAAGTTTAGTGATCTGTGTATTGAAAGTAAAGGACTGAACGGTCGCAAAACCTCATGCTGTAGTCTCCCCATAATTAATGTGACTGTGACAGTTGTCTGACAACATCTTTCATCTCTCCTCAGGTCTGGCTCTGTTGACAAGGCTGGTCTCTGGGTCCTCAGTGTGGTAAAAAAAAAAAAAAATCACTGAGCAAGTTTACTTTATTGATATTCATGTACCGAGTCAGTACTTGGTACTTTTTTACCAGTACCAGTAATGATACTACAATTTTAGGGAAGTACCGGTACCATTACCAATGGTACATTTCTGGCCATAACCTCCCTAACCAGCCACTGCAACTCAAGCTTTCTCATTGCCCACTTCACCACCTCTCTAGGGACTCTTGTCAAAGGCCTTTTCCAAATCAACAAAAACAAAATACAGGTCTCTTTTCTTTGCTCTATAATTTTCCTGAAGCTGTCGAACAATGAGTATGGCATCAGTGGTCCCCCTTTCTGGCATAAACCCAAACTACATTTCATCAATATTCACTCTCATCTTTAATCATACCTTCTAGAACTCTCTGTATTACCTTCATTATGTGATCTAAAAGCTTTATACCTCTTTAATTTCCTCTTTCCAGGGCATGTCCCTTTGTACACATTTACAGTTACACTCTTCAGCCAATTATCTGGGACAACACACTCATATCTAATCATATTTGTCAGGTCAGTGACTAACCTCACCCCTATATCTCCTGAGGCCTTCAACATTTCAGCAGTCAACCCAGACACACCTACTGCCTTCCCCAGCTGCATCCTGCCTATTGCCTCACCCACAGTAGCAGCATCAATCAAAGGCCAAGGACCAAACACTGGATCTGCTGGCTCCAAACCTTCCCTGTCCTAGTCAAACTCTTCAAAAACCGCCTGTAATGATCTCTCCATGCATCTTTAATATCCCCACTGTTCACCACTGCCCTTCCTTTATCATTGTTCACACACTGCTCACCTGTAATGTACTGATTATCCCTCTTCAACTGAATTACCACCTTAAATATCATATTTTTCCTTTTCACATGATTTAGGTTATCAGGTAAAAGTCTCTGTGGCTCAGACTTTGCCCTGTACACCTCATTTCTAGCCCTACGCTTGGCAGCCAAGTATTCCTCCTTGTTACCACCCTTCTTCCATTCCTGGAAAAGCCTTCTTTTCTCCTTAACTGCAGCTTTTACACCCTCATCCCACCAACAAGCTACTTTGTCTTCGTGGGCCTTATGTCCAACCGCATATTGCATCAGTAACCCTCTGTCCACGGCTCCCTGTTCAGTCACTGCTCTCCTCATCTCGTTATAGAAGGCATCCCTTACTGCTTGGTTTGCCAGCTTCCCTATTTTCCTCCTAGGTACATAAGTCCTTTTTTTCATCACTCGTACTTTATATATATATATATATATATATATATATATATAAGTAATCCCTCTAATATCCGAACACCCAATATCCGAACATCCCCACTAACCGGACATAATCGTCTCAGGATCCAATATTCCCAAAATGGTCCGAAAACCGCAAAAAATTCGGGAAAAAAAAAGAATTTTTCCCGCCTGTAATTTGAACTTGGCGCGCGCAGCGCAGGACGGCTTTGTTGTGGTGCGTCATTCCTCTGACGTCCGATAGAGCGCTGCTGCATCCTCCCCACTTTCTGCCTGTCTCTCGTCGCGAGTGCACGCTCATCGTCATGGCTGCCCACGTGCTCGCTTTTGTGGTGGTTCCTTACCTGCTGCAGGCACACCTGCTGCTCTCGGGCCTCTTATTAGTATGTGTGATGATGGCCCCGCTGCCTGAGAAGAGGAAGAGAGTGGTGTTGACTCTGGAGAAGAAACGGGAGATATTGGAGAAAGTAGATGCGGTATGGTCTTCTTCCCACATCCTCCGCGAGTTCAACCTGGCCCAATCTACTTTGTTCGATATCAAGAGATCCCGAGACAAACTCATGCAGTACACGGCTGACTTCTCGTTGAGAAGCAAACGCAACGTGGAGAGGAAGGTGATGTTTACTCCCAAGTTTGCTGAAATCGACTGCTCCACGTTGATTTGGCATCGACAGCAACGTGCTGCTGGTGTGATGGTACATGGTACGGAGCTGAAGGCTGCTGCTGAGATGTTCGCCAGGCTTCACGATGCCCCAGACTTCAAGGCATCCGAAGGTTGGCTCTTTGCATTCAAGTTATGGCATGGCCTTACCAACCGTAAAGCTCATGGCAAAGCTAACGAGGATGGAGTTGACGAGTTTCAGCACTAGGTGAAGGGCTTGATTGACAGGGAGGGCCTCACTCTCGGTCAAGTGTACAGTGCTGACGAAACTGGTTTATTCTATCACTCTTTGCCAACAAACACTCTAGCCGAGGAGACGGAGAAGCGTGTACCTGGCCGCAAGCTCTCCAAGCAACGGATATCTGCTTTGTGTTGTGCCAATGCTGACGGCATGCACCGGCTGAAGCCCGTTATTGTTGGCCGTGCAAAGCAACCTCGGTGTCTTCGTGGGGTGATGGATGACCTTCCTGTCGTCTGGTACCATTCCTTGAAGGCATGGTTTACAGCCCAGATCTTCAAAGACTGGTTCCACCGCCACTTCGTCAAGGAGGTCATACATTACCAGATGAAGACACTGGGAATCCCACACGACCAGGTAAAGGCCCTCCTTCTCCTCGACAGTGCACCTGCCCACCCGTGCGACAAGGACTTGGTGGCTGAGAATGGCTGGATTAGGTGCATGTTTCTGCCACCTAATACGACTGCTCTCATCCAACCAATGGACCAAGGAGTGATCGTGGCAACAAAGCGCCTATACCGAAGGAAGTTCCTGGACGAGGTGATGGTTGTTCTCGAGGACGAGGACGAGCGCAGGGAGGGACGGGACACGCGAGGCCAGCGTACTTTGGAAAACCTTCGCCGCTGCAACATCAAGTCTGCAATCTACAACTGGGCCCGTACATGGAAGGAAATCCCTGTCAAGTCTCTAGAAAATGGTTGGTCTCATCTGCTTCTTGGAACGGATGTGGAGTACGATTTTCTAGGTTTTGACGTGGATGACTTCCATGCACGGCTACGTACGCATGGCGACGATGTTGATGTGGACGATGTGCGTGAGTGGTTGGATGACGACGAGGGCGATCCTGGGTATCAGACATTGTCTGATATCGAGATCGCATCTTCAGTTGCAGGTGTCAGTACCCAGGTTGAAGATTCCGACGAGGACGGCGACGATGATGCGTACTCCTCTCATCATGACACTACTCCAGCCATCCCCAAGCTAAGCGCACTCTGAGAACACCTAGAGTTCATTCTCGACTACCTGGAACACCCGGACTGTGACAGGGAGATGGGGCCCTTGGGACTTGTGGAGGAAGTGCATGCTTTCAGGCAGCGCATCATCAATCGTCAGAATCGTCGTTCTTTGCGTCAATCAACGATTGACAGTTTTTTCAGGCCCGTGACCCCCGCTGTGCCCAGCCCTGGCTCCACTCCGTTGCCTCTCCAAGACAGGCCCTCATGGTCCGAGCCACAGCCCAGCACATCAGCCACAGTAGAGTCACCGCTCGACGAGAGTTTGCATCTGTCTTCAGAGTCGTCTGCAGTGAGTACGCCGTCACCACGACCCAGCGACGCACCCCTAGGTCACCTGCCAGTGATACTCTCGGACTCTGACAGTGATTAAACAGCAAGAACTTCTCCACTATACCACACGGGAATTTACAGTGTTGTGCAGTGAAAAAAACAGTGTGTTGTGTTAAGGATTTACAGTTGTGAGTAAGAATACAATTTTGGAAAAAAATTTAACGTAAATAGACTTGTTTGTTTTTGCTTTAGAAAATGGTTAGAAGAATGGGAAAAGTTAAAGTGCAGAGTGGAACACTTAGTAAGTTACAATGGAGTATAAGTTAGACAAGAGTGCGCACTGTGAAGAGAACGGACTTCTGACTGCGATTGACTAAGTTCAGTGCACGACTTCATGAACAGTGTACTGGAAGTGCTTCAGGAAATCCTTCTTACTGTCAGAGTCCGAGAGGAGGCGGTTATTCATCGAGATGGCCATGGACTTGCTGTAAGTAGGCAGAATGTTTCATACTGTACTTTTTTCCATACTATACTTACCTCAAACACCTCATTTCAGTCTTTATTGTCCTTTATTGGTGTGAATAGGGTGTTAGGAACTATGCATGTGCAGTAGGAAGGTGTTTTTCTGAGTTAGGCTAGGTTAGGGTCCATAAGTACCAGTCCAGGAGCCAGCCACTTGTAAGTACCCAGAATGTTGAATATTGTATGAACCTATCTCAAAACCCTCATTTTATGGTTCTTTTGCATTTATTTCAGTCTTTTATGTGCCTTATTGGTGTGATTTGGGTCTTAAATAGGTGCTATGCATGTCCAGAGGGAGTTGTATAGGTGTTTCTCTGAGTTAGGGTCCATAAGTGCAAGTCCATAAGCTGGGGCCCAATATCCAGACAGGACCACTATCCGGACCTGCCTATGGCTCTGTTACGTCGGATATTGGAGGGATTACTGTATATATGTATATATATATATATATATATATATATATATATATATACTGTACATATACAGTAATGCCGCATTTTTTGCGGATTTTTTGTCTACGGTTTTGCCCTCTCGCGGATTTTCTTAGCATTAATAAGTTCAATTAAAATATCCTTGAATATACAGAAAACAAAAAATTTGAAATTCCCGCAGCTTCCAATTGTAGCGCGGTAAACTCAGGCCACCCTCTGTCCCTTTCCCGCGGCCCCTCTGCCAGTGTTACCATATCTAGCATAATTTTATTCTTTTAGCATAATTTTGATCAAATTTTCGAGTCTGGAATATTTTTTAGCATATTAGAAGTTTTAGCATCATTCTAGCATAATTTAGAATTGAATGGAATATTTTTGGAATAATTTTATAAAAGCTACAAATGAGAGAGAGAGAGAGAGAGAGAGAGAGAGACGAATAAGGTAAGAAGATGTTTGAATAGTTGGTTACTTTCAGTTTGGGCTTGGTTGGGTTGTATTAGGTTAGGTTAGGTTAGGTTTTAGGTTAGGTTCGGTTCGGTTCGGTTCGGTTAGGTTAGGTTAGGATAAGTTTGAGCTTTATATTTTACCCATGAAACCTAGGTTTTTCCGATGGATTTTGGTATGATTCATTCGATTTTCAGCTTCATTTCAGTCGGAAATGACCATTTTCTGTGTTTCCCCCCCTCCCTATAACCCCCGATTCCCCAAAGATCCCCCATTGTTGCAGGGGGATGGGGGGGTCATATCTCAAAATCTGGTTATTTCCGACGGAAATGATGCTCAAAATCGAATGAATCACATCAAAATCCATCAGAAAAACGTAAGTTTCGTGGGAAAAAGCAGTATGGGCAGAAAACCGATATTTACCCTCTTACTGTATGTAGGTTCATTTTAATATTTTCATAGTAAACAGTACATAATTAATATGTAGCATGAATATGTATAGAATTTTATCATTTAGCTTCAAGTTAGCATAATTCATTTTTTACTTGGAACAAATTTGCTCAATCTAGCATAATTTTTTCATTGCCCTAGCATAATTTCGTTGTTTGGATATGGCAACACTGCTCTGTGCCGCGCATTCCTCAGTCCACGCCTGACTGCCTCACGTGTGTGGTGTACTTGTAACCGCCTATGATATGAGCCTCTTGCCTCCCACTTGCTTTCCACATGGCCCCAGGATGTAAGCCAGCCTCACCAAAGGCTAATAATACAATTAGTAAGAACTCCAAAGTGACAAAACGATCAAGAAAAGTTATGACCTTAGCAGAGAAAATTGTGTTACTGGACAAGCTAAGAAACGACCGTGCGAGTGTTTGCTATCACCAGTTAATGCATCTTTTTATTTTATAATGTTTTGTGAATAAATGTGTAGATAATTGTGTATTACAGTACGGTGTTTACGTTTTTCCTTCATAATTGAGTATGTGCTGTCAATCTTGTAAAAAGGTTTTGGGATGAGTATGGAGGTTTCGGGACAATTCGCAGTCACAACAAACACAAGACAATTCGCCTTCATAATTGAAGATAGCTATGGGTGACGCTATAATATAATTCAAAGGCGACTACAGCGAGGAAGAAACAATTATTGACTAAAGGTGCAACTAATAAATAATATCCAGAACCTACGCTACTGAACATAGACTTTGCGGGATCCCCCTGAAATATAGTTATTAAAGTATTGATTAATTAATAATAAGTATATTTATAAAAGTATTGATTAGTATATTTATAGAATGGCGGGGAATCGTCCAGGGTGCGAATTGTTCTGAAGGGGAATCGTCCATGTTTTGACGGGGAATTGTCTGACGGCGAATTGTCTCGCAACCAGTATGGACATGGACTGTGTGATGGGCAGCATGGTGGACACAAGTGCAAGATTCAATTGTTAATAGAGTATTCGCGAAATTGACTTCGCGGGGGTTACAAGAACGTAACTACCGCGAAATATGCGGGATTACTGTATATATATATATATATATATATATATATATATACAGTGCTCGTCAGAAGTATGGAGCGCCCTGCGTCCCTCCTGAGAAACAAACCTTTCAACATTGAAAAAACATATAAATAATGCATTTTATTTACCTTTAGTGCTTCGTAGGGTAGCCTTTACGTTTCTTCACGGACCTGAGACGTCTTGGAAGTGAAAGGGTGAGGCTCCTGAGGTGCTGGAGGGGTATTTTGTCCCAGGAGTCATGAATGGCGGCTTCCAGCTTAGGCAGAGAGCTCACGTCTTTCCCTTGGAGACTCTTCTTTACGAGGTACCAGAGGTTTTCAATCGGGTTGAGGTCTGGGCTATTTCCTGGCCAGTCTGTCATGAATGATACCTCGCAGTCACGAAGCCAATTGGTGACCGATTTGGCCTTGTGAGCAGGTGCACCGTCCTGCTGAAACACTCGTGCACCTGTTAGCTCGAAGGAGTCTGGTAAATGATCACACAGAAGCTCCAGGTAAACATCCTGATTCACTCTGAGGTTCTTGGGAAGTACAACAAGCTTCCCCAAACCCTTCCCTGAGAAACAATCCCATACCATGAGTGAATCAGGATGTTTAACTGTGCTTTCTACATACCGTGGGTCAAGTGGGTCACTACCTTTGCGTCGATACACACGTGCTCCTCTGTTACAGGTAACACTAAACGTTGCCTCATCAGACCACAACACTGACAACCATTGCTCCTCACCCCAGGTTAGATATTTATTAGCAAAGGCAAGCCAACGAATTCTCTGGCTCTTGGTGAGAAGAGGCTTTTTCACAGGCCTGTGACTTGTGTAACCAAGCTCATGCACCCTACGAGACACTGTTCTCACTGACACCTCACCAAACACTTCCGGGTTGCTCCCCTTAATTTTCCTTGCACTCACACGAGGATTAAACTCCACTGCATGTTTTAAAACATTAACAGACCTTGGGGAAGTTTTCCTAGGCCTACCAGACCTCGGTTTCTTTGTGGGAACTGCACCACTGTTTTCCTCCCGAAACCGGGCACACCAACAACGCACTGTCGATCGTGCCACACCAACCAATTCACTAATTTCCTTTGTCTGGTGGCCTGCCTCCTTTAGAGCAATGATCTGGGATATGATTTCACTCGATAGTTCACGGGTAGGTGCCATAACAAAGTTTTGAAGGCCAAAACACTGCGGGACACCCGGTAAAAAATGGCGCAGTTTGAGAGGGACACTCAGCGGAGTTCCTCTCTCTCAGGCAGCCCGTGGGCGACTGAGGCGGGAACCAACCAGCGCGTCGGAAGGCCTCAGGCTACCGTGACGTCATGCTCGGAGCTCAAACTTGTGGCTCAATTCTTACCCCCCAAAATGGGTGATTCTTTTTGGGCCATAAGTATTGTGCGCCTGGCGGACAACGCTGAATACTTCTGACGAGTACTGTATATATATATACAGTTACCTCTCAACTAACACGAGTTTAAAATCGTTTTAACACGAGCAAATATTTAAGGAGATATGTTTAACTAATGAGGGTTTCTCGATTTAACGCGACTTTACATGTACGTGATGGTTTCAAATTAGTCGCGCGCGCCTTGAACAGTCCCGAGCCGATAGACCGTGTGTGGCAGTTTATGCATGAATACAATTTTTTATTTGTCTGTTGCTTAAACTGGTTTCATTTGAATTATAACATTTGAAAATGAAGTTTGGCCCCATTCTGAGCAATTTGGCTCATTTTCAGACAAAATTAGGCCAGGAAGGTGATGGTAGATCTAAATTGTTACAACTTGAGGCTGCAGAACAGAAAGAAGAAAACCACTCAGACCAAGATAGAGCAGTTCTTTTTGAAGAAGACAGAAAACTTAAGGGAGTTATCTTCATCACCAGTAGCACGGGATCAGAGGAAGAGGAAGAGGAAGGACAGCAGAGTGAGGAGGGACAACAAATTTAGGGTGGGGAGTGGCGGGAGGTGGGGTAACGGGGTAAGGAGGGACAGCAGCAGACGACGAGTGATGCATATATGAAGTGAGGTTGTGTTGTTATTGTTTGTGACCTACTTATTGTAATGAAAATGTTGCTTTTACTGTAGTGTTTTTATGACCTACTAATGCATTAATAATGTTGAGGAACTTTCACAATGCCGTGAATGAAGCAGAATTGAAAGAGAATCCATGTAAAAAACGAAAACAGTATGTATTTGGGGAGAAGTAAACAACGCTTCGGTCCAACTAGGGCTCAAATGTTTATTTCTCCCCAGATATACTGTTTTTGTTTTTTATGTTAGTGGTAGGTGGTGGCGACCATCATCCACTCACTCAATGTAGTGCTGCCTACTTCTTCCACAGCCTTTATCATTCTTTTTCTGTGCCTGCCCTCCTTTCTTCCTATTTCTCCCATCTTTCCTGTCACTACTTAATGTTTTTCTTTCTGTTACAGGTGGCTTTACATTGAGTGACAAGCCAAATGGTTTCCTGTAAGCCAAGAAACTATTTACAACGCTGGGTGGTAACCATATAATCAAACCATACGTGCTCCCTACGTGTCAAGTGGGTTGGCGGAGGGTTAGTGCCCCTCCCTGTAAAACAAATAACTTAGAGTCAAATGGCCACCCCGTACGGGATTATGGCATCTGGCAATAGATAGATAGATAGTTTTTTTACATGGATTTTCCTTCAAATTAATATTGTTGCTTTTGGGTTTAGAGTAGTGTAACTCCCCAAATGGGTAGACTTTCCCAGAGTCCAGGAACGTAACCCCCAATATTACCATTGTTTCTTATGGGAAAATTATGTTTAAAAAATGCGTTTTTAACTAAATCGACCTCTCCAAGAACCTAACCCTCGCGTTATTTGAGAGGTTACTGTATATATATACAGTGAGTCTTTGATAAACAAAAACCCGAAGTACGAATTTTTGATGTGACGAAAGTGATGAATATAGGACAAATTCCACAATACGAAAGTATCTGTCTCAATTATACGAAAAGCGATACGAAAGGAAATACGAAAAATTCAAAATGGGCGCTCGCCTGCAGTGAGGAAACGAACTAGCCTCTCTGGTAAACAGTTTTTCACATGCTTCTCAATTGAGTCCACAGTTTTGGGACAGTTTGCCATCAGGTCGATACCCCGTCATTTATTTACATACCAGTTTAGCAAGTATATTAGTTTTCGATTTATATGAGTTATAAAGGTGATGATGGTTTATTCTTTTTATAATAAATGTAAAATATGGCATCAAATAGTTGGTATTAACGGAAAAAAATATAAATACAGTATAATGAAATGGGAATCAGGTGACGTACGATGTTTCACTTCATCATTTAACATAAGGCTACATATGAGACATTGGCATTTATATAAATGCCTAATAACCTCAAGTGAACGTTTGACATACAGGTAAGCTCTTAATTTAGACGAGGGTTACGTTCCCAGACCCTTCGCGTATGTGGTAAATTTGCGTATATGTTCTGCCCTTGTATGCACATAATTACGCATGTCTACTAAGTATGTTACATCTGAATAATGCTGTTTATGTACTACATACACCTTATAAAGTAGCATAAAGTATGAAAAACAAAAATGTAAGAAATTTAACACTAAAACCTGACAAGCACAGGCATAGGTGGAGACACTTCAGCAGTCTGGTGCACAAGCTCTCACTGCCTCCCATATGCTACATTCTGCCTTCTTTATTGTCCAAACAGTTGACTCATTCACCCCAAACATACGGTTCCGAGCCAATTCACAGGCGTAGGTGGAGACACTTTAGCACAGTCGGGTGCACTAGCCCTCACTGCCTCCCGTATGCTACGTTCTGCCTTTATTGTAAGAACAGTTGACTCACCCCAAACACACGGTTCCAAGACAATTCACCATGAAGTCAATTCACCATCAAAACATGGACGATTCCCTTTCATTCTATAAATATACTTATTATTGATTAATTAATACTTTAATAACTAATTTTCTGGGTGATTTTATAACTCATATAAGTAAAAAACTAGTGTACTGTACTTGCTAAATAAACTGGTATGTAAATAAATGATGGGGAATCGTCCTGATGGAGAATTGTCGCCGACATTCCTTAAGTTTGTCCAACACTTTAACACTCTCTGTCAGCAACATCACTTTACGGGTCCATTTTGGTGTGTTACCACATGCATCACTAGCACTATGCTTAGCTAAGCCCCATGTTGGCAGACAAGGCAAGCAGTCACAGGAAGGCAGAAAAATAAGCCACAAATAACGATTTGCGAGTCACGCATGGTTCGACCGTCGGATTCAAACTGACTGTGTGGTGCATGGTAGACCGACCTCCCACACACACACAAACACACACACACACACACATACACATATATTTATGCACATGGGCAGCAGGTAGGCATTTTTAGATTTTATTTATTTCTCTCGGATATTAAAATTATTCATTTGAATACTATAATTTTGTTTTAATTATTATACGAAAAATTCGTGGATAGCCGAAATCACATGAAAAAAATTCGCGTGAATTAAGGACTTACCTGTACTCAAAAATTATACGAGAAATCTTCATATTACGTCTATATTCTCAGGTAATCATTCAGTCTCAACCAAATGCATCCAAAAATTCAATAAAAATTACTGAAGACAGCTATGGGAGACGCCAGATTATAATTCAAAGTCGACTACGAGGCAGAAGCAAGTTAATTATCGAATACAAGTTCAAATTATAAATAATATCCAAAGCCTACTCTGCTGAATGAACATTATTAAGCATATTTATAGAATGACGGGGAATCGTGTTGGGTGCGAATTGTCCTGACGGGGAATCGTCCATGTTTTGACGGCGAATTGACTTCACAGCGAATTGTCCCGGAACTGAGTCCACGTCCCTCCTCGCAGCTTTGCTGTACATGAAGATATTTTCACAGCTGTACACCTTTTCGTTCTGTTTAGACATGCCTCCCAAGCGCCCTGCATCATCTCCAGCATCGGGGGAGCCTGCTGCAAAGAAGCAGCAGCATCATACTCTAACTCTGGAGAGGAAATTGGAAATTATAAGACATCACAAGGAGTGGCAGGGAGTCTCGGAGATTGGGCGTGCTTTAGGCCTTGCAGCTTCTACCATTGGGACTGTGTCCAAAAAAAAAGGGGATGTACAAGAAAATGGCCATCTCGTTCTCAACATCTACAGGTATTACCTACTTCTGCAGGTATTACTTACTTTAAAATCTATCTATCTATATACCTAGGCTGCTTCCCCCAAGGAAAGGGAGGTAGCCGAGACAGGACGACACACTCCCCATTTACTCATCCATTCAAACACATTCATTTGCATCTTAGCCCCAAAGGGGAGAACGGACAGATCCTCACCGCACCACACTGCACAAGGGTCAACTGCACAATGCAATCAGTGACATCCGCAGCAGGGCCCGACAGCAGAACTGGTTTACCCCTGCCACATCATAACAGACCCATCCCCTTACCCACACCTGACCTGACTAACTGATCAGACCAAATGCGGGAGAATATCCCCGCAGGGCTGCGTCATCACTTATTCATTCACAATTTCTCTCCATTATTTCTGTCACGCACAGCCACTCATCCTTGCTCAATAGACATCCCTCTCACATCCAGCGCTCTCTTCACACTGTCCATCCATCCTATTCGTGGTCTTCCTCTCAGCCTTACACCTCTCACATCAGATCTAGCTATCTTTTTCACCAATCGCTCATTATCCATTCTTTCCATATGCCCAAACCATCGCAACACCCTCTGCTCAACTCGACCAGCCATCTCCCGAACAACTCCAGTTCTCCTTCGCACTTCATCATTTCGCACCCGATCCATACGCGTCACTCCACACATACTCCTCAGACACCTCATCTCCAATACATTCAAACTTTTCCTCTCTGCTACACCCATATTCCATGTTTCAGCCCCATATAATGCAGTCGGTACCGCAACCCTCATACAGCCTTCTCATTACATCCATTCTAAGCGAACGACATTTAAACACTTTTTTCATTCCTCCCAGCACCTTTCCTACTTCATGTATTCTAAACTTCACTTCTGCATCTATTCTTCCATCCACAGCAACATGTGACCCTAGATATTTAAAACAATCTACCTCCTCAAGCAACTCACCATTCAAAACTATATTCATCCCCTTACCATCTATCAACCTCGTACACTTCATCACTTTACTCTTATTCTCATTTACTTTCAATTTCCTCCTTTCACACACCCTTCCAAATTCCTCTACCAACTGTCTCAATCTCTCCTTTGAATCAGTCACCAGTGCAGTATCATCTGCAAACAGCAGCTGCTTCAGATTCCACTCTCCACCATCAACATCCACCAGACTCAGACCTCCACCTAAAACTCTTGCATTCACCTCCCTTACAATACCATCCATGTAAATATTAAACAACCAAGGCGACATCACACATCCTTGTCGCAGCCCCACTCTCACGGGAAACCAATCACTCACAGCATTTCCCACTCTTACACACGCTCTACTATTTACATAAAAACTTTTCATCCCTTTTAGTAACCTACCATCAAGTCCATACAATCTTAAAACAGTCCACAATGCCTCCCTATCAATTCTATCATACGCTTTCTCTAAATCCATAAATTCCCCAAACACATCCTTGCCTTTTGCTAAATACTTTTCACACACTTGTCTCACAGCAAACACCTGATCAACACATCCCCTCCCTCTCCTGAAGCCACACTGCTCATCACCAATCACTCCCTCAGTACCCTGTCTGACTCTCATAATTAACACTCTACCATACACCTTACCTACAACACTCAACAGACTTATACCCCTAAAGCTAGTACATTCATACTTATCACCCTTACCTTTATACAACGGGACCACACAAGCACTTGCCCAGTCAATTGGCACCATACCTTTCTCAAAGCACACATTCAACAATCTTATTAACCAGTCATCAATAGTCACTCCACCACCCTTCAGGCATTCCACAGCACACCCATCCATACCTGCAGCTTTCCCTGTTTTCATCTCCTTTACTGCCTTCTCCACTCCCTCCTTCATGATCAAAGAATCATTCAACTCTCCCAACACATTTATTCCTTGCACCCTTCCATCTGCCACAATCTCAGCCACCCTTTCCTCCTCTACATTTAACAATCTTTCAAAATACTCTGCCCATCTCTTCCTTACTGCATCCATCTCAATTAACATCCTTCCATCCTCTGCTTTTACTCGTTCTTCCTTCCCAGACTCACCCTTTCGCACCCTTTTCACCTCCTTCCAAAACATTTTCTTATTCTGTTGAAAATTCTCTGTCAGCCGCCTACCCCACGTCTCATCTGCTGCCACTTTAGCATCACGCACAGCCCTTCTCTCCCTATTCCTCTTTTCCTTATACCTTTCATATGACATCTCATCCTTCCTCTGCAGCCACACTTCATATGCACATCTCTTCTCAGCCACAGCCATACTTACTTTCTTGCACCACCATTCTCTTCCTTTTCTTACACCACCACCAACACGTCTCACACCACACACCTCTTCTGCATGCCTCACCACAGCACTCTTAAACAACTGCCATTCCTCCTCCACGCTGCCATTTTCCCGATCTTTCACTGCGTTCCACTCATCTTTCAATTTCTCCTGATACTCTATCTTTTTCTCTCTTTTATGCAACTCACTCACTTTCAAAACCTCCCTGCCACACCTAACCCTCCTAGCTCTCACCCATCTCTTACCTACTCTCAACTTTCCCTCTAACAGGTAGTGCTCTGACATACCTCCACCCTCCCCTCTCAGAACTCTCACATCCAACAATCTTCCTATTACATTCCTAGACACAACCACATAGTCCATCAAAGCTCTATCAACAATAGAGAGGTAAGGTTTAGGTGGGGGGGGGGTTTGAGGGGGTCATGGGATGCATCCCCCCATTTCTATGTATATTCTATGTATATTTCAATGAGGCATTCTGATATGTGAAATTTTGGATTACAAAAGTTTTTTTTTTGGTCTCTATACCTTTTGTAGAGTGAAGACTAACTGTATATATATATATATATATATATATATACTGTATATATATATATATATATATATATATATATATATATATATATATATATATATCGTTTCGTTTCGTTTTTAAAGGCTCCAACATGCTTGCATGTGTCAGTCTTGGTCACCTAATGGCGGCTGTCCATGCTGCACGATCCATTGCAGCCTTCCTGTTCAGTCCCTTAACCCTGAGGTCACACTTAATGACCCCGTCCTATGTCTTTCTCGGTCTACCCCTCATAACCCCACCCCCAATATTAACACTTCTCACCTTCTTCACCCAATTACCATCCCCCATCCTCTCCACATGTCCAAACCATCTCAATCTACCTCGCCTCATCACAACACCAATACACTCCAGTCCCATCCTACCTCTCAACTCTTCCATCGTGAACGCAGCTCCCCCAGACCTTGGACGCAGGGACGCACTACACATCCACCTAATCATTGTCATTTCTGTACGTCTGAGCCAGCGAATATCCTCCTCCTTCACTGCCCAGGTCTCACTACCATACAGCATTACACTCCTAACACATGCTGCATACAAAGACCCCTTAGCACGTAGGGAGAGTCCTCTCAATGTCAGGAGAGGCAAGAGCTCCCTGAACTTCTTCCAACCACTTCTCACCCTATCCACAGAGATGGCTCCAGCCCCTCCTCCAGCACACAACATGTCTCCCAAATAACAAAACTCTTCCACGCACTCAAGAGATTCACCAGCAAGTTCAATTCTTTCACGTCTGACAATCTCCACCTGCTCTCCCCGACACGCCGTACACATAAAATCAGCATTATCTCGCAGTCTACCTCCGATACCACTACATCTCTTATGCACCCATTTATCACAAACACCACACAAGATGGAATTACTTCCCACGTCCTTGTGGCAAACTGCACATGGCCACTCTTCCTCATCTCTGACAGTACCGCCACCAATCATAGATATCATCACTTTTGTTTTATCTGCATTTACCCTTAAGCCCTTGTGCCCCGTTCCATCTCTCCACTTCCTAAACCTTTCCTCTGCCTCCCTTTCGTTCTCTGCAATCAACACGAAATCATCAGCATACAACTACGCCCACGGGAGTCCGTTTCTAAAGTCACGTGAAAGGGCTTCAAGTATGATGATAAACAACATGGGACTCAAAACTGACCCCTGATGCACACCAACATTCACAGAAAACCCATCACTCAAATCTCCATTCACTCTTACCTGGGTGTGAGCACCCACATACATAGCCATAACCACCCTAACCAGCCACTCCTCCAAGCCAAGCTTTCTCATTGCCCACTTCACCACCTCTCTAGGGACTCTGTCAAAGGCCTTTTCCAAATCAACAAAAACAAAATAAAGATCCCTTCTCTATCTATCTATCTATCTATTGCCAGACGCCTCAATCCCGTTTGGGGTGGCCACAAACAAATCGCCTCCAAGTCGCCCTGTCCCCCGCCATTTCACTCCCCTGCTCCCAACTCACACCCCCTTCTCTCATATACCTCTCCACCCCATCCCTCCATCTCATCCTCGGCCTCCCCCTCCCTCTTTCCCCCTCCACCTCACTCACATACACTCTCTTCGTCAGTCTTTCACCCTCCATCCTCTCCACATGGCCAAACCACCTCAGTGTGTTCCTCATAACGTTTCCTATCACATCCACATCAACACCACAATGCTCCTTTATATCCTCATTCGTCAGCCTGTCTCTCCATGTGACTCCACAGGCTCCTCTTAAATAACTCATTTCCACTGCTCTCACTCTTGACTTGTGTCCTTCCAACAACGTCCAAGCTTCACATCCGTACGTTAGAGTTGGTATCACAATACTGTCATGTAGTAACTTTTTCACTTCCATGCTCACTTCCCTGTTTCTTATCACTGCAACCTTTCTTCCCTGCTGTACCCTTTCAAGCACTTCGCCCTCCAAACCTCTATCCTTACTCATCACACTACCCAAGTACTTAAACGTACTCACATTTTCCAATTCCTCACCATCCAACCTCGCTGTACATTCACTGACTTCACCTCTCTCAAAGACCATCACTTTACTCTTCCCTACATTCACCTTTAGATTCCGTTTCTTACACACTCTCTCAAACTCATCCACCAAGCCTTGCAGCTCCCCTTCGTCTTCACTCAACAACACAGTATCATCTGCAAACAACAGTACAGGGAGTTTCCAAACACTATCCTCTCTCACCAGGGCCACTCCAACATCCACTACCCTACCTTGTACCTCTTTTATTACCCCATCCATGTACAGATTGAACAACCATGGAGACATGACACATCCCTGTTTCTAACCAACTTTCAAAGAGAAAAATTCACTTAGTTCACCATCCACACGCACTGCAGCCTTCGCACCATCGTACATACTCTTCACAGCATGCAACAACTTCCCATCTACTCCATATATTCTTAACACTTTCCACAATCCTCGTCTATCCACCCTGTCATATGCTTTCTCCAAATCCATGAAAGCCGCATACAACTTCTTTCACTTCTCTAGAAACTTTTCCACTAAAGATCTGAGAATGAATATCTGATCTACACAACCTCTTCCCTTCCCAAAGCCTCCCTGTTCTTTTCCAACTAATTTCTCTGTTCTTTCTCTAACTCTGTCAATAAGTATCCTACCATACACTTTTCCTATTATACTAAGAAGACAAATGCCCCTATGATTACCACACACTTCTTTTTCCCCTTTTCCTTTGTACAAGGGAATAATTATACCTGACCTCCAATCCTCCGGGACTCTGCCTTCCTCCCAGGCCAATCTGCACATCTTCCACATCTATTCTACTACTATCTCTCCCCCATGCTTCAGCATTTCACCACACACTCCATCAATTCCTGGGGCTTTCCCTGATTTAACTTTCTTCATTGCTTCCACAACTTCTATCCTACTGATTTCTTCCTGTCTTCTCACCTCCCTCCTTCTCCCAGCCATTCCCCAGCCACTTATACTCGCATTACTTCCATCCTCCACGTTCAACAATTCCTTAAAGTGTTCTCTCCATCTGCTCACTTTTTCTCCCTTCTCCACTAGTAATCTACCATTTTTATCTTTCACTCCCCTGCTAACTTCACTTCCACCCTGTCTTACTCTTTTCACCTCTCTCCAAAACATTTTCTTACAGTCCCTCCACTTTACACTCAAATTCCTTCCAAATTCTTCATCCACTCTCTTCTTACTCTCTCTTACTAATCTTTTCACCTCTCTCTTTCTTTCTACATATAACTCTCTCTTCCGCCTCTCAACGTCTTCCACGCCCCTATTCCTCATCCATTCATTGTATGCTTTCTTCTTTTGTGCCACAGCCTGTTTCACCTCTTCAGTCCACCACGCTGTTCCTTGCACCCCCCTCCGTCTTCTCTTCCTTCCACACACCACATCACATGCTGCACATATTTCTTCTGTAAATATTCTACACACACCTTCCACGTCCCCCATCTGCTCCAATTCATATTTGCCCAATCGTTCCTCCACTTCTCTCTTATACTCTGCCTTTTTCTCATCCTCTTGTAACCTTTCCACTCACCTTGCAACTACTCCTTGCTCTCGTCTTTCCCTTCTTCTAATCCTCCATCTTACTTGAACTTTAATTCTGGCCACCACCAAGTAGTGGTCAGAAAGTCCACTCCCCGAACCTCTATAAACTCTTGCATCCAATATACATCTTCGCATCCTTTCATCCACACACACATAATCAATCATTGCCTTCCTTTCATTCAGTTCACCACCCACCCTTCTCATCACTCGCCATGTATACCTGTGGATCATTTTATGCCTGAAGAGGGTATTGGCTGTCACCAACCCCCTCCCAGCACAAATGTCCACTAACGCACTCCTATTCTCATCTATCTCAGCAGGCACACCCCACTCACCAACTATTCCATCCACCTTCACATTCCCAACTTTACCATTCATATCACCAATCAAAAACACTCTCTCATTCCTTCCAAACTTTTCCATGCACACTTCTACATTTGTCCAGAACTCTTCTCTCACTCTTCTAGCACGATCTTGCGTTGGCGCATACACACACACAATCGCCCACATTTGTATTCCAACTTTCAACTTTACCCACACAATCCTTGATCCAACTGATCCATACTGTCTTATGCTCCTCTTCCATCTTTTACTCACAACTATACAAACTCCTTCCTTTGCCCTCTCATTCTCACCTACTCCTGCATATATACCCCATCCATACTCCCATTCTCTCACACTTTCTCCTCTCCATTTTGTTTCAGTTATTCCACATACATCCACTTTCGCATCCTCAAGCACCTGAACAATCTCTCTCTCTTTCACCTCATCATTTGCTCCCCTTACATTCCAAGTTCCAATTGCAATGTTCTTTGTCCGGTCCTTGGTCGTCAACGTTTGGTCAGTCCTTGTCCGAGGCTTATTGTTTGTTTTTTTAGTTAGTTGTTTTCTGGGGAGGGGCACTAACCCTCCGCCAACCCTTTTAGTCGCCTTTTACGACAAGCAGGGATACTGGGGGAGTATTCTTGAAAAACCCCCCTACCCCCAGGGTAGGTCGAACAATGAATACGGCATCAGTGGTCCCCCTACCTGGCATAAACCCAACATTCACTCTTTCTCTAATCATACCTTCTAAAACTCTCTCCATTACCTTCATTATCGATCTAAAAATTATACCTCTATATTTTCCTCTTTCCAGGGCATCACCCTTCCCTTTATACACATTTACAATTACACTCTTCAGCCAATCATCTGGGACAACACACTCATAAATAATCCTATTTATCAGGTCATTGACTACCTTCACCCCTATAGCGCCTGAGGCCTTCAACATTTCGGCAGTCAACCCAGACACACCTGCTGCCTTCCCCACCTTCATCCTGCTTAGTGCCTCACTCACAGTAGCAGGATCAATCAAAGGCCAAGGGCCAGACACTGGATCTGCTGGCTCCAAACCTTCCCTGTCCCAGTCAAACTCCTTATTCAACAACCGATTATAATGCTCTCTCCATGCATCCTTAATATCCTCACTGTTCACCGCTACCCTTCCTTCATCATTCTTCACACACTGCTCACCTATAATATCTCGATTATCCCTCTTCACCTGACCTGCCACCCTAAATATCATATTTTTCCTTTCCCCATGATTTAGGTTATCAAGTAAAAGTCTCTGTGACTCAGACTTTTCCCTGTATACCTCTCTTCTAGCCCTATGCTTGGTAGCCAAATATTCCTCTTTGCTGCCACCCTTCTTCCATTCCCGGAAAAGCCTTCTTTTCTCATTAACTGCAGCTTCTACACCCTCATCCTTCCACCAAGTTACTTTATGTCTTGGTGGTCCTCTTGTCAAACTGCATGATACATGAGTGACGCTCAAGAGATTGTTCTTGAGGACTCTGTACTGTTCATTAACGCCTTTGTCCACGGCTCCCTGTTCAGTCACCGCTCTCCTCATCTCGCTATAGAAGGCATCCCTTACTACTTGGTTTTTCAGCTTCCATATTTTCCTCCCAGGTACATAAGTCTTCTTTTTCATCACCCGTTCTTTAAGCACCATATCACAAATCAGTAGTTTGTGCTGCTGCACTCACTCCTCACTTCCTATAACTTTAACATCCCTCACTAACCTCTTATCGGCCCTCCTAACCAGAAAATAATCTATCTGACTGCTATTTCCCCCAGACTCCTATGTAATTAACCTAGTGTCTCTTTTTCTAAAATATGTGTTGCAGACAGTCATGTCCGTTGCCAACACAAACTCGAGTATCCTTTCTTCTTCTGCATTTCTCATACCATACGCACATCCCCCATGCACTCCTTCATAATCTTGTGCTGCTTCACTTACATGACCATTTAAGTCCCCTCCCAAAACCACTATCTCATCATCCCGCATACCACCCACTACATGTATTAAATCATCCCAAAAGCTATCTTTCTCTGCTTCATCCAATCCTGCCTGTGGAGCATATGCTGATATAATCGCAGCTATCCTTCTACCGAACAGAATTTTCACTACCAATGTCCTGTCGCCTACTCTCATAACATTCATAACATATTCAACCCATTTCTCCGCAACCATCACACCAACACCTCCATATCCGTCTGCCCCCCCTTGCCAAAACAACTTATAGCAACAGTCCTTCCCAACAATCTTTCTGGCTGATCCTCCCCTGCACTGGACTTCCTGCAAACACGCCACATCCACCCACCTCCTATTGAATGCCTCAACGACTTCCCCCGCTCTTCCCCTCAAACTTCCCACATTCCATGAACCCACCCTCATCCATCTGGGTGATTTACTTCTTCTCAGGCTTGCTTTGAAACTTTTTCTTGTGTTTTGTCATATTCAGTATTGATAAAGGGGGATAGACATACCACAGGCCCCACTTACTGCACAGTCCCAGGTCCAGGCAGTGGATCTGGGACCCCTTGCCCACCAGCTTACCAGTGGCTGTGGTAGTGGCCTCGGGGCACCCTGCCAGGACAGCTGCAGGGACACCCTCCAAGCGTGCCTTGGCACTGCAACTATCCCGCCATTATACACCCACTGATAGGGCGGCCTCCTGGGGCGCTACTCCCAGGTTCGGGCCCCTCTCTATTGGGCGGAAGCGGCAGCCTGGGAACTGCAATGCCCTGTACCCTCTAGCACAGGCCTGAGCCCCATCTCACCCTGGACCCATGATCTATGCCGGCAGAACCCCTGTCACGCCTCCCCCCAGAAGCCCGCCACTAGGTAGCGGGGGCAAAGTTTTCTGGCCGCATGCCCTTGCTGGCACCAACCCCTGTAACGTAGTGGGATACGTTGTGTGAAATGTAAAGTGCATGTGGTGTAGTGCATAGGATAGTTAGAGGAAATGTTTGGGAGAGTATGCTGGTCTACTCTTCATGTTACTATCACACTGAAAAGGTCAGCAAAGGGGGATGGTTAGATAGGTAATGGAACAGGAGCTCCAGCTCTCCCCATCACCAGCTGTTTGAGTATCGACTACCGGACTGGCCTATCCCGACCGAAGTCAGGACGATTCAGCCAATGTATCTCTACCAAGTGGCTTAGACTGTCAGGTAGAGATTGTATGTATTGTGAGAAGTGGTTGTAAGTGTAATTGTAATGTTGGAGTGGCTTTGGATGTGTGTAGTCTGTGAACCAAGTGTAATCGGCCCCCGCAAGCCGACTGGGTGCAAGCATACTTTATAGTAAGCGACACTGGTTCAACCACAGCACCCCTTGTGTCTGCCAATGCAGTACGTGGCTGAGTGAACACTCCCAAAGTTTATTACCCTGGCGGGGCGCGAACCCTGGCTCACACGTGTACGAAATGCACATTCTACCGCTGTACCACTGAGGCTCCATATATATATATATATATATATATATATATACACACCACATACTGTATATATATATATTGTGGTAGGTGGTGGCGACCATCATCCACTCACTTGATGTAGTGCTGCCTACTGCTTCCTTAGCCTTTATCATTCTTTTTCAGTGCCTCTCCTCCTCTCTTTCTATTTCTTCCATCTTTCCTGTCACTTCTTATTGCTTTTCTTTCCTTTACAGGTGGCATTACATTGAGTGACAAGCCAAATGGTTTCCTGTAAGGCAAGAAATCCATTTACAACGCTGGGTGGTAACCATATAACCAAACCATACGTGCTCCCTATGTGTCAACAAGTGGGTTTGTGGAGGGTTAGTGCCCCTCCCTGTAAAACAAATAACTCAGAGTCAAATGGCCACCCCTTACGGGATTATAGCGTCTGGCAATAGATAGATAGATATTTATATATATATATATACAGTAAAACCTCGATATAATGGACTTCAATAGACCGGAATTCGCTTTAATTGGACTTGAGGAGCTACTGAACTATATTCCTATACAGTATATTGGAAAAAGTCCGATAAAGGCAGAAGCAGTCCGGACTGCTTGACTACCTCAGCAATGTTCACCACAGTAAGGTAAAGAAAAGACATGTTTATGAGTGTACAGTACAGAATTATTATATATATTATGCCATTTGATTAATGTATTGATGTTATAACACAGTACAGTACTGCGGTGGTAGTCAAAACAGTTTAAAAACCATTCATATGATCTGGTCTAATGTCTGATATATCGGAAAAAGTCCAGGTTAGCTGGGGAAGTCCAGATGTCGCTTTTATCGGAATTTCGCATTTTTTGGAATGGTTTAGGCTCCAATTAGCATATATTTCTTCAGTGAATATCCTGCACACACCTTCCACGTCCCCCATCTGGTCCAATTCATATTTGGCCAATCGTTCCTCCACTTCTCTCCTATATTCTGCCTTTTTCTCATCCTTTTGTAACCTTTCCACTGTCCTTGCAAATACTCCTTCTTCCCAGCCTTCCCTTCTTCTATTTCTCCATCTCATTTGGATCTTGATTCTGGCCACTACCAAGTAGTGGTCAGAATGTCCACTCCCCCAACCTCTATAAGCTCTAGCATCCAGTACACATCTTCGCATCCTTTCATCCACACGCACATAATCAGTCATTGCCTTCCTTTCATTCAGTTCGCCACCCACCCTTCTCATCACTCGCCATGTATACCTGTGGATCATTTTATGCCTGAAGAGGGTATTGGCTATCACCAACCCCCTCCCAGCACAAATGTCCACTAACGGACTGCCATTCTCATCTATCTCAGCAGGCACACCCCACTCACCAACTATTCCATCCACCTTCACATTCCCAACTTTACCATTCATATCACCGATCAAGAACACTCTCTCATTCCTTCCAAACTTTTCCATGCACACTTCCACATTTGTCCAGAACTACACGTAATTACAATTATTGATCTCTTTCCTTGGGTCAGTTATACTTTGTCC
Source organism: Coenobita brevimanus (assembly GCF_032717465.1). Lineage (NCBI taxonomy): Eukaryota > Metazoa > Arthropoda > Malacostraca > Decapoda > Coenobitidae > Coenobita > Coenobita brevimanus. Next base: position 33,503,872 of record NC_137015.1, read on the forward strand.
CAAAGGGGAAAACAATAGATTTCACACTAAACCCATTGTTCTCCATGAGCTTATGGCAGCATATGGATACTGTAATAGTGCGAGGGAGTGAGTCATCTGGGATCACCGCCATAAACAGGAAACAATCATGGCTTGCATAGTGAAGTCAAATCGTTGTCCTTCGTGACACTGGCCTTAATCTGCGTGCCATGGGCTTCTGCTTAAATGCCATGTCTCAGCAGCCTGAACTTGTTTACACTACAGCGTACAGTAGTGATCAAATCTAATAAGACACTTGCTGAAACTGGAATATGACTGACCATGGTGTACTGTATTTTTCTGTATGTTAGATGCTGCATTGTGTAAGACAGGCTATAATTTTAGAAGAGTAAGTCAGTGTTCCCCCCCCCCCACCCCCAGCTAGTACCCACCAAAAGCATAGCTCGATATAGTCATATTTACACACATGAACACTTGGCTTTCAGTATCTTTTTTTTTTTTTTTTTTTTTTTTTTTTTTTTTTTTAATGCGAGGAAGAAGGAACCAAAGGCCATGAGCCCGCAGTAACAGTTCCCTCCAAGAGAAAAACAAAATACAATATAGAGCCAAATTCAAGATCTACAGTCAGTACTGTTCATCAGTGAATATTTTCATTATTTCTAAGTTAAAACTGAAACATTGAAAATCCACTTCAGTCATACATATAAAAACTAGAAATTACTACTGTCCACTGTTTTTCAGCTTCTTTACTGAGTTTGAACCAGGTGAGTTATTTACACAGATGCACAGTTGCTTTTCAGTATCTATACTCAGTACTGTTCATCAGTCAATATTTTCATTATTTCTAAGTTAAAACTGAAATATTGAAAATCCACACCATAGTCATACATATAAACACTAGAGATTACTGCTGTCCACTGTTTTTCAGCTTCTTTACTTAGTTTAAACCAGGTAAGTTTGTAAATACATATTCATTTGAAGTACCTCTGTTTAATACATCAGTCTGCTATATACGGTATAAGTTTTCCACAGTCTTTCTGTCATTGGACTGCATACTTAACCAGTGCATAGCAGGGCATGACTGTACGGTACACAGGAGTGCAGTAATCCTGAATAATACAAGTCAACCAAGCACAATAAATATATGAAAACACGAATAACAATAAGTGAACTTACATTTTCACCTAAATTACTTACATCAACATCTAAAATTGTCATATACTGTAAGAGCTGAATTTTCTAACCCAGAGTTTGTCATCATCATTAACCTCTTTCATTTTGTCATTTTGTTTCATTTTTAAAGGCTCCAACATTCTTGCATGCATCAGCCATGGTCACTTATTGGCTGCTTTCCATGCTGGTCAGTCTCTGGCAGCCTCCCTGTTCAGCCCCATATCCCTGAGGCTACTCACTATGACCTTGTCCCAGGTCTTTTTCGGTCTCCCTCTCGTAACCCTACCCTTAACCTTAACACTTCACACCTACCCTTAACGTTAACACTTCACACTTTCTATATGCAGTTGTCATCCCCCGTCTCCTCCACATGCCCAAACCATCTTAATCTTCCTCTCCTCGTTGCAACACCAGCACACTCCAGTCCCATTCTACTTCTTAACTCTTCCATTGTAAATCTAGCCAACCTAGGCCTCACATTTAAAGATGCATTGCACATCTACCTAATCATTGTCATTTCTGTACATTTGAGCCTGTGATTATCATTTTCCTTTACTGCCCAGGCCTCACTACTGTACAGCATGACACTCCTAACTCGTGCCACATACAAAGATCCCTCAGCATGGAGGGAGAACCCTCTGAATGTCAGAAGAGGTAATAGCTCTCAGAACTTCTTCCAGCCACTCCTCACTCTAGTCACAGAGCTTGCTGCAGTCCCACCTCCAGTCATAACACGTCTTTAGAGGTTTTATCACTTTCTGAAAAAAGGTCCTAGCCACATTGTAAACACACCCAGCTCATTTTTTCAGACTGACTGCTACTCTTGTTTACATTAAGTTTCCACACCACATTACGTTGACCATTCTTTTTACTTTTTCCATGGGAATTAATGCTTCTCGTGTTCTTAGCAATTTTACCGTGAGGAGTTAATGCTTCTCGTGTTCTTAACACTTTTACTGTGAGGAGGAATTTGAGTGTAAAGTGGAGGGAATGTAAGAAAATGTTCTGGGAAAAGGTAAAGAGAGTTAAACAGGGTGGCAATGAAGTTAGTCGGGGAGTGAAAAATAAAAATAGTTGATTACTAGTGGAGAAAGGAGCAAAAATGAGCAGATGTAGGAGGAGGCCGTAGCACGGGCTGAACAGGGTAGTACTCCCGAGGGGAATGGGAATGCTGGTGATAGGGAGAGCTGGAGCTCCTGTTTCATTAGCTAACTAACCATCCCCCTTTGCTGACCTTTTCAGTGTGACAGTAACATGGAGAGTAGACCAGCATACTCTCCCAAACATTGCCTCTAACTATCTATGCACTACACCACATGCACTTTACATTTCACACAACGTATTCCACTATGTTACAGGGGTTGGCACCAGTAAGGGCATGCGGCCAGAAAACTTTGCCCCCGCTACCTAGTGGTGGACTTCTGGGGGGAGGCGTGGCGGGGGTTCCGCCAGCATAGATCGTGGGTCCAGGGCGAGATGGGGCTCAGGCCAGTGCTAGAGGGTACAGGGCATTGCGGTTCCCAGGCTGCCGCTTCCGCCCAATAGAGAGGGGCCCGAACCTGGGAGTAGCGCCCCAGGAGGCTGCCCTATCAGTGGGTGTATACTGGCAGGATAGTTGCAGTGCCAAGGCGCGCATGGAGGGTGTCCCTGCAGCTGTCCTGGCAGGGTGCCCCGAGGCCACTGCCACAGCCACTGGTAAGCTGGTGGGCTAGGGGTCCCAGATCCATTGCCTGGACCTGGGACTGTGCAGTGAGTGGGTCCTGTGCTATGTCTGTCCCCCTTTATTAACCTGCCCCGTCCCGACCACTTTTTGACCACTGGTACCCCCCAATCCCGACCATTTTTCGACCCTTTTTTTTTTTGGCTAAAACTTTCGCTTTTGGTGAGAAACATCGAAAATTCATAGAGAAATCGCTCACCTGAGGTTTAAAATACTCATTACAGGTAGGAGAGCCTCCTTACCTTACTGGGTTTTCTATCAGGCTGGCACCAAAGAAAACGAGTTCTATGGGAGGATAACTATTTCACACCACTCATAAACGGTATTTATTTATTTATTGTTACGAATTTATATGTAGTACAAGAGTATATTGGTTTTCAAGCAGTAATATAGGCATTATAAGCATTGTTTCACTCACTAATACCTGACCTTTTTTTGCCACATTACCTGCTCATCATTTCTAACTGTTTCTTCCTCTAATGCTATGTAAAGTTTGTCCTCCACATTGTCATTGATTGGGGAATCACTCTGGCCCTGAATTTCGTACCGTGGCATGACATGGCTATACTGGCCAGGTCACTGATAACAGGTGAATTGCTGAGACAATGGCATGCAGGGGGGGAGAGGAGGTCATGCTGGGTAAGGCATTGTCTCTGCCTGGCATCTTGTTGAGGAAGGTGTCACGTGTATACGTACCAAAAATGACTCGCGAAAATTGAAAATTGTGGAAATTATGAACCTTGCAATTGCAGGACGTTGAAGTACGTCCCCAGGATTAGCTGTGACAAAACGTGAGGACGTGGAAGTACGTCCCCGGGACGCCGCGGGTTAATACCGAAGATGACAAAACAAAATTAGTTTCAAAGCAAGCCTGAGGACAATCACCCATGGGGATGAGGGTGGGTTCATGGAATGTGGGAAGTTTGAGGGGAAGAGCAGGGGAAGTCGTTGAGGCATTCAGTAGGAGGTGGGTGGATGTGGCGTGTTTGCAGAAAGCCTGGTACAGGGGTGGATCAGCCAGAAAGATTGTTGGGAAGGACTGTTGCTATAAGTTGTTTTCGCAGGGGGGGACAGACGGATATGGAGGTGTTGGTGTGATGGTTGAGGAGAAATGGGTGGAATATGTTATGAATGTTTTGAGAGTAAGGGATAGGATATTGGTAGTGAAAATTCTGTTGGGTAGAAAGGTAGCTGTGATTATATCGGCATATGCACCACAGGCAGGATTGGATGAAACAGAGAAAGATAGATTTTGGTATGATTTAATACTGACTTTGACAGCACCGCCACCAACCCTAGATATCATCACTTTTGTTTTATCTGCATTTACCCTTAAACCCTTGTGCCCCATACCATCTCTCCACTTCCTAAACCTTTCCTCCGCCTCCCTTTTGTTCTCTGCAATCAACACTAAATCATCATCATACAACAACTCCCACGGGAGTCCGTTTCTAAAGTCACGTGAAAGGGCTTCAAGTACCATGATAAACAACATGGGACTCAAGACTGACCCCTGATGCACACCAACATTCACGAAAAACTCATCACTCAAATCTCCGTTCACTCTTACCTGGGTGTGAGCACCCACATACATAGCCATAACCACCCTAACCAGCCACTCCTCCAAGCCAAGCTTTCTCATTGCCCACTTCACCACCTCTCTAGGGACTCTGTCAAAGGCCTTTTCCAAATCAACAAAAACAAAATAAAGATCCCTTCTCCTACCAATATATTTTTCCTGAAGCTGTCGAACAGTGAATATAGCATCAGTGGTCCCCCTACCTGGCATAAACCCAAACTGCATCTCATCAATATTCACTCTTTCTCTAATCATACCTTCTAAAACTCAATCCATTACCTTCATTATCTGACCTAAAAGCTTTATACGTCTATAATTTCCTCTTTCCAGGGCATCACCCTTCCCTTTATACACATTTACAATTACACTCTTCAGCCAATCATCTGGGACAACACACTCATAAATAATCCTATTTATCGGGTCAGTGACTAAACTCACCTCTATATCGCCTGAGGCCTTCAGCATTTCGGCAGTCAACCCAGACACACCTGCTGCCTTCCCCACCCTCATCCTGCCTATTGCCTCACTCACAGTAGCAGTATCAATCAAAGGCCAAGGGCCAGACACTGGATCTGCTGGCTCCAAACCTTCCCTGTCCCAGTCAAACTCCTCATTCAACAACTGGTTATAATGCTCTTTCCATGCATCTTTAATATCCTCACTGTTCGCCACTACCCTTCCTTCATCATTCGTCACACACTGCTCACCTATAATATCTCGATTATCCCTCTTCACTTGACCTGCCACCCTACATATCATATTTTTCCTTTCCCCATGATTTAGGTTATCAAGTAATAGTCTCTGTGACTCAGACTTTGCCCTGTATACCTCTCTTCTAGCCCTACGCTTGGCAGCCAAATATTCCTCTTTGCTGCCTCCCTTCTTCCATTCCCGGAAAAGCCTTCTTTTCTCCCTAACTGGAGCTTCTACACCCTCATCACACCACCAAGTTACTTTATGTCTTGGTGGTCCTCTTGTCCAACCGCATATTACATCAGTAACTCTCAAGAGATTGTTCTTGAGGGCTCTGTACTGTTCATTAACACCTCTGTTGACAGCTTTCTGTTCAGCCACCACTCTCCTCAACTCGCTATAGAAGGCATCCCTTACTACTGTACTTGGTTTTTCAGCTTCCATATTTTCCTCCTAGGTACATAAGTCCTCTTTTTCATCACTTGTTCTTTAAGCACCATATCACAAATCAATAGTTTGTGCTGCTGCACACACTCCTCACTTCCTATAACTTTAACATCCCTCACTAACCTCCTATCAGCCCTCCTAACCAGAAAATAATCTATCTGACTGCTCTTTCCCCCAGACCCATACATAATTAACCTACTGTCTCTTTTCCTAAAGTATGTGTTGCACACAATCATGTCCGTTGCCAACCCAAACTCGAGTATCCTTTCCCCTTCTGCATTCCTTAGACCATACGCACATCCCCCATGCACTCCTTCATAACCTTGTGCTGCTTCACCTACATGACCATTTAAGTCATGGGAAGTAATTCCATCTTGTGCGGTGTGTGTGTGATAAATGGGTGCATAAGAGATGTAATGGTATCAGAGATAGACTGTGAGATAATGCTGATTTTATGTGTACGGCGTGTCGGGGTGAGCAGGTGGAGATTGTCAGACGTGAAAGGATTGAACTTGCTGGTGAATCTCTTGAGTGTGTGGAAGAGTTTTGTTATTTGGGAGACATATTGTGTTCTGGAGGTGGGGCTGGAGCTAGCTCTGTGGCTAGGGTGAGAAGTGGTTGGAAGAAGTTCAGGGAGCTCTTGCCTCTCCTGACATTGAGAGGACTCTCCCTACGTGCTAAGGGGTCTTTGTATGCAGCATGTGTTAGGAGTGTAATGCTGTATGGTAGTGAGGCCTGGGCAGTGAAGGAGGAAGATATTCGCCGGCTCAGACGTACAGAAATGACAATGATTAGGTGGATGTGCAATGCGTCCCTGCATCCAAGGCCTGGAGGGGCTGGGTTTACGATGGAAGAGTTGAAGGGTAGGATGGGACTGGAGTGTATAGGTGTTGTGATGAGGAGAGGTAGATTGAGATGGTTTGGACATGTGGAGAGGATGGGGGATGATAATTGGATGAGGATGGTGAGAAGTGTTAATATTGAGGGTGGGGTTATGAGGGGTTGACCGAGAAAGACATGGGACGAGGTCATTAAGTGTGACCTCATGGTTAAGGGACTGAACAGGGAGGCCGCAATGGATCGTGCATCATGGAGAGCCGCCATTAGGTGACCAAGGCTGACACATGCAAGTATGTTGGAGCCTTTAAAAACAAAAACGTTGGAGAGAACACTTTAAGTAGTTGCTGAACATATAGAATGAAAGTATTGTGAGTATAAGTGGCTGGGGAATGGCTGGGAGAAGGAGGGATGTGAGAAGAGAGGAAGAAATCAGTAGGATGGAAGTGGTGGAAGCAGTGAAGAAAGTTAACATGGGGAAAGCCCCAGGAATTGATGGAGTGTGTGGTGAAATGCTGAAGCATGGGGGAGAGAGAGTGGTAGAATGGATGTGGAAGATGTGCAGATTGGCCTGGGAGGAAGGTAGAGTCCCAGAGGATTGGAAATCAGGTATGATTATTCCCTTGTACAAAGGAAAAGGGGAAAAAAAAGTGTGTGGTAATCATAAGGGCATTGTTATCTTAGTGTAATGGGAAAAGTATATGGTAGGATACTTATTGATAGAGTTTGGGAAATAACAGAGGATTTAGTTGGAGAAGAACAGGGAGGTGTTAGCAAGGGAAGAGGTTGTGTGGATCAGATATTCATTCTTAGATCTTTAGTGGAAAAGTTTCTAGATAAGGGAAAGAAGTTGTATGCGGCCTTCATGGATTTGGAGAAAGCATATGACAGGGTGGATAGACTAGGATTGTGGAAAGTGTTAAGAATATATGGAGTAGATGGGAAGTTGTTGAATGTTGTGAAGAGTATGTATGAGGGTGCTAAGGCTGCAGTGCATGTGGATAGTGAACTGAGTGAATTTTTCTACTTGAAGGTTGGATTGAAACAAGGATGTTTCATGTCTCCATGGTTGTTCAATCTGTATATGGATGGGGTTATAAAAGAGATACAAGGTAGGGCAGTGGATGTTGGAGTGGCCCTAATGAGAGAGGGCAGTGTTTGGAAACTCCCTGTACTGTTGTTTGCAGATGATACTGTGTTGTTAAGTGAAGACGAAGGGGAGCTGCAAGGCTTGGTGGATGAGTTTGGGAGAGTGTGTAAGAAACAGAATCTAAACGTGAATGTTGGGAGGAGTAAAGTTATGGTCTTCGAGAGAAGCGAGGTCAGTGAATGTACAGTGAGGGTGGATGAGGAGGAAATGGAAAATGTGAGTGCATTTAAATATTTGGGTAGTGTGATGAGTAAGGATGGAAGTTTGGAGGGTGAAGTGCTTGAAGGGATACAACAAGGTTGGTGGTTCCCTGAAAGCAGTGATAAGAAACAGGGAAGTGAGCATGGAAGTGAAAAAGTTACTACATGATGATATTGTGATACCAACACTAACTCATGGAAGTGAAGCTTGGACCTTGTTGGAGGGACAAAAGTCAAGAGTGAGAGGAGTGGAGATGAGTTATTTAAGAGGAGCCTGTGGAGTCACATGGAGAGACAGGCTGACAAATGAGGAAGTGAAGGAGCATTGTGGAGTGGATGTGGATGTGATAGGAAGTGTTAGGAGAGACACAATGAGGTGGTTTGGCCATGTGGAGAGGATGGAGATTGGGAGACTGATGAGGAGAGTGTATGTGAGTGAGGTGGAGGGGGGGGGGAGGCTAAGGATGAGATGGAGGGATGGAGTGGAGAGGTGTATGAGAGAGAGGGGTGTGAGCTGGGAGTAGGGCAATGAAATGGCAGGGGACAGGGCAATATGGAGGCAATTTGTTTGTGACCACCCCTTACGGGAGTAAGGCGTCTGGCAATAGATAGTTAGATAGATAAATGCACTTGCTGGGTGCTTAGGTATCATAACTTATTTGGTATAGAATCACATGGTCAGAGTTCAAGGGATGAAATGAGGAGTGAGAAGAAAATGCTTCTAACTACAACTGAGGCAAGCAGGTATTGAATATGCTTCATGTAGGTGAGCTTCGGTCACAGAACTCTAGCAATGAATGAGAAATGCACAATACAAGTTGTAAACAAATGCAGCCCTCTGGAAATCTGGCACCTAGATGCACCGACTGTTTTTCACCTGTGCAAGTGTGATATTATTGTATTTGTAAATGACAGAGGGAGAAATGAAATGCTTGTGTTATTGTAAGATCATTACTTGTACTTCCTTTTGTCTTGAATTATTAGTGTACTATGTTGAAGGTTTGTATGATTTAGTAGGTACCCATTGTTTTGGTGCTTTACAGGTAAATTGATAGTCCGTCTATCTCTGTCTATCTGTTCATGTGATAGGAAGATGCTTTAATCCTTGAAAAGCTGGCCGCAAACTAATCTCCCCCATACCAGCTTGTAGTCTGGCGTCAGGTTTCCCATTCTCCAACTCACACCAACCTTGTTCATATACTCTCTACCCTATATTTGGCCTCTCCCTCCCCATCTCCCTCTCCACCTCACTCACGTACTGATATACTTTTGTAGTCGTTCACTCACTGCCTCTTGTCCATCAGAACTTTGTGTCCTAGCATCTTTAAATTGACAGGCCATGTTGCTGGCTCAGTCTTTAATTTCTCTGAAAGTTACAGTTTTCCGGGCTTGCAGCCTTGATTCTTTCTCTTGATGTTAAAAAGAAAAAAAGTTGCTTGTTCCAGTGACTTACACAGACTGAAAGACACACATCACTCTCACAACACATATAGTACACTTTCACCATTTTTACATTGCCAGCCTGGGCAAATGTTGATTTTGGCAACACACTCCCTCTGAGGAGAAGGTCTGGGCTGCAGTTGAGTGAGATGGACTGTTAGAGTTTCTGTTATAGTATATGCTGGCAATGGTTTTGATATTTTTCCTTGTGGTATGCTCAGGAATGACTGGTGGTCTTCATGGAATACCTCTTAAGGACCCCAACAAGGTGGTATGGGAATGGCAGGAGGGTGCCATACCAAGTGGTGCCACTCATATGTCTTCATTAAGCAGTGCCACAGCAGGGTTGATGAGAAGTAAGTATCATTTTGTGATTATCTTGCTTGTTCCTTATGGAAATGTCTGGTATCAAATTCCGTAGGGGAGGGCTTTCTGCACATTCAGGCAAATTATATTACTACACTCAACCCTTGGCTGTCACGCCCAATTGGTCCTGCTATGGCTGCGCTATGGTACGAAACCGTGATAGCCGAATTGAAGAACTTATGGTACTAATTCTAACTGGTGCCATGACCTCAATATTTACCCCTTAGATACCCTTTTTGTACCACATATTGACATATAATAGTCTAAAACTGAGCATACCCCTCACAGTTGATTCATTGATGTTATATTTCTTCCCCACACTTCGCTTGGTCTCACCATTGTCTATAAGTTTCAATATTTCCAGTTTATCCGCATAGCTTAGGTTCTTCCTCTTCTTTATTTCCCTGCCAGGTGCCGCAGCATTATGACGGGCGAGGGTAGGGGGACGGGGTGGGGGTATGTTGGCCATGGTCATATCACAAAAAAGGTTATTGTTCAAGGTCTGAGGGCGCATACTTGAATGGCTTGGCAGGCGGAAGACTCGGTCGGGCGGCCAATCAGCGCTTGGCTGGCACTAATGTCACAAGCCCTATCACGGAGTGAATCTTTTATTGGCTGGGCAGAGCACCAAAGCCTGGCCTCTTTGAAATTTTCGAACATTTCTGGTGCACAATAGCAGGCATTTAGTGTGTGAGAAAGGTATTTAGGTGGATTTTTATATAGGCGTGATAGTCAGATACGCTATAGCGGAACCCGTGATAGCCGAGGGTTGAGTGTATGTTGAATCATTCCACCGGCTGAAATACTGCTTCTCCACATTATTTCCTGTCATTACATGGTAAAGGTTAGGGCAGTTGTGTTTCTGTGGCATGTCAGTGCTCATATGAAAGAGTGCTGAAACTATTGTAATTACTGTCCAAATTGAATCAAAATCATAGCTCCCTTTAATGCACCAAGATTTGAATCTGTGATATCAGCTAAGGACCTGGTTCTACAGAAGAACTTGCAACCAACTCCCTCATATAACTCAGATTTTTATTCACAGGAAGAACAAGACATGAGTATTTTACACTCTTCACCCCCTGTTCTCCCCCCCCCCCCCTTTTTTTTTTTTTTAACGAACAAGACATTGAAAGATTCTGTATTGTTCTTTCTTTGTGTTTCCTGCTTTGCGCAGTGTTAGTATCGTGACCGGTGGAGTAATTCTGATAGGTGTTGTTGTGCAAAGCTTAGCCTTCTGTTTTGCCATTTGTTTTTGGTTACTGTACTAGCAAATATCCTTACCCTTATCTGTAAGAGGTAGGGTAGCTTATCCCCACCTTCATGTGGTGCACAGTGTTAGTACATTTAGTGTCTATGCAAGTTGAAACAATGAGGAGCGTGCTAACATTACCTGTTTTTCTTTGTTTTCTTTTGTTCTTTTTTCTTTCTACTTTCTTATCTGTGTCCTTTATTTCTGGTGTCTGTTAATGTCAGCATTAGTGCCTTGAGATTATCCAGGCAGCTCAGTGGACCAGACAAGACTGATAACTCTCAATGCCAGGGATGCAGAAAGTCTGTTGCAGTCAGCCAAGGTGCTGAACTGTTTTCATTGTGGCAGTTGACATCACGTCACATGTGTAGGTCCTTGATGATGATTACAGTTTTATGTCAAAGAGGCAGGCTGGAATCTGATGGTACTGTGGTAGTTATGATATGGGTACTGCCTGAGCAGGTATGGAGTCGAAGTGCCTTTGAGAGACCCTCTTGACAGTTTTATGGCAGACATATCTTTGAGGTTGAAAGCTTTGAAAGATAGGATCAGCATTACTAAGGTCATTCCCCATGACCCCTCAACATCATATGCTGACATTTAGAAACAGTAAAGGGGCTACAGAAGGAAGGAGAGAGTCCCATTAAAATTCAGAGTCATGGCAAGACATGAAACCAAAGGATGGCACTTCTGCAGCTACAGGAGATATGGAGAGGGCACTGAAGTCTTTTCCAGTTACTAGCTGTAAAGAAACAAGATCAGCAGCCATTATCTTTAAGCTTCCCACAGAAAGAGCTAATGCAGATGCTAGTGCAGCAGTGAAATAATGTTTTTGGTTCGGATGATATTTACTGGATATCTGAGAAAAAAAAAAAAATGCTGCCAGATATGACCATGACAGGCCTTTATCTTTCTGTGGATGACTGTGATATCATTTCAAGCATTTTAGATAAGAAAGATCTATCTATCTACCTATATACCTTGACTGCTTCCCCCAGGGAAAGGGAGGTAGCTGAGACAGGACGACACACTCCCAATTTACTCATCCACTGTAACACACTCATTCTCATCTTAGCCCTAAAGGGGAGAAGGGACAGATCCTCACCGCACCACACCGCACAAGGGTCAACTGCGCAGTGCAATCAGTGACATCCACAGCAGGGCCCGACAGCAGAGCTGGTTTACCCCTGCCACATCATAATGGACCCATCCTCTTACCCGCATCTGACCTGATCAGCGGATCAGACAAAATGCGGGAGAATATCACCTCAGGGCTGCAACATCATTTATTCATTCACATTTTCTCGCCATTCATTTCTATCACGCACAGCCACTCTTCCTTGTTCAACAGAAATCCATCTCGCTTCCAACGCTCTCTTCACACTGTCCATCCATCCTATTCGTGGTCTTCCTCTCAGCCTTACACCTCTCCCATCAGATCTAGTTATCTTTTTCACCAGTTGCTCATTATCCATTCCCTCTATATGCCCAAACCATCGCAACATCCTCTGCTTAGTGCGATCAGCCATCTCCTGCACAACTCCAGTTCTCCTTCACACTTCATCATTTCTCTCTCGATCAATACGCATCACTCCACACATACTCCTCAGACACCTCATCTCCATTACATTCAAACTTATCCTCTCTGGTACGCCCATATTCCAAGTTTCAGCCCCATATAACGCTGTCGGTACCACAGCACCTTCATACTGTCGTCTCTTAACATCCATTCTAAGCGAATGACATCTAAACACTTTCTTCATTCCTCCCAGCATCTTTCCTACTTCATTCATTCTAAACTTCACTTCTGCATCTATTCTTCCATCCACAGTAACATGTGACCCTAAATACTTAAAACACTCTTACCTTCTCAGGCAACTCACCATTGCAAAACTATATTCATCCTCCTACCGTCTACCAACCTCATACACTTCATCACTTTACTCTTATTCTCATGTACTTTCAATTTCCTCCTTTCACATGCCCTTCCAAACTCCTTTACCAACTGTCTCAATCTCTCCTCTGAATCAGCCACTAGTGCAGTATCATCTGCAAACAGCAGCTGCTTCAGATTCCAGTCTCTGCTATCAACATTCACCAGACTCAGACCCGTTTGCCTAACACTCTTGCATTCAGCTCCTTACAACACCATCCATATAAATAAACAACCAAGGTGACATCACACATCCCTGCCACAGCCCCACTCTCACAGGAAACCAATCACGCACAGTATTTCCCACTCTTATGCTCAGCTATTTACATAAAAACTTTTTGCCCCTTATAGTAACGTACCATCAAGTCCATACAATTTTAAAACAGTCCACAAAGCCTCCCTATCAGTTCTATCATACGCTTTCTCTAAATCCATGAACTCCCTAAACACATCCTTACCTTTCGCTAACTACTTTTCACACACCTGTTTCAGCAAACACCTGATCCATGCATCCCCTCCCTCTCCTAAAGCCCCACTGCACATCACCAATCACTCCCTCTTTACCCTCTCTAACTCTCTTAATTAACACAACAACCATACACCTTACCTACAACACTCAACAGACTTGTACCCCTAAAGCTAGTACATTCATACTTATCACCCTTACCTTTATACAACGGGACCACACAAGCACTTGCCCAGTCAATTGGCACCATACCATGCACATAGCTTTCACTGAACAATCCTACTAACCAGTCAACAATAGTCGCTCCACCGCCTTTCAGGCATTCCACAGCACACCCATCCATATCTGCAGCTTTCCCTGTTTTCATCTCCTTTACTGCCTCCTGCACTTCCTCCATCGTGATCAAAGAATCATTCAGCTCTCCCAAAACATTTATTCCTTGCACTCTTCCATCTGCCATAATCTCGGCCTCCCTTTCCTCCTCTGTATTTAACAGTTTTTCAAAATACTCCGCCCATCTCTTCGTTACTGCATCCATCTCAGTTAACATCCTTTCATCCTCTACTTTTACTCGCTCTTCCTTCCCAGACTCTCCCTTTCGCACTCTTTTCACCTCCTTCCAAAACATTTTCTTATTCTGTTGAAAATTCTCAGTCAACCTCCTGCACCACCCCTCATCTGCTGCCACTTTAGCATCACACACAGCCCTTCTCTCCCTATTCCTCTTTTCCTTATAACTCTCATACGACACCTCATCCTTCCTCTGCAACCACATGTAATATGCAACGTCTCTTCTCAGCCACAGCCATACTTACTTCCTTGCACCACCATTCACTTCTCTTTCTTACACCACGACCCACTCGTCACACACCACACACCTCTTCTGCATGCCCCACCACAGCACTCTTAAACAACTGCCATTCCTCCTCCACACTGCCATTCTCCTGATCTTTCATTGCGTTCCACTCATCTTTCAATTTCTCCTGATACTCAAACATTTTCTCTCTTTTATCCAACTCACTCACATTCAAAACCTCCCTGCCACACCTAACCCTCCTAGCTCTCACCCATCTCTTACCTACTCTCAACTTTCCCTCCAACAGGTAGTGGTCTGACATACCTCCACCCTCCCCTCTCATAACTGTCACATCAAACAATCTTCCTATTACATTCCTGGACACAACTACATAGTCCTTCAATGCTCTGTCAACAACTCTTCCACCCTTCTGTCTCACCTATGTATACTTATAAATATCTTGCTTCTCAAACAAAGTATTTCCAATATCTCGCTAAACGCACATCCCTCTCATTCGTTCCCCATTTTCATTTCTTCCAGGCACACCATGCATACCAACTACACCTTCAACCACTACATATCCCACTCCAGGATTCAGATCTCCCATCATTACCACATTCACATTTGCTCCAAAACTCTGCAGACATTCATCAACATCATTCCTGAAAGACTCCCTCTCTTTTTCATCCCTTTCACTGCCAGGCCCATATGCACCACAAATACCCACAACTCACGTTCAGATTTCACTTTCAACCACATCAGTCTTGATGACACCTCTTTCCATTCAGTCACGCACTGCTGTACTTCCGGACTCACTAACAAGGCCACACCTTCTCTTACCCTTCCTCTATCAGCACCTGACAATCTTCCATTCACACTTCCAAACTTAGACTCACCTTTCCCTTTCATCTGTGCTTCACTCTAATACATCCAGCTTTCTTCTCACAAACATTCTCCCAATCTCCTCCCTTTGAGCCTCAGTCGTACTAGATCCACGCATATTCATAGACCCAATCTTCAGGGTATGGGGATAACTCAATCCCCCATCCCTTTCTCTGGCCTATCTAAAAAAAACAGAGGAGGGGGTCCTTAGTCCCATCACCCCACCCCTTTTAGTTGCCTTTTACGACACGCGAGGAATACGGTGGCAGAATTCTTCCTAACACATCCTGGCCGCAGAGCAGTAGTACCACCCCATAGTGTGACCAGATTGTGTTCCCCCTGCCACAGATAAGAATAGCATAATTAAGATGTTTGTGGAAAGTGTTCATTCTCAACCTTCTCTTTACAAGAACTGAGAATGATAATAAAAGTGATGTTTTAAAATGGTTCCTGAAGAATTCTCATTCATATTAGAACAGGGCAATTATGTATACCGTACATAGGTCATTCATCCCTTTGACAGCTTTTGGGTTACACAGTGTCACCACTGTTGGTCTTGGACATGCATCTGAGAAGTGTACTGCACTAGAAAAAGTGATGAACCCAAATGTGTTTTTTGTGCTTCAGCCTGTAAATATAGAAACTGTGGTAACAAAAGAATCCTACAAATGAAAAAACCACTCTTTCATAGGACATTGGGAAACTGAAGTTGATTCTCAGTTTGTGGCTTTTTTTGCATCTAGTAGAGAGTATCCAATTATGATTTCTCAGAAATGCAGTAGATTAATTGAAACCACCAACTTTATCCATGCAAAAAACTGACAGCCCCTTCCCCTCTTGAGCCAGTTAAAACTCAGTCTTTTAAACATTCATTCCATTCAAAATAATCTCTGTATTTATAGCCAGACGCCATAATCCTGTAAGGGGTGGCCATTTGTCTTTGAGTTAGTTGTTTTATGGGGAGGGGCACTAACCATCCACCAATTGACTTGCTGACGTGAAAGGAATATGTATAGTTTGGTTATATGGCTTCCACTGAGAATTGTAAATGGTTTCCTGGCTTACAGAAACCATTAGGCTTGTCACTCATTGTAAAGCCATCTGAAAATGCTGTACAAGCAAACTTTTAAATTAGTTAATGCTTGACATTTTTGTGTGAAACTTGGTTGTGTGAATCCAGTATTAGTGTTTGCAGTGCTTTGTTGAAAAGACCGTGTTTAATATTGTTCCCAGGCCTGCTGTCGACCATCCAGGTGGAGGTGTGGCACTTTCTACTGTGTGGTGCTTACGAATGCTCTTTACTTAAATTCTGACCTTATTCTCACTTTGTTTCAGTTTATAGTAGTACAGCATTAATAAATTTCCATTAGCAAACTATGAGAATTGCAATTGTATATCAACCAGGCCATCCTGGCACAAATTGAGGCTTTGTGGAGAAATCTGACCCTTACATATATATATATATATATATATATATATATATATATATATATATATTCTCTCTCTCTCTATATATATATCATCACCATCATCATCATCTGGACGTCCTTTCCCACCCTAGGGCTGGGTGAGGAGCAGCAACATCCAGACAGCCTAAGTTTGCTCAGTTCAGTGGGCCACGCTTCCATTCACTCATCATTCAAGCCCCTGGAATACTGGCTCCATCAGATAGGCCAAGGAAAATTTCACCACATTCTGTGGCTTCACATATACCTAGCTGATAGAGTCAGTCCAAACTCTGTCACATTAAAAAGGGGTGCCAAATCCCTGGTTATGCACTTCTCCGTGCAAAATTCATCCAGCCAGCTTGGTCTCTTGTCAGTCCCATGGCCTCACCAACTTCCATACCTCTCTTCCTAATGCACTCATCCGCCATATCCCTCCACCTTCTTTTTGACCTACCTTGCCTCCTCCCTCCTTCAAATTTGCTCAGATATACCTTTTTCACCACTCTCTTGTTATTCATTCTCACAACATGACCAAACCATCTCAGTACACCCTCTTTGATTCCGGTGACCACAGACTTCCTTACTCCACGTCTTTCACGAATCACATTATTCTGTATCCTATCCACTCTCTGTACTCCACACACACATCTCAGCAGTCCCATCTGCACTGCTCTTACTCTTGACTTTTCATTTTCATGCCACATCATAGTCTCACGTCTGTATGTTAACCCCTTAACCGCGGGCTTGTTTTGCTTTGACTTGCGGCTCCCGCGGGCATATTCGTGCTCTGACAGACTCTCTAAAAATATTTGCCAAAAATCAGTTATTAGTCCTAGAATATTAAAATCAAATATGCTTATGGCACATACATTCAGCTTTCTCCTGGGGTGTTTGTTGAGCCTTCGTTGAGTACCGTAGGACTTGTGGAGACCTCTGAAGTTGGGTAACGAAGTCTCCAATTTACACTTCCAGACAACCCGAAATATGATTACCCCAGCCTGATATTATCACTAGAAACACTATTTTATGATTCTCAAATAGTTTGGAATCCATACTCCAAAAAAAAAATAAACACTGTGAAAGCAGTGAAAATTGCGAGGGTGTATGACCTTCCCACTTGACATCGTTCGCCGCTGGTGTTCTGTCATTTATTATTCATAAAAACACTCACAGTTTATATTTCTATTACTATATAACACTTATATATATCTACAGTCTTTATCCATAAGTTTCCTTCAGTAATATAGTTTATTGTCACTGTAGGCATTCAGTTTCTCTCTCAATAAAATACGTAGCATTCACTTTCTCGTCCTGTATACTAGCGTTGAGAGTGAATGTCACTTTCACCTTCACTCTCATAACTCATAGTATTCATATATGCTAGAGTGAAACTTTCACTTTCATTACTCCTAGTATATATACTTGTATTCTTATAATACTGCTCATTTACATTTCTATTTACGTTCTCTATTTTATTTACATTATTTACATTTTTATTTTATTTACACATGTGTTAGGCACTGTCACTTGAAGTAACTTATAAAACTATTTTCCATTGTTCACTTATATTTACATTCATTGCTTTCACTTGCTGTTTACACATTATTTACAATTCCTCTTGTACTGTTTTACTCACCAGAAAGATCGTAGTCACTCTCTATCATTTGTCAGCCCTGTACCTTTTTCCACACGAGGTTTAGTAGGGGGTAAAGGTCACAGGGCCCTTTGCATGGGGCTAAAAAGCGGCGGAATTTAGCAGGTGTGAATCCGACGTACTTTCACCTTGAAAGACGACAGTAAACTGATAGTGGTGGGCCAGGGTGGCCTACCTAGGGAGAGTGTATTACTGCCATCGTCAGCCTCATGAGAGCTGCCAATATATAGCTATGAAATGATTGGCAGGAAATCTAGACAATACATTATAAATTAGGTAGTTCCAGGTGAATGTAAATATCACTTATGCTTCTCCCTTCCCTCCTTATACAGTAACCCCTCCAATATCCGGATCAATAGAGCCATCGGTAGGTTCGGATATTGGTTTTGTCCGGATATTGGGCCCCAGCTTATGGACTTGTACTTACGGACCCTAACACAGAGAAACACCTATACAACTCCCTCCGGACATGCATAGCACCTATTTAACACCCAAATCACACCAATAAGGCACATAAATGACTGAAATAAATGCAATAGACACATAAAATGTGGGTTTAGAAGTATGTTCATACATTAATAAACATTCTGGTACTTATGGACTCTAACCGAACCTAACCTAACCGAACCTAACCGAACTCTGAAAAACACATTCCTACTGCACATGCATGAGGTAAGTTTAGTATGGAAAGAAGTACAGTATGACACTTTCTGGTAAGTATAGTATGGGAAAAAATACAATATGAAACATTCTGGTAAATATAGTATGGGAAATAGTACAACATGAAACATTTTGGCTACTTACAGCAAGTCCCTGGCCACCTCGATGAATAACCGCCTCCTCTCGGACTCTGACAGTAAGAACGATTTCCTGAAGCACTTGCACTACACTCTTCCTGAAGTCTTGCACTGAACTTAGTCACTAACACACAGAAGTCCGTTCTTTTCACAGTGTTCACTTTAGTCCAAATAATGTTCCATTAAATTTAAGTGTTGCACATAAACTTTTCCCAAGTTTTTTAAGTTTCCAAAGCCAAAACAAAGAAGGTTAGTTACGTTAAATTTCTTTTCTACTTAGTCTTTTCTCCCAACTTGAAAACCTTAACACAACACACCGTTTTTTTCACTGCACAACACTCAAAATTCCCGTGTGGTCTAGTGGAGAAGTTCTTGCTGTTTATTCACTGTCAGAGCCCGAGAGTATCACTGGCAGGCGTCCAAGGGGTGCATCGGTGGGTAGTGGTGATGGCGTACCGACTACAGAAGACTCTGAAGACAGCCGCAAACTCACGTCGAGCGGTGACTCTTGTCGCGGTGAGAGACAGGCGGGAAGTGGGGAGGATGCAGCGGCGCTCTATAGGACGTCGGAGGAATGACGAACCAAAACAATGCTCTCACGCGGCGCGCGCGGCAAGTTCAAATTACGGACGGCAAAAAATCGATTTTTTTTCCAATTTTTTTGGATTTTCGGACCATTTTGGGAATGTTTGATCCCAGGACGATAAGGTTCGGTTAGTGGGGATGTTCGGTTATTGGGCGTCCGGATATTAGAGTGATTACTGTATATATTTTTATTACGAGAATTGATTATACGGCATATATCAAGGGGAAATAAATGGCGAAAATTAGCGAACGAGTGCACGTGAGGTGTTGTCAGGTGATAATTAGCCAATTCCAGGTGTATGGCACTATCACTTACCTTATTTCTTTTCTGTATATATTATTTGTTATAAGAATAAGGCATAGGGCTTATTTCAATCGATGAAATCAATGGAAAATTCCAGGGAAGATTTACTTAGCGTAGAATACAGTGTGGTGGCCTGCGAGGATTAGGAAGTTCCAGGTGAATGTAAATATCACTTAGGCTGCTCCCTTCCTTTCTTATATATATTTTTATTACGAGAATAGATTATACGGCATTTTTCAAGGGGAAATAAACAGTGAAAATTAGTGAACGAGTGCACGTGAGGTGTTATCAGGTGATAATTACCCAGTTCCAGGTGTATGGCACTCTCACTTACCTTATTTCTTTCTTGTATGTATTATTTGGTATAAGAATAGGGCATAGGGCTTATTTCAATGGATGAAATCAGTGGAAAATTCCAGGGAAGATTTTACTTGGCATAGCACGGCCGGGCAGGCGAGAGGAGAGGGTAATGGAGGGGAGGTAGGGAGGGGAGTCAAGAACGAGGAGAAATGGCTAAATTGTCAACAATGGATGGGAGTACAGATGAAATTAGGAGTGCTGACTAGTGTTGGACATTGGGAGTACTGATAGATGATACAAGCCACCACTTCAAAGCCCGGACGAATTCAAAATAACACAGAATCACAAAAGTGACACCCCGCGGTATGATCCCTTGCTCCCAAGCGTCACGAAAGTGACGCCTTGCGGTTAAGGGGTTAAAGTTGTCACTAAAACTTCATGATGTAAGCCTCGCACAGCTGCAGCACTCAAGCCTCTGTTTTTTATCAAGGCTTTCACTGCACCAGCTACTTTTCTTCCTTGTGTCACTCTGCTTTCTACTTCATTTGCACATTTTCCTCTCCTTTCATCACTGTACCCAGGTATTTGATCTCTCTCACCAAAGCCAGTCTCTATCTATTCACTGTAACATCTCTTGGGGAGTCACATTCTCCCACAGTAACCATCGCTTTACTCTTTTCAACATGTGCTCTTACGGGACAACACTTACAGACATCTACAAAACTCTGCACTAATCTAGCAATCTTATGTCTGGTATGTGCAAGTAGCACTGAATCATCAGCATACAACAAATTTGAGATATTCCGTCCATCACCATTCAGTACTAATGACATCCCTCCCTCCATTTCTCATGTTTTTACTTCTCTCATCATCCCATCTATGTATATATTGAACAAACAAGTGGACATTACACAACTTTGTCGCACCCCCAGATTGATTGTGAACCAGTCACTTAGATGTCCATTTACCCGTATTCGAGGTGCTACCCAAAAGTTCCAGTAACTTGAATATTGTAGGAAAATAAGTTACCTTACCTCCTAGTTCTCACTGTCGCCTTCGAAGTAGTCCACATGGGCATGTATACAGCAGTCCCAACGTTTTTTTCCATGAGTCCATGTATCCCTGAAAGGTTTCAGGCCTGATGGAAGGCTTCAGGCGTGATGGTCTTGAGCACCTCCTGCGATTCTGTCTTTGGATCTCCTCAGTTGAGTCAAATCGACACCCTTTCAGTCATAATTTCAGCTTGGGAAACAGGAAAAAGTTGCAGGGGACAAGGTCAGGCGAATAGAATGGATGGGGAATGACTAACATGCTAGTGGAAGTCAGGAACTGCAGGACAACAACTGATGTGTGGGTGGGGGCATTGTCATGATGCAGGACCCAGTCCTTGTTCTTCCACTTTTCTGGACATTTGTGGCGGATGTTCTCCCTCAGATGCTGCAAAACTTCACAGTAAAACTTTCTGCTGGCAGAATGACCAGGTGGGATGAATTCGTTATGAACAATCCCTTAGATATTGAAGAAAATGATCAACATCGACTTGACATTGCTTCAAACTTGACGCACTATTCTCAGCGTCGGTGAATTGGGAGACTTCCATTGTGATGACTGCTGCTTTGTCTCCGGGTCATAACCATAAACCCATGATTCGTCACCATTTATGACCTTGGAGATGAAGGTAGAATCATCTCTGACCTGATTCTTGAGCTCCCTGCAAACTGCAGCGCGATGTGCCTTCTGCTCATCACTCAGCGGTCTTGGCACAAATTTTACAGTGATGCATCTCGTGCCCAACACCTCCAACAAAATGCATTGCACACATCCATATGACAGTCCAACGATATCACAAACATCATGGATAGTTCGTCTATGATCTGCAAGGATAACCTGATAAACATTTCAAACCTTTTCTGGTGTTGTTGCTGTTGACAGTTGTCCAGAACAGTCGTGATCTTTGACGGATGTTCGTCCTTCCATGAACCGCATGTACCAGAAAAATGTTCTGCTTTGGGACATGGCATTGTCACCAAAGACTTGCTGAAGCAACCGGTGAGTTTCTGCAGCCGTCTTGTTGAACTTGAAGCCGAACTTCATGTACGTTCTTTGTTCCATGGGATACGCCATTGCAAAACTGCCAAACCACCTACACACCACATTACAGTAGTAAGCGTAGCTCAACAACACGTCCGTTCACAGATACAGCCAGGGCCATGCTGACACACAAGGGGTGCTGCTGACCCCTCCTAGTGGCTAAAGGCAAAACTGCAAATAGTTGGCTCCCTCTGTTCAAATTACTGGAACTTTTGGGTACCGCCTCATACATGCCTCACTACCATCATAAAAACTCGTGATGGTGCCTGGCAGCTTACCATCTACACTGCACATGCACAAAACCTTCTACAATCCTTCTCTGTCTACTTTGTTGTATGCTTTTTCTATCTATCTATCTATTGCCAGACGCCTCAGTCCCGTTTGGAGTGGCCACAAACAAATCGTCTCCAAGTCGCCCTGTCCCCTGCCATTTCACTGCCCTGCTCCCAACTCACACCCCCCTCTGTCATATACCTCTTCACCCCATCCCTCCATCTCATCCTCGGCCTCCCCCTCCCTCTTCCCCCCTCCACCTCACTCACATACACTCTCTTCGTCAGTCTTTCACCCTCCATCCTCTCCACATGGCCAAACCACCTCAGTGTATTCCTCATAACGCATCCTATCACATCCACATCCACACCACAACGCTCCTTTATATCCTCATTCGTCAGCCTGTCTCTCCACGTGACTCCACAGGCTCCTCTTAAATAACTCATTTCCACTGCTCTCACTCATGACTTGTGTCCTTCCAACAATGTCCAAGCTTCACTTCCGTACGTTAGAGTTGGTATCACAATACTGTCATGTAGTAACTTTTTCACTTCCATGCTCACTTCCCTGTTTCTTATCACTGCTTTCAAGGAACCAGCAACCTTTCTTCCCTGCTGTACCCTTTCAAGCACTTCACCCTCCAAACCTCCATCCTTACTCATCACACTACCCAAATACTTAAACGTACTCACATTTTCCAATTCCTCACCATCCAACCTTGCTTTACATTCACTAACTTCACCTCTCTCAAAGACCATCACTTTACTCTTCCGTACATTCACCTTTAGGTTCCGTTTCTTACACACTCTCTCAAACTCATCCACCAAGCCTTGCAACTCCCCTTCATCTTCACTCAACAACACAGTATCATCTGCAAACAACAGTACAGGGAGTTTCCAAACACTATCCTCTCTCACCAGGGCCACTCCAACATCCACTACCCTACCTTGTACCTCTTTTATTACCCCATCCATGTACAGATTGAACAACCACGGAGACATGACACATCCCTGCTTCAAACCAACTCTCAAAGGGAAAAATTCACTCAGTTCACCATCCACACGCACTGCAGCCCTCGCACCATCATACATACTCTTCACAGCATTCAACAACTTCCCATCTACTCCATATATTCTTAACACTTTCCACAATCCTTGTCTATCCACCCTGTCATATGCTTTCTCCAAATCCATTAAAGCCGCATACAACTTCTTTCCCTTCTCTAGAAACTTTTCCACTAAAGATCTAAGAATGAATATCTGATCTACACAACCTCTTCCCTTCCTAAAGCCTCCCTGTTCTTCTCCAACTAATTTCTCTGTTCTTTCTCTAACTCTGTCTATAAATATCCTACCATACACTTTTCCTATTATACTAAGAAGACAAATGCCCCTATGATTACCACACACTTCTTTTTCCCCTTTTCCTTTGTACAAGGGAATAATTATACCTGACTTCCAATCCTCCGGGACTCTACCTTCCTCCCAGGCCAATCTGCACATCTTCCACATCCATTCTACTACCATCTCTCCCCCATGCTTCAGCATTTCACCACACACTCCATCAATTCCTGGGGCTTTCCCCGATTTAACTTTCTTCATTGCTTCCACAACTTCTATCCTACTGATTTCTTCCTGTCTTACCTCCCTCCTTCTCCCAGCCATTCCCCAGCCACTTATACTCGCATTACTTCCATCCTTTACGTTCAACAATTCCTTAAAGTGTTCTCTCCATCTGGTCACTTTTTCTCCCTTCTCCACTAGTAATCTACCATTTTTATCTTTCACTCCCCTGCTAACTTCACTTCCACCCTGTCTTACTCTTTTCACCTCTCTCCAGAACATTTTCTTACAGTCCCTCCACTTTACACTCAAATTCCTTCCAAATTCCTCATCCACTCTCTTCTTACTCTCTCTTACTAATCTTTTCACCTCTTTCCTCCTTTCCACATATAACTCTCTCTTCCACCTCTCAACTTCTTCCACGCCCCTATTTCTCATCCATGCATTGTATGCTTTCTTCTTTTGTGCCACAGCCTGTTTCACCTCTTCAGTCCACCACGCTGTTCCTTGCACCCCCCTCCGTCTTCTCTTCCTTCCACACACTACATCACATGCTGCACACATTTCTTCTGTAAATATCTTACACATACCTTCCACGTCTCCCATCTGCTCCAATTCATATTTGCCCAATCGTTCCTCCACTTCTCTCTTATACTCTGCCTTTTTCTCATCCTCTTGTAACCTTTCCACTCTCCTTGCAACTACTCCTTCCTCTCGTCTTTCCCTTCTTCTATTCCTCCATCTTACTTGCATCCTAATTCTGGCCACCACCAAGTAGTGGTCAGAAAGTCCACTCCCCCAACCTCTATACACTCTTGCATCCTTTACACATCTTTGCATCCTTTCATCCACACACACACAATCAATCATTGCCTTCCTTTCATTCAGTTCACCACCCACCCTTCTCATCACTCGCCATGTATACCTGTGGATCATTTTATGCCTGAAGAGGGTATTGGCTATCACTAATCCCCTCCCAGCACAAATGTCCACTAACGCACTCCCATTCTCATCTATCTCAGCAGGCACACCCCACTCACCAACTATTCCATCCACCTTCACATTACCAACTTTACCATTCATATCACCAATCAAAAACACTCTCTCATTCCTTCCAAACTTTTCCATGCACACTTCCACATTTGTTCAGAACTCTTCTCTCACTCTTCTAGCATGATCTTGCGTTGGCGCATACACACACACAATCGCCCACATTTGTATTCCAACTTTCAACTTTACCCACACAATCCTTGATCCAACTGATCCATACTGTCTTATGCTCCTCTTCCATCTTTTACTCACAACTATACACACTCCTTCCTTTGCCCTCTCATTCTCATCTACTCCTGCACATATACCCCATCTATACTCCCATTTTCTCACACTTTCTCCTCTCCATTTTGTTTCAGTTATTCCACATACATCCACTTTCGCATCCTCAAGCACCTGGACAATCTCTCTCTCTTTCACCTCATCATTCACTCCTCTTACATTCCATGTACTCATTACCAAGTCCTTTGTCCGGTCCTTAAATGCCATAAACACCTGATAGTCCTTCTCATCAGCCTTCTCCACTATCTGTCTTACTGCATATATTTGATCCACACATCCTCTGCCATTCCTAAAGCCACCCTGTTCATCACTCACTAGGACCTCTGATCTCTCTCTCTTACTTTCTCTATAGTACTTCTTCCATGTACTTCCCCTACCACACTCATTTCGCTCACCTTTATTTTTGTACAGGGGTACAACCACTGCCTATTTCCATTCTAATAGCATAGGTTCCTCATCTGTGCCTTCTTACATATCTCCAGCAAGTACTTCATTCCACTCTCCCCACTGCACTTAATCATCTTTGCACACACCTCATCAACACCAGCTGCTTTTCCATTATTCCATGTTCTTCATGTGTGTGAGTGTCACATTTCCTGGCACTACATTCCTTCTCTGTACACCTTCAAAATCAATCATGTTAACAGTCGCTTTGCTCTCTCGATTCCCATTCATCAGGCTTTCAAAATACTCTTTCAATCTGGCCCTTACTTCATCCCCATGGGTTAATAATTTACCACTTACATCCATCACACTTTCACAGTTCTTTCCGCTGTCACTTTTACATTTCCCCATCCCATTCCAGAATAACTTCCCATTTTTAGAGTAATTTGCATTTATTTTTCTTCCTAGATCATCATTTACCTCCTTTTTCCTCTTCACTAGTCTCTTTATGTGCTTCATGATTTCAGTATATTCATTTCTGTTTTCAACTGAACCCCTGTCCTGTATCCATTCTAGCTACTTCTTCCTTTTTTCATCCTTTGCTCTCATAACCTCTTCGTCCCACCATGCCGTACCTTTCTTCTTTGTTGTTACTCTTGCCACACCACACACTGCTTTTGCATTCCTAACTAAGCAGTCCCTATACACATTCCATAAGCTGTCCAGATCCATTTCATTCCAATTCACTGATTCTAACTCCTCCATTACTTGGCCTGGTATTAATCTGCCATTATATGTATATAAATATATGTGTTTGTGTGCCTCTCTCTCTCTCTCTCTTTCTCTCTCTCTTTCTCTCTCTCTCTCTCTCTCTCTCTCTCTGTCTTTCTATGGAGCCTCTGTGGTACAGTGGTAGAGTGTGTGTTTCGTACATGGGTGAGCCAGGGTTCGCGCCCTGCCAGGGTAATAAACTTTTGGAGTGTTCACCCGGCCATGTACTGCATTGGCAGACACAAGGGGTGCTGTGGTTGAACCAGTGTCGCTTACTATAAAGTATGCTTGCACCCAGTTGGCTTGCACGGGCCAATTACACTTGGTTCACAGACTACATACACATCCAAAGCCACTCCAACACTACAATTACACATGCAGGCACATCTCATCCTACATACAATATCTATCAGACAGCCTAAGCCACTTGGCAGAGATACATTGGCTGTATCGTCCCGACTTTGGTCAGGATAGGCCGGTCCTGCAGTGGATACTCAAACGGCTGCTGCTGCTGCTGAAGATATATATATATATATATATATATATATTGTGGTAGGTGGGGGCACTTACCATCCACTCACTTGATGTAGTGCTGCTCTTGGGTGTCTGCCCTTTCATCTCCATCGTTCTTTCCTTCCATTCTCTTCTGTCTTTCCTTCACTCTTTCCTTGTCCTTCTGCCTACAGGTGACTTTACACTCCCTCTTCTGTCTTTCTTTCCTTCATTCTTTCCACTTCCTTCAGCCTGTGGGTGACTACACTGAGTGACAAGCCAAATGGTTTCCTGTGCACCAGGAAACCATTTACTACACTGGGTGGTAACCATAAAACCAAATTTTCTTGGTGTACAGGAAACCATTTGGCCTGTCACTCAGTGTAGAGTCACCCATGATCAGAAAGAAGAGGAAAGAATGAAGGAAAGAAAGACAGAAGAGGAAGTGTAGGCACCCTTAGGTTGATGGAAGAGGAAAGAATGAAGGAAAGACAGAAGTGGAAGGAAGGCAGAGAAGAAAGGGCAGTCACCCGAGAGCAACATTCCATGAGTGGGTGGATGGTGAACGCCCCCCACCTACCACTTAAAACAATATGCTGTATATGTTTATGTAAATAAAACCTGCCCTGAAATTGCCCTGTCTCCATCTTTAATAAGTAATGAGTTTCAACAAGTCGTGACTCATGGGGCATTGTTATGAAATGGATGTAGTGTTGTAGTCTTCTATTATTGTACCACTGAGCTATGTGAAAAAAACTACAGAACGATGAAACTCTGCACACAGTTCAGGTGGAAGAAACATTGTGTAGTACCCCAACAGTTTGAAATGCCTCACCTATTGTTAGGTAAATATCAAATTAGAACTAATACAATTTTATTCTTGTTCTTCTTGTTTTATAATTGTAACTCCTGTACAAATTTCCTCTGTTGTATTGCCGTATAGATCGCATGGGGGGTGTTGGTGGAGATTCTGGTCGCGTGCAACTGGAGGAGTATCAGCGTCATGAGTATGAAGAATATGAACGTCGTCGACTTGAACAGCTTGGAAGACAGCAGCTGGGGGTAATGGGCAGAGGTGACGAGAGAGACATGCTAAGAGCGCACGGCAGGTATCAAAGCAGGTTAGTTTTGCCCTGCTGTTTATAATCCAGTATATATAATATATATATATATATATATATATATACAGTATAGTTATGAGGGTTATGGAGTTGGTGATAATATTTACTGACTCTTAGATCCTGACTCCAGAAGCTTTACAAGTACGATTCAGACTCCGACTCTGACCTAGCATACTGTACTAATAATACAGCACATGGACATGATGCAGTTCAGTGAGTAATATTCATGAATTTTGATAGATGCAATTCTTAAATCTTTATTTAAAATTCTCTACCTGTAGTGCATGCATAATAACAAATAAACCTTTATACATGGTTGTAAAATAAAATTAATAACGGTATTGAAAAGATATGATTGATACCATTTCAGAACCAAAAAACTCAGAGTCGGAGTCATGGGAATTTTACTGACTCTGACTCTAACAAGAAACAGACGGCTCCATGACTTTGACTCCAACTTCGTCTCTGCAACCGACACACACACACACACACACACACACGCACATGCACACACACACACACGCACACGCACTAAAACTTCACTATAATGGACTAATTGAGGCCCAAGCCAATCCAAAAAAAAAAAAAAAAAAAAAAAAAAAAGCAAAATTCCGATAAAAGCAACATCTGGACTTCCCCCTGCTAACGCGGAATTTTTCTGATATATCAAACATCAGTCAGCATGACACCAGTGATTTTTAAAGTGTTTTCAATACCATTGTAGTACTGTACTGTACTGTATTATACACGCAATACAATAATCAAGTGGTATAATATATTAATAATACTGTACTGTACACTGATAAACCTGTCTTTTATTTGCCTTTTTGTGGTGAACATAACTGAAGTGGTCAGGCAGTCCGGACTGCTTCTGGCTTTATTGGACTTTTTCCGATATGTAAGAATTTAGTCCGGTAGATCCTCGATTCCGATAAAAGTGAATTCCAGTCTGTTAAAGTCCGTTATATTGAGGTTTTATTGTATATATATACACTGAGTCTTTGAGTAATGCAGACAGTAGGGACTGGACAAGACCATGCTACTCAAACCTGCATCACTCAGACAATATGTATGCATGTACAGTATAGTGGTACAGTGTGTTCTGGCAATTTTCCAAAACTCTCACTTTTATCCCTTCTTACCACCCTACCCCAGATGAATTACATCTTACTTATACGCACCATCAGGTAAAACACTGAAAAAGATATAACAACAGTCACCTCTCACATAACGCGCGATCAGAGAACGCAGAAACAGTCACGTCACAGCCCTTTTTGTGTGTGTGTCTAAGATATGGTCAAAGTGCGATTTTGACAAATATTACGCAGGTGGAGAAAGTGCTCATTTCTTAAATGAATGTACTACACTGCTACGATAGTGAAAACGTGGCCAGAGGCCAAAAATTATGGAATATTTAGTCATTACGCAAGACATCTGGTCAGAACACGGTAAAAAACAGACAAAATACGGTCAGATTTAGTTATAGTGTGCTTTGCATCTGCCCGTGACGTATCCCCTGATCCTCCCTGCCTCTTGGCAGTTTGCCCAGACCAAGCCACAGGTTATGCCAATTTTGCTAGGTACTAAAATGCATGTATGAGATTTGGTACTTATGGTAGTGCTAAGTGCATCTGGTACGACTTAGAAAACAATGCCAACCAATTTTCTGTTAATGATCTGTGATGAGCATAATATAATAGAAATAAGCTGTTCAGCTTTATTTAAGAAGTGGACCAGCGTCCATACAGGACATGTCTTTACGAAACTTCAGTACGTATTAGACCTACACAGTGCACACGACGCACTCAGTTACGAGTCTACTATGGGCCCAGAAGAAAGTGCTTTAATTTACTTAAAAATAGGCAAGCCACAATATTCGTAGAAATTTAGAAAGGCGTGGTTAAAAAACATAAAGTACAAAAACTGGCTTCTCAAGGTTCCTGGAGATGATAGAAATGGATTTTGTAAAATTTGCAAGTGTACTTTGCAAAACTGTTCGACCTTGAGAAACACAGAAATACAAACAAACATACGAAAGCTGCTGAGCCTTTTAGTAGAGTGCGACACACAGTTCTTCCATTTAAGAAACTTGGTGAAGCAAAATAAAGTGGAGGGAACTCTGGCCATTTTTGACCTATTGATTGAGGGTGAAAGACTGACGAAGAGAGTGTATGTGAGTGAGGTGGAGGGGGAAAGAGGGAGGGGGAGGCCGAGGATGAGATGGAGGGATGGGGTGGAGAGGTATATGAGAGAGGGGGGTGTGAGCTGGGAGCAGGGGAGTGAAATGGCGGGGGACAGGGCGACTTGGAGGCGATTTGTTTGTGGCCACCCCAAATGGGATTGAGGCGTCTGGCAATAGATAGATAGATAGATTAATATTGACTTATTTTGTCAATATTGTGCAGAAGAAACTTCTGTAACTTGATTACAAAAATGTGAGGGGAGGGAGGAGTAATATTAGTGACTTTTGATAGAATGGTTAGCGACATTTTAGTGACTTTTAGGGATGAACATAGTGACATTTGAAAACCTGAGTTGGCAACCCTGATTCCTGTGCCACTCCAGTCAACCCTCTGCCCGCTCTCTGCCTCCACACGTGCTGTGTGTTAACTTTACTCTTTTTTTTTTTGGCCACCTGACCCAGCCTAACCATGCCGCGCTTTCGTGACTCAGCTAGACGACGGAAAACTTTGATCCAGGAGCAGAAGCTTGACTTGATCAAGTGGAAGGAGAGAGGAGAATGTAATTGCACCATCGCCAAAAAGTGCCAAGTCAAAGAGTCAACTATTCGTCTGACCCAGCACTTGTTATAATGGAAAGGTACCTGGTCATAAACTGCAACCAATGGGAGAGGGAAGAAGTTCCAATCGACTCTATAAACACACACAAACCTTTCAATTCAAGCTGAGGAATCCTCCAGTGTTTGTGAGTACTGAATTCATTTTTAGGTAGGTAAATGTCCTGGGAAAAATCCTGGAAAATTGCCCCAAAAGGTGAAGTTGGGGCAGGTGTGGGTACCATGAAACCCTTTAACATGTAAACATTTGGCTGTATAACGCGGAATTTTCATAAAGCAGGACCTGCCAGGAACAATATTTGTGTGTTATGTGAGCAGTGACTATAGTGTAATTAAGAACACGAATGGTATTGAAATAGTATTAACAGAAACAAAAGTTAAGTTGGGTTCCCATATGTTGTTGATTCATAGCTCCCTGAGGCTTGGCGACTTTCCAAAACTCTTACTTTTACTCCTTCTTACACCGTACCCCAGATGAATTACACCCTACTTATACGCACCATCAGGTAAAACACTGAAAAAGATATAACTATTGTAATTAAGAACATCTGTATATTGCCAGATGCCTCAATCCCGTTCGGGGTGGCCACAAACAAATCGCCTCCACGTCGCCCTGTCCCCCGCCACTTCACTGCCCTGTCTCCCAACTCACACCCCCCTCTCTCATACACCTCTCCACCCCATCCCTCCATCTCAACCTCGGCCTCCCCGTCCCTCTTCCCCCCTCCACCTCACTCACATACATTCTCTTCGTCAGTCTTTCACCCTCCATCCTCTCCACATGGCCAAACCACCTCAGTGTATTCCTCCTAACGCATCCTATCACATCCACATCCACACCACAACGCTCCTTTATATCCTCATTTGTCAGCCTGTCTCTCCATGTGACTCCACAGGCTCCTCTTAAATGACTCATTTTCACTGCTGTCACTCTTGACTTGTGTCCTTCCAGCAACGTCCAAGCTTCACCTCCATACACTAAAGTTGGTACCACAATACTGTCATGTAGTAACTTTTTCACTTCCATGCTCACTTCCCTGTTTCTTATCACTGCTTTCAAGGAACCAGCAACCTTTCTTCCCAGCTGTACCCTTTCAAGCACTTCACCCTCCAAACCTCCATCCTTACTCATCGCACTACCCAAGTACTTAAACGTACTCACATTTTCCAATTCCTCACCATCCAACCTCGCTGTACATTCACTGACTTCACCTCTCTCAAAGACCATCACTTTTCTCTTCCCTACATTCACCATTAGATTCTGTTTCTTATACACTCTCCCAAACTCATCCACCAAGCCTTGCAACTCTCCTTCGTCTTCACTCAACAACACAGTATCGTCTGCAAACAACAGTACAGGGAGTTTCCAAACAATACCCTCTCTCACCAGGGCCACTCCAACATCCACTGCCCTACCTTGTACCTCTTTTATTACCCAATCCATGTACAGATTGAACAACCATGGCGACATGACACATCCTTGTTCCAACCCAACCTTCAGATAGAAAAATTTCTCAGTTCACCATCCACATGCACTGCAGCCTTCGCACCATCATACATACTCTTCACAGTATTCAACAACTTCCCATCTACTCCATATATTCTTAATACTTTCGACAATCCATGTCTATCCACCCTGTCATATGCTTTCTCCAAATCCATGAAAGCCGCATACAACTTCTTTCCCTTCTCTGGAAACTTTTCCACTAAACATCTAAGAATGTATATCTGATCTACAGAGCCTCTTCCCTTCCTAACACCTCCCTGTTCTTCTCCAACAAATTCCTCTGTTCTTTCTCTAACTTCGTCAATAAGTATCCTACCAAACACGTTTCCTATTATACTAAGAAGACAAATGTTCCTATGATTACCACACACTTCTTTTTCCCCTTTTCCTTTGTACAAGGGAATAATTATACCTGACTTCCAATCCTCCGGGACTTTACCTTCCTTTCAGGCCAATCTGCACATTTTCCACATCCATTCTACAACAATCTCTTCCCCCATGCTTCAGCATTTCACCACACACTCCATCAATTCCTGGGGCTTACTTCAATTTAACTTTCTTCATTGCTTCCACAACTTCTATTCTGCTGATTTCTTCCTGTCTTCTCACCTCCCTCCTTCTCCCAGCCATTCCCCAGCCACTTATACTTGCATATCTTCCATCATTTATGTTCAGCAATTCCTTAAAGTGTTCTCTCCATCTGCTCACTTTTTCTCTCTTCTCCACTAGTAATCTGCAGTTTTATTTTTCACTCCCCTGCTAACTTCACTTCCACCCAGTCTTACTCTTTTCACCTCTTTCCAGAACATTTTCTTACAGTCCCTCCACTTTACACTCAAATTCCTTTCAAATTCCTCATTCACTCTCTTCTGACTCTTACTAATCTTTTCACCTCTCTCTTTCTTTCTACATATCTCTCTTCCGCCTCTCAACTTCTTCCACGCCCCTGTTTCTCATCCATTCATTGTATGCTTTCTTGTTTTGTACCACAGCCTGTCTCACCTCTTCATTCCACCACGCTGTTCCTTGCACCCCCCTCCGTCTTCTCTTCATCCCACACACCACATCACATGCTGCACATATTTCTTCTGTGAATTTCCTGCACACACCTTCCACGTCCCCTATCTGCTCCAAATCATATTTGCCCAATCGTTCCTCCACTTCTCTCTTATACTCTTCCTTTTTCTCATCCTCTTGTAACTTTTCCACTCTCCTTACAAATACTCCTTCTTCCCGTCCTTCCCTTCTATTTCTCCATCTTATTTGGATCTTGATTCTGGCCACCACCAAGTAGTGGTCAGAAAGTCCACTCCCTCAACCTCCATAAGCGCTTGCATCCATTACATATTTTCGCATCCTTTCATCCACACACACAAAGTCAGTCATTGCCTTCCTTTCGTTCAGTTCACCACCCACCCTTCTCATCACTCGCCATGTATACCTGTGGATCATTTTGTGCCTGAAGAAGTTATTGGCTATCACCAACCCCCTCCCAGCAAAAATATCCACTAATGCACTGCCATTAGCATTATCAGAAACAAAAGTTAGGTTGGGTACCCGTGTGTTGTTGATTCATAGCTCCCCGGGTGTCGTACGCACGGAGTGACTTATGTTAGATGTTACCTTTCCGCTCAGTGCACGAGTGCATGCTAGATGTTACCGTTCCGCTCAGTGCACGAGTGCCCTTTTAGCTGCTGTGCTGAAAGTATCCACATGTTATCTCAAGTATTTTGCCATTTATCAACAACAGTTTATGAAATACATGTGTCAGGGAGATAACTGGACGTCTTTTTGACCTACTGGTAACTGTAGATTGGTTTATAGATAATATAAATAAATATATAAAATGTATATATGTTACAGACAGATTGTAAAATTTGTCATTTTGTGAATTAAGGTTAGTTTAGTTTAGGTTTATTTAGGTTAAGTTGACTTAGGATAAGGTTAGGTTAGGTAAGTGTAGGTTTGGTTTGGTTAGATTACCTTAGGCTAAATAGAGAGGGGGAACAATAACTTCCTGCATAAAGTTTCTCCATGCATATGACACTGACACTCTTCCCCTGTCCGCCACCTCCAATATTGTTGTTGTTGTAAAGTTTCACTTTCTCTCATATCATGTGGCCTGGTAGGGATGTTGTTCTTTCTCTGGCCCTCCACACAACACCCTGTAAACTTCTTAGTCACCTTTTGGACAACATTACAAACTTTCACTGCTGCCAGGTTCGCATCACCAGGGTTCCCACACATGATCTCCTTCATCTTCTGGTCCTTCCAAATCTTTCTGATGGTGCTTTCATTCACACCATGCTTTTTTCCCATTTCTACTTACTTCGTTCCCTGCTCTAACTTCTTTACCATCCCATACTTCTGGGTATACGTGAAGATGCACCACTTTCTGGGTGGCTAGGGCTGATCACGCAGCGTGACTAAGAGTCAGTGTCCTCGCTCAACACTCAGACACACACACAAAAATCTTTTTCACAGCATGGGTAGAACTCAGTGAGATTCAAGAAAGGACTGATAGCCATATGCCCAGTTGGTCCGAAATGTGTTGGAAGTGCAAAATTGAATGAAGAATGTGGAACTGAATGCAAACTTAGAAGAACACGTGGATGAAAGTAATTATTCTCCTGATTAGCAAACATTTTCGTTCCATTTTGTCCCCAAAATTGTGAAACCACATAAGTGATGGGTAGAACTCAGTGAGATGCAAGAAAGGACTGATAGCCATATGCTCATTTAGTCCAAAATGTGTTGTGAAGCGTGAAACCGAATAAAAAATGTGGAATTGAACGCTAACTTACAAGAACACTTGGATAAAAGTAAATTTTGGCAATTAGCAAACATTTTCATTCCATTTCATTCTCTAAAATTGCGAAACCCACTTAAGTGTGGGGTAAAACTCGGTGAGACACGAGAAAGGACTGATAGCTGTATGCTTGGTCAGTTGGAAATGCCAAATGAGAGGACTTTTACTGTGTGTGTGTGTTTGTATATATATATATCATCCCGACCTCCTTTCTCACCCAAGGGCAGGGTGAGGAGTAGCAATGTCCAGACAGCACAAACTTGCCCAATCCAAATAG
Source organism: Coenobita brevimanus (assembly GCF_032717465.1). Taxonomy (NCBI): domain Eukaryota; kingdom Metazoa; phylum Arthropoda; class Malacostraca; order Decapoda; family Coenobitidae; genus Coenobita; species Coenobita brevimanus. Next base: position 33,539,289 of record NC_137015.1, read on the forward strand.
GCCACACTTCCATTCACTCATCATTCAAGCCCCCGGAATCCTGGCTCTACCGAATACACCAAAAACATTCACCACATTCTGCAGCTTCACACAAACATATCCGATTGAGTCAGTCTGGACGCTGCCATGCTCATGAGGGGTGCCAAAATCCCTGATCATGCACTTCTCCTCACAACATTCACCCAGCCAGCTCGATCTCTTGTCAGTTCCCTAGCCTCACCGACCTCCAAACCTCCCTTCCTCAAACCCTCATCCACCACATCTCTCCACCTTCTCCTTGGCCTACCTCGCCTCCGCTCGTTTAGTTTTGCCCAGGTATACCTTTTTCACCACTCTGTTGTTATCCATTCTTTCCACATGACCATACCATCTCAGGACACTCTCTTCAATTCCAGTGTCCACCAACTTCCTCACTCCACACCTTTCACGAATCACATTACAGTAATCCCTCCAATATCCGATGTAATAGAGCCAAAGCCATGTCCGGATAGTGATCCTGTCCGGATATTGGGCCCCAGCCTCCTGGACTTGTACTTATGGACCCTAACTCAGCAAAACACCTATACAACTCCCTCTGGACATGCATTGCACCTATTTAAGACCCAAATCACACCAATAAGGGACATAAAAGACAGAAATAAGTGCAAAAGAACCATAAAATGAGGTTTTAGAGGTGAGTTTATACAATATTGAACATTCTGCGTACATACAACAAGTCCCTGGCTCCTAGACTGGTAGTTATGGACCCTAACCTAGCCTAACTCAGAAAAACACCTCCCTACTGCACATGCATAGACCTAAAACACTATTCACACCAATAAGGGACATAAAAGAGTGAAATGAGGTGTTAGAGGTAAGTATGGAAAATACAGTACAATATGAAACATTCTGGGTACTTACAGCAAGTCCATGGCCATCTCAATGAATAACCTGCCTCCTCTCAGACTCTGACAGTAAAAAGGAGTTCCTGAAGCACTTGCAGTACACTGTTCATGAAGTCTTGCACAGAACTTAGTCATTTGCACTCAGAATTCTATTCTCTTAACACTGTGCACTCTTGTCTTACTTGCGCTCCATTGTACCTTAATGAAATAAGTGTTGCACTCTGCACGTAAAGTCTTTCCACTTATAAAACCATTTTCTAAACATAACACACTCTAGTTGATTTATGTTACATTGAAAGTCAATTAATTCTTTGTCTTTTCACTCAGAACTCAAATTCCTTAACACTATGCACTGTTTTTTTTTTTCACTGCACAACACTGTAAATTCCCGTGTGGTCTAGTGGAGAAGTTCTAGGCGTCTAATCACTGTCAGAGTCTGAGAGTAGCACATGCAGGTGACCTAAGGGTGCGTCGCTGGGTCGTGGTGATGGCTTACCCACTGCAGACGACTCTGAAGAGAGGCGCAAACTCACGTCGTGTGGTGACTCCACCGTGCCTGATGTGCTGGGCTGTGGCTCGAAGCATGAGGGCCTGTTTTGGGGAGGCAGTGGAGTGGAGCCAGGGCTGGGCACAGCGGGGGTCACGGGCCTGAAAAAGCTGTCAATGGTTGATTGATGCAAGGAACGACGATTTTGACGATTAATGATGCGCTGCTTGAAAGCGCGCACTTCCTCCATAAGTCCCAAGGGCCCCATCTCCCTGTCGCAGTCCGGGTGCTCCAGGTAGTCCAGAACGAACTCCACGTGTTCCCAGAGTGCGCTCAGCTTGGGGATGGCTGGAGTAGTGTCACGCTGAGAGGAGTCCGCATCATTGTCGCCGTCCTCGTCGAAATCTTCAAGCAGGGTACTGACACCTGCAGCTGAAGATGTGATCTCGATATCAGACAATGTCTGATACCCAGGATCACCCTCGTCGTCATCCAACCACTCACGCACTTCGTCCGCATCAACATCGTCCCCATGCGCACGTACAGTAGACGTGCATGGAAGTCATCCGTGTCAAAACCTCTGACCGAAGGGTCAGAGGATCGAATCCACCCAAGGGTCATTGGTAGACATCAGGAAGGGCATCCGTTCATAAAATGCTACACGCTCCAGTCCAAAATTCCTCTACCCAGGGGAAACGCCTTAGCCCTTCGGGGATACCTGGTGTAAAACCAAATTATTATTATTTTTTTTTTTTTCACTTACAGGGTACCTTGTCGAAGGCCTTCTCCAAATCTAAATACACACAATCCACCCAACCATCTCTCTCCTGTAGCACATCAATCACTCTTAAGTAAAAGCTCAACAAATTGGAAACAGATGATCTTCCACTTCTGAATCCAAACTGACTTTCAGCCAAAATGTTCATCTCCAGATATTTTATCCATCTATCTTTTATTCTCTCGCAAATTTTGCGACCATGCTGGTCAGGGACACTGGTCTATAATTCATGGGTTCTTTCTTGTTTTCTCCCTTATAAATTGGCACCACATTTGCCCTCTTCCATTCCCGAGGCACTTTCCCCTCTTCCAGAGAACACTTAATTAAACTGTGAATCTTATCTGCCAGTTGTTCTCTGCATTCCTTCAGTACCCAGTTAGAGATTCCAGTAGATCCTAGGGCTTTCATTACATCTTGAGTTTCCAGTAATGTATACACTTCCTGCACTTCCACTTTTATATCTTTTATCACTACATTTCTAGTCACTCCCTCCCCCTCCACAAAATCCCTTTCTTTAGTGAAAACTGATTGGAAACATATGTTCGTTATTTCAGCTTGCATTGCCGCATCTTTATAGACCTCTGCTTTTACGTTCAGTTTGGTGATTCCTTCCTTTTGTTTCAATTTGCCATTGACAAATCTATAAAACAGTTTGGGTTCTTCCTCACACTTGTCAGTTAAACTGTTTTCAAAGTTCCTTTCTTCCTCTCTACGTATTACTTGTTTATTCATTTCTAGTTCTTTCATATTCTTCCTTTGTTCTATTGTTACCTCTTTTTCCAGTTGTTCCACACCATGTCCCTCTCATTTTCTGCTATTGTACACCTGTTAAACAACTCTTTTTTCCTGTTTTCTTTCCCACTTACTCTTGGCACGTATTTTTCCACTCCTGAATTATAGAGGTCTAGAAAGATATTCCACTTCCTCAGTATCTCTCTTGTTTCACTGAATTCTCTCCAGTCTCCATTTTCAAAAAAATTTCTCAATCCTGTAAGGTTTGCTTTCCCAAAGATGTATCTTCCCTGCCTATAAAGCTCGTCTATTGGCAGTATGTTCTCTTTTATCATCCGGAACTCAGTGACTACATGATCACTTTTTCCTATAGGACACAGATATTTCAAAGATTCATTTATGTCAGGTTCTTTGGTTAGCAGTAAATCTAGTCTTGCTGGTGTGTCATCATCTTGGAATAGTGTCTCTTCTCTGACCCACTGGATCATTACATTGTTCATTGCTATATATAACAATATAGTGCCCCACGAAGCTTCACTTCCTCCTGAGTCCCATTCCTCCTAGTTCACCTCTTTACAATTAAAATCATCCATTAGAATTATATTGTTGCTTTTCTTAATCACTTTCTGTAGATAACTAACCACGTCTAACAACATATCCTTGGTATTCATCGTCATTCCATGCTCTTGTCTTTGGGGGAACATATACTACTGCCATATCTCTCTTGCCATTCTCTCCAGTTTCTAATTTCATATTTATCACTTCATCTCTACCCTCTCCCACTTCCGCAGTATCCACATTTTTGTTGTTCTTCACCGTTATCATCACTCCTCCTCCCGTTTTTTACTTTTCTGTCTCTTCTCCACAGTTTGTATTTACCATCTTCCATATGGATATCAATATCCTCTCTTAACTTGGTCTGTATAAAGCACATAATATCTGGTTCATGTACCATCAAGAAATCGCCGATTATAACCTTGCTGATATTAAACCATTGTTTCGTTTTTAAGTTCATTTCATTTTTAAAGGCTTCAACATGCTTGCATGCGTCGGCCTTGGTCACCTAATGGCGGCTCTCCATGTTGCATGATCTATTGCAGCCTCCCTGTTCAGCCCCTTAACCCTGAGGTCACACTTAATTACCTCGTCCCATGTCTTTCTCGATCTGCCCCTCATAACCCCACCCCCAGTATTAACGCTTCTCACCCTCCTCACCCAATTATCATCCCCCATCCTCTCCACATGCCCAAACCATCTCAATCTACCTCTCCTCATCACGACACCAATACACTCCAGTCCCATCCTACCTCTCAACTCTTCCATTGTAAACCCAGCCCCCTAGACCTTGCACGCAGGGAAGCACTACACATCCACCTAATCATTGTCATTCCTGTACATCTGAGCCTGCGAATATCCTCTTCCTTTATTGCCCAGGTCTCACTACCACACAGCATAACACTCCTAACACATGCTGCATACAAAGACCCCTTAGCATGTAGGGAGAGTCCTCTCAAAGTCAGGAGGGGCAAGAGCTCCCTGAACTTCTTCCAACCACTTCTCACCCTATCCACAGAGCTAGCTCCAGCCCCACTTCCAGCACACAACATGTCTCCCAAATAACAAAACTCTTCCATACACTCAAGAGATTCACCAGGAAGTTCAATCCTTTCACGCCTGACAATCTGCACCTGCTCTCCCTGACACGCCGTGCACATAGAATCAACATTATCTCGCAGTCTATTTCTGATACCACTACATCTCTTTGGCACCCATTTATCACAAACACTGCACAAGATGGAATTTCTTCCCATGCCCTTGTGGCAAACTGCACATGGCCACTCTCCCTCGTCTTGGACGGTACCACCACCAACCATAGATATCATCACTTTTGTTTTATCTGCATTTACCCTTAAGCCCTTGTGCCCCATACCATCTCTCCACTTCCTAAATCTTTCCTCCGCCTCCCTTTCATTCTCTGCAATCAACACCAAATCATCAGCATACATCTCCCACGGGAGTCCGTTTCTGAAGTCACGTGAGAGGGTTTCAAGGTCCATGATAAACAATATGGGACTCAAAACTGACCCCATGCACACCAACGTTCATGGAGAACTCATCACTCAAATCTCCATTCACTCTTACCTGGGTGCGAGCACCGACATACATAGCAAGAACCACCCTAACCAGCCACTCCTCCAAACCAAGCTTTCTCATTGCCCACTTTACCACCTCTCAAGGGACTTTGTCAAAGGCCTTTTCCAAATCAGGAAAAACAAAATACAGATCCCTTTTCTTCCCAATATATTTTTCCTGAAGCTGTCGAACAATGAAATTAGCATCAGTGATCCCCCTACCTTGCATAAACCCAAACTGCATCTCATTAATATTCACTCTTTCTCTAATCATGCCTTTTAAAACTCGCTCCCTCAACTTTAGTATTTGCCAGTTTCAAACTTTTTTCATTGTTTTTATTCTTCTTCTCTCCCTCTCCGTCGGTACCTCTTCATCAGTTTCTGACCCATAACTCTTCAATAGAACTGTCTTCTCTTCCTCCGTTCTCGGTTCGTTTTTTGCCTTTGGTTCATTTGCTAACTCCTTTAACCCCTACACTGCGGGCATGTTTACCGATGTTTTGCGTGTGCCGCGGGGTTATTCAGGCTCCGACAGACTCTCAAAAAATATTTGCCAAAAATCAGTTATTAGTCCTAGAATATTAAAATTACATGTGCTTATGGCACATACCTTCAGCTTTCTCCTGGAATGTTTGTTGAGCCTTCATCAGTTACCGTAGGACTTGTGGAGACCTCTGAAGTTGGGTAATGAAGTCTCCACTTTACACTTCCCAACAACCCGTAATATGATTACCACAGCCAGATATTAACACTATAAACACTACTCTATGATTTTCAAGTAGTTTGGGATCCATACTCCAAAAAAAAAACACTGTGAAAGCAATCAAAATTATGAGCGCGTCTGACTGTCGCACTTGCGCTAGTTCGCTCTTGGTACTCTGTCATTTATTATTCATAAAACCCCCTCACACTTTATATTTCTATTACTATATAACACTTATATATATCTACAGTCTTTATCCATAAGTTTCCTTCAGTAGTATTAGTTTATTGTCACTGTAGGGATTCAATTTCTTTCAGTAAAATACATAGCATTCACTTTCTCGTCCTGTATACTAGCATTGAGAGTGAATGTCGCTTTCATCTTCACTCTCATAACTCATAGTATTCAGACATGCTAGAGTGAAACTTTCACTTTCATTACTCCTAGGGTATATACTCGTATTCTTATAATACTACTCATTTACATTTCTATTTACGTTCTCTATTTTATTTACGTATTTACATTTCTATTTTATTTACACTGTGTTATGCACTGTCACTTGAAGTAACTTATAAAACTATTTTCCATTGTTCACGTATATTTACATTCATTACTTTCACTTGCTGTTTACACATTATTTACACATTATTTACAATTCCACTTGCACTGTTTTACTCAATAGAAAGATCGTAGTCACTCTTTTATCAATTGTCAGCCCTTTACCTCTTTCCACACGAGGTTTAGTAGGGGGTAAAGATCACAGGGCCCTTTGCATGGGGGTGAAAAAGGTCCCTGAAGTCAGCAAGAGGAAACAGACGTACCTCCACTTCGGAAGATGAGAGTAAACTGATAAGGGAGGGCCGGGTGGAGGCCTACTTAGGGGATATTCAGTACTACCAATGTTAGCTTTTGAAACAGCTATGTATAGCACTGAAATGATTGGCAGGAAATCTAGACAACACATTATAAATTAGGTAGTTCCAGGTGAATGTAAATATCACTTAGGCTTCTCCCTTCCCTCCTTATATGTATATTTATTACGAAAATAATTATACGGCATATTTCAAGGGGAAAAAAACAGCGAAAATTAGCGAACGAGTGCACGTGAGGTGTTGTCAGGTGATAATTAGCCAATTCCAGGTGTATGGCACTCTCACTTACCTTATTTCTTTCTTGAGTACTGTATATTATTTGGTATAAGAATAGGGCATAGGGCTTATTTCAATGGATGAAATCAGTGAAAAATTCCAGGGAAGATTTACTTGGCGAAGCACGGCCAGGCAGGGAAGAGGATATGGTAATGGAGGGGGGGTAGGGAAGGGAGTCAAGAACTGGGAGAAATGGCTAAATTGTCAACAATAGATGGGAGTACAGATGAGATTAGGAGTGCTGACTAGTGTTGGACATTGGCAGTACTGATAGATGATACAAGCCCCCACTTGGAAGCCTGGGTGAATTCAAAATAACACAGAATCACAAAAACGACGCCCCGCGGTATGATCCCTTGCTCCCAAGCGTCACGAAAGTGACGCCCCGCGGTTAAGGGGTCAATTTAGCTCTTTCTGCCTCATTTACATCTCTCCTTATCCACACATTCTTGAACCCCTTTTTGTCTGATAATTTCCACGTTCTGTTGATGATTTCATTTACCATTACTTGAGACTTAAACTTTACCTTAACCCGCCCCATCCCGACCACCTTTCCACCACTGACGCCCCCCAATCCCGACCATTTTTGGAATTTTTTTTTTTTTTTTTTTGGCTCAAACCTCCGCTTTTGGTGAGAAACATTGAAAATTCATAGAGAAATCGCTCACCTGAGGTTTAAAATACTCGATCCAGGTAGCAGTACCTCCTTACCTGACTGGGTTTTCTAGCAGGCTGGCACCAAAGAAAACGAGTTCTATGGGAGGGTAACCATTTCACAGCACTCATAAACGGTATTTACTGTATTTATGTACTTGGTACGAATTTATATGTAGTACGAGAGTATATTGGTTTTCAAACGGTAATATAGGCATTATAAGCATTGTTTCACTCACTAACTCATCACCATACCTGACCTTTTTTTGCCACATTACCTGATCATCATTTCTGACTGTTTCTTCTTCTGATGTTGTGTAAAGTTTGTCCTTCACATTGTCATGGATTAGGGAATCACTCTGGCCCTGAATTTCTTACTGTGGCATGACATGGCTTTACTGGCCAGGTCACGGATAACAGGTGAATTGCTGAGACAATGGCGTGCAGGGGGGGGGGAGGTCATGCTGGGTAAGGCATTGTCCTTGCCTGGCATCTTGTAGAGGAAGGTGTCCTGTGTATATGTACCAAAAATCACTTGCAAAAATTGAAAATTGTGCAAATTAGGGACCTTGAAATTGATTCGCGTTTATGTATGTCGATGGGATTGGCAGTGACAAAACGTGTGGACGTTAATTCACGTGGACGGGACGCCACGGGTTAAGTGGCCTCGCCCCTCCTTCCTCGTACTTTCCTAACCTAAACACTTCTTCAGGCTCTTCTTGAGCTTCGTTGTTACTGTTCATAACTACTAATATTATCTCTTTAACCTTACTCAGTTCTTCTCTTTCCCTTCCTGATCTTACTGTCATACATTTTTCTCTTGCTCTTGAAATTATCATGCATTTTTTCTTATCTGCTACGTCCCAGACTAATGATGTTCTACTTCTCAGTACCCTAACCACGTCCTTCTTCATCTTTTCCTTGCTTTGTTGTTCTATAATCTCTTTCAAATTTACATTTCCTTCCCTTCGAATTTTCTTCCATCCTTTGTGTTGCTCCCTGATTTCCTTAATGTGATCATTTTGCTTCCATGATTTTGATTAATACTCATCTAATTTACTTTTCATCCTCCCTTTCTTCTTCCAACCTCTTATTTTCCCTCTTGAGTTGTTTTGTTTCATTTGAGACAGATTCGTTACTCACTTTTAATTCTTTGACTTGTCTTTCTTGTTCTGCACTGCATTTGCATACTTTTTCAAGTTATTCTGCAGTACTTTGATCTCTTTCTCCTGTTCTAAGGTCTGTTCCTGCAACTCTCTAAGTACTGACTATACCTTTTTTAACTCCTGGATATTCCTCTCCGCCATCTTCTCCACTCCTGCTACTCTTGGTTTATTTCAGATTAGCACTTTCTTTACCTGTAACTTGATCGGAGAAGCTCTCAAATTCCTCACCACCAGATGTAAACAATGAACGATCCCTCTCCGCCATGATGCAACCATACAGAAACTTTTTATTTCCACAGTGTCTTGTACTCTTTATGACCGAAACCTGCGTCTTCCTTTTTATTCATGTCTGATGGGACCACCACTCATGCACTCATTCATATAATCACAGTAGGCTGGTCTCCTTTTCGATGCCGATTGGGCGATTATTTCCCCACGATCCACAAGGAGCTCTGTCTCTGTTGGCGACGTGTGTGTGTATTTACCTAGTTGTGATATACAGGAAATGAGCTACGCTCGTGGGGTCCCGTCTCTGATTTGCAATAAGTCAAAATTTGCTTTAACCCCTAGGCGCCAGGCATGGGTAGACCTATGCACATCCCAGAACTGGGTTATTTTTAGGATAATCGATTTTACCCAAAATAAAAATTTTTTTCATTAGAAATCAATCACAAATGACAAAAAACAACTAAAAAGTGCATACCTACTCTCTATTTGCAATTTGGAGGTGGTGGTGTGGTGTGAGGAGCAGGTGTGTGGCGGCTGGGCTGAGCGTGTTCAAGGTCGCAGTGTTGTGATGGTGGTGGTTGGTGGAGGGAGGAGGGTTACTAATAAGTGTTGAGTGTGTCTTTGTTTCTCTCACTAATTCAGTGCTGTATGAACACAGTATTACAACTAAAATAGCAAAAAAACACAAGAAACTAACTAATAAAGATTGGCTTATTTTATGTTTTCCATGATATTTATTTTCTAATAAACTTATGTCTGTTTAGGTATTCATAGTTATTTACGCATTATTTACACATTATTTCACTGTTTTCAGTACTTCTTGACAATGTGATACTCCCTAAAGGCTGGCTATGGTCAGTACAAGTGTTTTCAAGAACCCATACACTCTCCCCCACACCCCTCATGGCCCCCTAGTAGTCCTCCCCACTACCCCACCCCACTCCTCCCGACCCCTTCCCCTACCCTGAACCACTGTCAGCTGGTTCCAAGGCCACACTCTCCCTACACCGGCCTCCCACCACCCTCCACCACAATCCTCCTCCCTGCTAAGCTGCCCTCCCCCCCCCCCTCCCCCGGCCAGCCAGCATGACTCCATGCACCAGCCATGCGAGGACAATACTCTGAGTCCATATGGCATGCTATGAAGTTCAGACATGCCCGCGAAAAATTAAAACGTCACATGACGTGGACTGTAGGCCTCTACCAACACGTCATATGATTTGGACCGGTGCCTAGGGGTTAAACTCGTGTAAGTTTTTAGACTGAACGATCTCTTTGTCCAGGTTATTCCACAGGTCTGTACATCTATAAGGAAAACTATATTTCTTGATATCCTTCAAGCAACTTGGCTTCTTCAGTTTCATTCTGTGTCCTCTTGTTACTCTCATATCACATAAAAACAGATCTTCTCTGTCAATTTTATCTACTCCCATCATAGTCCTGAACGCTGCAATCATGTCACCCCTCTCTCTCCTTTCCTCTAAGGAAGGCAAATCCAGCTTATCCAGCCTCTCTCTGTACGACAGATCTGCCAGGCTAGGGACCATCTTAGTTGCTCTTCTTTGTATTCTCTCAATCTTGTATATATCTTTCTTTTTGTGTGGGGACCACATTACTGCTGCATATTCTAACCTGGGGCAGATCATGGCCACTATCAAGTTTTTCATCATCTCCTCATCCATGTAATGAAATGCTACTCCTATGTTAGTCAAGAGTTTATACGTCTCTCTAACTGTCTTGTTAATATGTTTTTTAGGAGACAGACTATCCTGGACCAGCACTCCCAAAAATTTCTCTTCTCTCGCTTTTGTGATAGATTCATTACCCATCAAATAATTCAGTGATGGCTTCTTGGTACTTTTACCTATTTCCAATATTTTACATTTCTTTGCATTGAATTTCATTTCCCATTTCTGGCCCCAATCATGTATCCTATCCAGATCCTCTTGCAGCATTTTACAGTCCTCTTCCTCTACCTTCCTCAGGATCTTTGCATCATCAGCAAACAGACTTGCATAACTGTTCTATCCCTCTACCATATCATTAACGTAAATCAGAAACGTTACTGGCGCCAACACAGAACCCTGGGGTACTCCACTTGTTACATCTCTCCATCCAGACATCCTGTTCTTTATTACTGTACTCATTTGTCTGTCTCTCAGAAAGTCTCTCATCCATTCCAGGAGGTTTCTCTTCAGTCCTATATGCTCTGGTTTCCACAATAGTCTCTTATGGGGTACCTTGTCGAAGGCCTTTTCCAAATCTAAATACACACAAGCAACCCGACCGTGTGTGTGTGTGTGTGTGTGTGTAAGTATACCATGCATAGGGCTGCCAAGTGTAAGGCTATAAAGGAGCTATACAGGGCAAAATCTGCATCTTAGAGACTTACTGGATAACCTGAATAACATTGAAAGGAAGAATATGGTCTTCAAGGTGGCAAATCAGATGAGGAGGGAAAACAGGGATATCACAGGTGAGCAGTGTGTGAAGAATGGTGAAAGATAGGTAGTGGTAGACAGTGTGGATATTAAAAAATGTTTGGAGAGAGCATTACAGTATACTGTATTTGATTGCTGAATGACAAGTTTGACTTGAACAGGGAGGGTTTGAAGTCAGCTGTTCCAGTGTTTGGCCCTTGGCCTTTGATTGATGCTGCGACTGTGAGCAGGGCAATAGGCAGGATGCAGTTCGGGAAGGCAGCAGGCTTCTGAAGTTGGGTAACGAAGTCTCCACTTTACACTTCCCGATACCCTGTAATATGGTTACCACTGCCTGATATTATAACTACAAACACTCTTCTATGAATTTCAAGTTGTTTTTAATCCAAATTCCCCCCCCCCCCCCCCCCCCCAAAAAAAAAAAAAAAAATGCAAAGCAATGTAGATTACGAACGCAGACAAGCTTTCCACCCCCGTTCGTTCCCCGATGGTATTCTAAGGCAGAGCTGTCATTTATTATTTATAAACACACTCACACTGTATATTCCTAGTACTTTATTACACTTATTTATATATACAATATTTATCCATAAGTTTCTTTCAGTACTAGTAGTTTATTTTCACTCATTCAGTAAACTAGCGTAGAGAGCGAAGCTTTCACTTTCACTTTCATTACTGCAAGTATTTATATGCGCTAGAGCGAAGCTTTCACTTTCACTTTCATTACTCCAAGTATTTATACTCATATTCTTATATTACTAATTATTTACATTTCTGTTTACATTCTCTATTTTATTTACAGTATTTACATTTCTATTTTATTTACACTGTGTTATGCACTGTCACTTGCAGTAACTTATAAAACTACTTTCCACTGTTCAGTTATATTTACATTCATTGCTTTCACTTGCTATTTACACATTATTTACATTTCCACTTGCACTGGTTTAGAGTCACCAGAAAGATCGTAGTCACTTTCCATCATTATCATTGATAAATTAGCCAGTTCACGTTCCACAGCAGAGTCTCTTGGCCCTTTACCCCTTCCCACACGAGGTTTAGTAGGAGTAGAGGTCACAGGGCTCTTTGCAGGGAGCTCAGGAGCGGCGGAATTGGACAGGCACGAATCCGACGTGGTTTCACCTTGACAGACAACAGTAAATTGAATGATGTGGCATATTATGGGCAGGGAAGGGTTGACAGTGTCAGCGTGGTGACAGCTGCTAATTTATGGCAGGAAATCTAGACAATACATAATAAATTAGTTAGTTCCAGGTGAATGTAAATATCACTTAGGCATCTCCCTTCCTTTCTTATATACAGTATATTTTTATTACAAGAATAGGTCATACGGCATATTTCGAGGGGAGATAAACAGGGAAAATTAGCGAACGAGTACTTTTTTTTTTTTTTTTTTTTTTTAATGCAAGGAAGAAGGAACCAAAGGCCATGAGCCCGCAGTAACAGTTCCCTCCAAGAGAAAAACAAAACACAACAGAGAGCCAAATTCAAGATCCGATCATTTGGAGATGCCTGGACACACTGCGCTTGAAAGACTGGAGATCATAGGCAGCAGGAAATACAGATAGAGGGAGACAGTTCCAGAGCTGACCTGTTGCATAAATGAAAGACTGGGAGTAACGGTTAACTCTTGCATTAGAGAGTTGGACAGAAAAGGGATGAGAGTTTGCTGCCAGACGGGTGCTACGCGCCGGTCGTAGAGGTGGAGGAATGCAAGCAGACAGTTCAGAGGAGCAATGTGGGGTATTGCCAGGTGATAATTAGCCCATTCCAGGTGTATGGCTAATTACCTTTTCTCTTTCTTTTATATATTATTTTGTATAAGAATAGGGTATAAGGCACATTTCAATGGATAAAATGAGTGGAAAGATCCTTCCAGGATTTGCGTAGCGCAGCACAGCTGGGCAGGCGGGAGGAGAGGGTAATGGAGGGGAAGTAAGGAGGGGAGTCAAGGACAGGGGAAAAATGGCTAAATTGTCAACAGTGGATAGGAGTACAGATGACATTAGTGGAACTGAGTATAGTTGGACACTGGTAGTACTGATAGATGATGCAAGCCACCACTTCAAAGCCCGGATGAATTCAAAATAACACAGAAGCACAAAAGTGACGCCCCGTGGCATCATCCTTTGCTCCCGAGCGTCACGCAAACACTCCGCGGTTAAGGGGTTAATGCCACTTGGTGTCTTTCTTCAAACAGTCCAGCTACATGGAACCGAAGAATTTCAACTACCAGTCAAAATGTAAACAGGTGGTTGTAAAAGATCATCTGACAAAAAGGTCTTGGCCATTGTATGTGTTGAACTGGCTCTTTTTGTGATGATTCAGATGTACATAACAAAAGTTAGGAACTGATTCAAGGTCCACTTACTCGTATATGGTATCTATATTTACAAATATGTCAATTTTGCCATTTAACCCGCGCGTCCCGTTGACGTTCTTTAACGTCCACACGTTTTGTCACTGCCAATCCCATCGACGTACATAAACGTGAATAAATTGCAAGGTCCCTAATTTGCACAATTTTCAATTTTCGCGAGTGATTTTTGGTACGTATGCACGTGACACCTTCCTCTACAAGATGCCAGGCAGGGACAATGCCTTACCCAGCATGACCCCTCCCCCCCACCCCCCCTGTGCATGCCATTATCTCAGCAATTCACCTGTTATCAGTGACCTGGCCAGTAAAGCCATGTCATGCCACAGTATGGAATTCAGGGCCAGAGTGATTCCCCAATCAATGACAATGTGGAGGACAAACTTTACATATCATTAGAGGAAGAAACAGTCAGAAATGATGATCAGGTAATGTGGCAAAAAAAGGTCAGGTATGGTGATGAGTTAGTGAGTGAAACAATGCCTATAATGCCTATATTACTGCTTGAAAACCAATATACTCTTGTACTGCATATAAATCTGTACCAAGTAAATAAATAAATACCGTTTATGAATGGTGTGAAATAGTTATCCTCCCATAGAACTCGTTTTCTTTGGTGCCAGCCTGTTAGAAAACCCAGTCAGGTAAGGAGGTACTGCTACCTGTATCGAGTATTTTAAACCTCAGGTGAGCGATTTCTCTATGAATTTTCGATGTTTCTCACCAAAAGCGGAGGTTTGAGCCAAAAAAAAATTTTTCCAAAAATGGTTGGAATTGGGGGGGAGTCAGTGGTGGAAAAGTGGTCGGGATGGGGCGGGTTAAAAATAATAATTAAGCAAGATAAAAGTAAATATGATCTACATCATTAATGGCATGTATTGCATTAACTGTTCACGTGGATAAGGAAGCATCTCACGTGGGTTGAGGATGTGGGCAGTGATGCTTTAGTCTTGCCAGAACACGTGAAGAGCATCACGTGTCAAACATTATATACAGTAACATTAAAAATGGGTGAAGGAAAAACATTGAGTGAATGGTTGTGCGTTTACCAGCTGTGTGCATTCTGAGTACCATTTCAGTTAGAAATTGAGACGCCTCATTCCCAGTCTAGCCCGCTTCGAAATGTCGCATGAATACCAGCATCATATATTGCATATTTTATTGGTGTTGGCAGCCATCATCCACTCACCTGATGTAGTGCTGCCTACTTCTTCCTTCACCTTTATCATTCTTTTTCTGTGTCCGCCCTCTTTTCTACCAACCTCTCTCATTTTTCTTGCCACTTTTTATTACTCTTCTTTCCTTTTCAGGTGGCTTTACATTGAGTGACTAGCCTAATGGTTTCCTGTAAGGCAGGAAACCATTTTCACTGCTGGGTAGTAACCATATAACCAACTCATGTATGTTTCCTATGTGTCAGTAAGTGGGTTGACAGAGGGTTAGTGCCCCTCCCCATAACACACCTAACTCTGACTACCACCTCTTTCGGGGTTATGGTGTCTGGCTGTAGATGGATAGATTATTAATTGCAGGCAATATAACTTTTAAAGTGAGTTTAATAAAGACCGAGTGAACAGTTGTGCAGGTACAGGCCATGAGCATTCAGTGCATTTGTTCATTTATGACAATGTATTTATGTGTCGCTGGACATGAATCAGGACAGATGAGCTTAACTTAGTATATAATGACAAGTTTTAAGTGGGTGTGGGGGGGGGGTATGGAAGAAAAAGAATTACCTAGCCTTTATTTCACCTTAAACAACTATGCCTGGTGACAGGAGCCAAAAGAAGAGAAGATAATGCGTGACCACTAAAAATGATGAGGTAGAGGTACAACCACGTAAATTGGTGATCTGACATGATGAAAGCAGCAGCTGGGAGGTAGGTGCTTATATGATCTGGTTGATGGACTTAGTTCAGCTTTATTATTCTATATACAGTTAGCTCTCAACTAACACAAGTTTAAAAAATGCGTTTTCGTTTTAACACGAGAAAATATTTAAGGAGATATGTTTTAACTAACAAGATTTTCTCGATTTAAAGCGACTTTACACGTACGTGATGGTTTCAAATTAGCTGTGTGCGCCTTGGACAGTCCCGAGCTGATAGACCGTGTGTGGCAGGTTATGCATAAATACAATTTTTTATTTGTCTGTTGCTTAAACTGGTTTTATTCGAACTATAATATTCGAAAATGAAGTTTAGCCCCATTCTGAGCAATTTGGCTCATATATGGACAAAATTTAGCCAGGAAAGTGATGGTAGATCTAAATTTTTACAACAAGAATACGCAGAGAGGAAGAAAGGAACTTTGAAAAAAATATAATTGACAATTGTTAGGAAGAACCCAAATTGTTTTATAGATTTGTTAATGGCAAATTGAAACAAAAGGAAGGAATCACCCAACTGAAGGTAGAAGGAGAGAACTATAAAGATGCAGCAATGCAAGCAGAAATAATGAACAAATGTTTCCAATCCGTTTTCACTAATGAAAAGGAGTTTGTGGAAGGGGATGGAGTGACTAGAAATGTAGTGATAAAAGATATAAAAGTGGAAGTACAGGAAGTTTATAAATTACTGGAAACTCAAGATGTAAGGAAAGCCCCACGACCAGATGGAATCTCAAAGGGAAAGTGCCTCGGGAATGGAAGAGGAGTAATGTGGTACCAGTTTATAGGGGAGGAAACAAGGAAGAACTCCTGAATTATAGACCAGTGTCCCTGACCAGTGTAGTTGCAAAATTGTGCGAGAGAATCCAGAAAGACAGATAGATAAAATATCTGGAAGAGATGAACATATTGGCTGAGACCCAGTTTGGATTCAGAAGTGGAAGGCCATATGTTTCCAACTTGTTGAGCATTTGCTCAAGAGTGATTGATGTGCTACAGGAGAGAGACAGCTGGGTGGATTGTACATATCTAGATTTGGAGAAAGCCTTTGACAAGGTACCCCACAAGGGTCTAATGTGGAAATAGGGACACATAGGAGGACTGAAGGGAAATGTCCTGGAGTGGATGAGAGACTTCTTGAGAGACAGACAAATGAGGACAGTAATGAAGGACAAGATGTCTGGATGGAGGGAAGTAACAAGTGGAGTCCCACAGGACTTGGTGTTAGCGCCAGTAATGCTCCTGATTTACGTAAATTATATGGTAGATGGAATGAACAGTTATGCAAGTCTGTTTGCTGATGATGCAGAGATCTTGAGGAGAGTTGAAGTTGAGGATGACTGTAAAATGCTGCAGGAAGACCTGAATAGGATCCAAGATTGGAGCCAGATGTGGGAAACGAAATTTAATGCAAAAAAATGTAAAATATTGGAAGTGGGTAAGAGTGTCAAGAGGCCATCACTCAATTACATGATGGGTAAAGAACCAATAAAAAAAGTGAGAGAAGAGAAAGATATGGGAGTACTGGTCCAGGATAGGTTGTCACCGGAAAAACACATTAACAAGATAGTTAGAGAGACGTACAATCTCTTGGCTAACATACCAGTGGCATTCCATTACATGGATCAGGAAACGACGAAAAAATTGATAGTGGCCATGATCCGCCCTAGGTTGGAATATGTGGCCGTAGTGTGGTCCCCACACAAGATGAAAGATATAAATAAGATTGAGAGAATACAGAGAACAGCAACCAAGATGGTCTCCAGCCTGGCAGATCTGTCTTACGGAGAGAGGCTTGAAAAGCTGGACCTGCCTTCCCCAGAAGAAAGGAGAGAGAGGGGCAACATGACTGCTGTGTTCAGGGCCATGGGATTTGATGAAATTGATAAAAATGATCTGTTTGTATGGGATGGGAGAGTAACAAGAGGACACGGAATGACACTGAAAAAGTGAAGGTGTTTGAAGGATATCAAGAAATATAGCTTTCCATGTAGATGCATAGACCTGCGGAACAGCCTGGACAAAGGGATCGTCCAGTCTAAAAACTTAAGCGAGTTCAAAACAAAATTTGACTCAATGAGAAAAAGAGACGGGACCCCACGAGCGTAGCTCATTTCCTGTATATCACAACTAGGTAAATACAACTAGGTAATTATAGACACACACACACACACACACACACACACACACACACACACACACACACACACACACACACACACACACACACACACACACACACACACACACTACCAGTCCAATGAGATAGCGAATAAAGAGATTAGAAATTTGAAGTGGGAAAATGTCGAATTGAGGAGGAAACTAGAAGAGAGTACTAATAAAACGGAGAATGTGAGTAGTGTATTAGAAGAACATAAGGCAAAGTGGGCACACGTAGAAGAAGAACAGAAAGAAGTGGTCAGCTTAAGAGAAATCATCCAGGAAGAAAGGGAAAGAACAAGAAAAAAATGGAAGAAAATGTAGTGAAAATACTGAAGAAAAAAGAGAAAATGGTGAGAGAAACTGTAGAAAGGAACAGATGTGTGGTAATATTTGGAAACAGGGAAGAGGAAGAAAAGGTTAGGTTCATAAGACTCGAGAGAGACACGAACCTGGTAAGAGGAATATTAGGCAAGATTGACCCTGAAGGAGACAAGTGGGTAAAAGAAATTGAGGAAGTAAGGAGGATAGGGTCTTATAAGAAAGGGGAAACAAGACCAATGAGAGTCAAGTTTACATCAGAAAGTGTAATAAATGAGATACTTAAAGTGACCTGGAAATTAAGCAAAGAGGCAGGGATGGAAAATATTATAATAAGAAAAGATTTGAATGAAGAAGAAAGAGAAGTTTTAAAATCATTGAAGGAAGAAGTAAAGGAAAAAAATGATAAGAGGACAGAGGAAGAATGTAATACTTTTTTTTTTGAAGAGTAATGGATATGAAAGTAAGGAAGTGGTATTTAAGGAAATAGAAGTGAAGGAAACTAAGGGGGATGGCTGTGAAAGATCAGAAGTTGAGGAAGTGGTACGGACAGAGAGTAGGAGAGAAGAGGGTATTAAAAACGTCAAAAATAATTTGAAGGTGATATATACTAATGTTGATGGTTTCATATCGACAAGGATCGAAATTAACGATTTCTTGAGAGAACACGAACCTGATGTCATGTGCTTTGTAGAGACCAAATTAAGAGAAGATATTGATGTTCATTTGGGAGATGGTAAATACAAACTGTGGAGAAAAGACAGAAAAGAAAAAAAGGGAGGAGGAGTGATGATAGCAGTGAAGAACACCATAAATGTAGATACTGTGGAAATGGGAGAAGGCAGGGCTGAAGTGATATATATGAAATTTGAAACTGGAGAGAATGTTTAGAGAGATATGGCAGTAGTGTATGTTCCCCCAAAGACGAGAGCATGGAAGGATGACGAATACCATGAGATGTTGTCAGATATGGCTAGCTATTTACAAAAAATAACTGAGAAAAGCAATAATATAATTTTGGTGGATGACTTTAACTGTAAAGAGGTGAACTGGGAGGAATGATACTCAGGAGGCGACAAGGATTCGTGGGGCACTATGTTATTAAATATAATAATGAATAATGTGATGACGCAGTGGGTCAAAGAAGAGACACGGTTTCGAGGTGAGGACACACCAGCAAGGTTAGATTTACTGTTTACCAAAGAATCTAATATAATAGAATCATTGAAATTCTCTGTCCTTTAGGAAAAAATGATGATGTGGTCATTGAGTTCCAGATGTTAATAGGGAACGTCGAGCCAAGAGACGAGCTTCATAGACAAGGAAGATACAACTTTGGGAAAGCAAATTTTACAGGATTGAGAAACTTTTTTGAAAATGCGGATTGGAGAAAATTCAGAGAAACAAGAGAGATACAGAGGAAGAGACGAGCTTCATAGACAAGGAAGATACAACTTTGGGAAAGCAAATTTTACAGGATTGAGAAACTTTTTTGAAAATGCGGATTGGAGAAAATTCAGAGAAACAAGAGAGATACAGAGGAAGTGGGATATCTTTCTAGACCTCTATAATTTGGGAGTGGAAAAATTTGTACCAAGATATAAGAGGGAAAGAAAACAGGAAAAAAGAGTGGTTTAATAGAAGGTGTAGGATAGCAAAAAAAGAGATAGATAAGGCGTGGAACAATTGGAGAAAGAGAGATAACAACAGAACAAAGGAAGAATATAAAAGAACTAGAAATGAATACACAAGAATACGTAGAGAAGAAGAAAGGAATTTTGAAAAAGGTATAATAGACAAATGCAAGGATGAACCAAACTGTTATATAGATTTGGTAATGGCAAACTGAAACAAAAGGAAGGAATCACCAAACTGGAAGTAGAAGGAGAGGTCTATAAGGATGCGGCAATGCAAGCAGAAATAATGAACAAACGTTTCCAGTCAGTTTTCACTTAAGAAAAGGAGCTTGTGGAAGGGGAGGGAGTGATTAGAAATGTTCCGGTGATAAAAGATATAAAAGTGGAGGTACAGGAAGTGTATAAATTACTGGAAACTCAAGATGTAAGGAAAGCCCCAGGACCTGATGGAATTTCTAATTGGGTACTGAAGGAATGCAGAGAACAATTGGCGGATAAAATTCACAGTTTAATCGTATGCTCACTGCAAGAGGGGAAAGTGCCACAAGAATGGAAGAAGGCAAATGTGGTACCAATTATAAGGGAGGAAACAGGGAAGAACCCCTGAATTATAGACCAGTGTCTCTAACCAGCATGGTTGCAAAATTGTGTGAGAGAATCCTGAAAGACAGATGGATAAAATATCTGGAAGAGATGAATATTTTGGCTGAATGTCAGTTTGGATTCAGAAGTGGAAGGTCATGTGTTTCTAACTTGTTGAGCTTTTACTCGAGCGATTGACGTGGTACAGGAGAGAGATGGTTGGGTGGATTGTGTGTACTTAGAGAAGGCCTTTGACAAGGTACCTCATAAGAGACTAATGTGGAAACTAGAATATATAGGAGGACTGAAGGGGAAACTTCTGGAATGGATGAGAGACTTTTTGAGAGACAGACAAATGAGGACAGTAATAAAGGATAGGATGTCTGGATGGAGGGAAGTAACAAGTGGAGTCCCTCAAGGCTCGGTGTTGGTGCCAGTAATGTTCCTGATTTACTTAAATGATATGGTAGATGGAGTGAACAGTTATGCAAGTCTGTTTGCTGATGATATAAAGGTCTTGAGGAAGGTAGAGGTTGAGGAGGATTGTAAAATACTGCAGGAGGATTTGGATAGGATACACAATTGGAGCCGGACGTGGGAAATGAAATTTAATGTAAAGAAATGTAAAATATTGGAAATGGGTAAAAGTACCAGGAGGCCATCACTGAATTATTTGTTGGGTAATGAATTAATCACAAAAAGGAGAGAAGAGAAAGATTTGGGAGTGCTGGTCCAAGATAGTTTGTCACCAGAAAAGCACATTAACAAGATAGTTTGAGAGACTTATAAACTCTTGACTAACATAAGAGTAGCATTTCATTATATGGATGAGATGATGAAGAAATTGATAGTGGCCATGATCCGCCCCAGGTTAGAATATGCAGCGGTAGTGTGGTCCCCACACAAAAAGAAAGATATAAACAAAATTGAGAGAATACAAAGAACAGCAACCAAGATGGTCCCCAGTCTGGCAGACCTGTCATACAGAGAGAGGCTGGATAAGCTGGATTTGCCTTCCAATGAGGAAAGGAGAAAGAGGGGAGACATGATTGCAGTGTTCAGGACCGTGGTGGGAGTAGATAAAATTGACAAAGAAGATTTGTTTGTATAGGATAAGAGAGCAACAAGAGGACACGGAATGAAATTGAAAAAGTCAAGCTGCTTGAAGGATATCAAGAAATATAGCTTTCCTTACAGAAGTATAGACTTATGGAATAGCGTGGACAAAGAGATCGTCCAGTCTAAAAACTTAAACGAGTTTAAAGCTAAATTTGACTTACTGAGAAACAGCAACGGAAACCCACGAGCATAGTACATTCCGTGTATATCACAATTAGGTATATTAGGTAAATACTTAAATATTTGGAACAACTTAGACAAAGAGGTGGTGCATGAGAAAAACATTCATGTGTGTAAAGGTAGACTAGATAAATGTGGATATGGAGACAGGACAACACGAGCATTGATCAATTCCTGTATACTACAAATAGGTAAATACACTAGCGAACAGCCACAACGAACGGACGTCTCTTGACTGCTCCCAGGCCCAGGCCCAGCCACCGCTGCAAACCTTAAGTAGTTTCCAGGAATTTTGTTGGTCCTGTCTCTTATGGTCTTGTTTTAAGTTTAAAATACTGTAAGTAAATATTGACTACCAAAAATGTAAAGATTTATTGGCAAGGGTATAATGAATGTTTGTAGTATTTTTGGTAACAGCTGTTTTTGGTACTGTAACCAACCTCAAACATGGCCGATAATGTAAATATTGAGGGACTTAGATTTCCAGGATTCGGTAGAAATACTAATGTCATGGATCTGGTTGAAACATTGATTATGAGGATTAGTGAACTTGAAAAGAAAGTGGAGAATCTAGTGTTAAAGGATGTGTCCGAGAATACGGAGATTACTATACAGAGTCTGATCCAGTCCATTGAGACGGCGAATGAGATCAGAAATGTGAAGTGTGAAAATATCGAATTGAGGAGAAAACTAGAAGAGAGTACTAATAAAACGGAGAAGGTGAGTAGTGTATTAGAAGAGCATAAGGCAAAGTGGGCACACGTAGAAGAAGAACAGAAAGAAGTAGTCAGCTTAAGAGAAATCATCCAGGAAGAAAGGGAAATGAACAAGAAAAAAAATGGAAGAAAACTTAGTGAAAATACTGAAGGAAAAAGAGAAAATAGTGAGAGAAACTGTAGCAAGGAACAGATGTGTGGTAATATTTGGAAACAGGGAGGAGGAAGAAAAGGTTAGGTTCGTAAGACTCGAGAGAGACACGAACCTTGTGAGAGGAATATTAGGCAAGATTGATCCTGAGGGAGACAAGTGGGTAAAAGAAATTGATGAAGTAAGGAGGATAGGGCCTTATAAGAAAGGGGAAACAAGACCAATGAGAGTCAAGTTGTTATCAGAAAGTGTAGTAAATTATATACTTAAAGCGACCTGGAAACTAAGCAAAGAGGCAGAGATGGAAAATATTATAATAAGAGAAGATTTGAATGAAGAAGAAAGAGAAGTTTTAAAATAATTCAAGGAACAAGTTGTTTATCATGGTACTTGAAGCCCTTTCACGTGACTTTAGAAATGGACTCCCGTGGGAGTTGTTGTATGCTGATGATTTGGTGTTGATTGCAGAGAGTGAAAGGGAGGCGGAGGAAAGGTTTAGGAAGTGGAGAGATGGTATGGGGCAAAAGGGTTTAAGGGTAAATGCAGATAAAACAAAAGTGATGATATCTAGGGTTGGTGGCGGTACTGTCAAAGACGAGGGAGAGTGGCCATGTGCAGTTTGCCACAAGGGCGTGGGAAGTAATTCCATCTTGTGCGGTGTGTGTGATAAATGGGTGCATAAGAGATGTAGTGGTATCAGAGGTAGACTGCGAGATAATGCTGATTTTATGTGTACGGCGTGCCGGGGTGAGCAGGTGGAGATCGTCAGACGTGAAAGAATTGAACTTGCTGGTGAATCTCTTGAGTGTGTAGAAGAGTTTTGTTATTTAGGAGACATGTTGTGTGCTGGAGGTGGGGCTGGAGCTAGCTCTGTGGCTAGGGTGAGAAGTGGTTGGAAGAAGTTCAGGGAGCTCTTGCCTCTCCTGACATTGAGGGGCTCTCCCTACGTGCTAAGGGGTCTTTGTATGCAGCGTGTGTTAGGAGTGTAATGCTGTATGGCAGTGAGACCTGGGCAGTGAAGGAGGAAGACATTCGCCGGCTCAGACGTACAGACATGACAATGATTAGGTGGATGTGCAGTGCGTCCCTGCGTCCAAGGCCTGGAGGGGCTGGGTTTACAATGGAAGAGTTGAGAGGTAGGATGGGACTGGAGTGTATTGGTGTTGTGATGAGGAGAGGTAGATTGAGGTGGTTTGGACATGTGGAGAGGATGGGGGATGATAGTTGGGTGAGGAAGGTGAGAAGTGTTAATATTGGGGGTGGGGTTATGAGGGGTAGACCGAGAAAGACATGGGACGAGGTCATTAGGTGTGACCTTAGGGTTAAGGGACTGAACAGGGAGGCTGCAATGGATCGTGCAGCATGGAGAGCCGCCATTAGGTGACCAAGGCCGACACATGCAAGCATGTTGGAGCCTTTAAAAACGAACGAAAACGAAAACGAAGTAAAGGAAAAAATTATTGGAGGATAGAGGAAGAATGTAATACTTTTTTTTGAAGAGTGATGGATATGAATGTAAGGAAGTGATGTGTAAGGAAATAGAAGTGAAGGAAACTAAGGGGGATGGCTATGAAAGATCAGAAATTGAGGAAGTGGTACCGACGGAGAGGAGGAGAGAAGAGGGTATAAAAAACATCAAAAATAATTTGAAGGTAGTATATACTGATGTTGATGGTTTAATATTGGCAAGGGTTGAAATTAACGATTTCTTGAGGGAACATAAATCTGATGTCATGTGCTTTGTAGAGACCAAATTACGAGAAGATATTGATGTTCATTTGGTAGATGGTAAATACAAACTGTGGAGAAGAGACAGAAAAGAATAAACGGGAGGAGGAGTGATGATAGTGAAGAACAACATAAATGTAGGTACTGTGGATATGGGAGAAGGCAGGGCTGAAGTGATATATATGAAATTTGAAACTGGAGAGAATGGCAAGAGAGAGATGGCGGTAGTGTATGTTCCCTCTAAGACGAGAGCATGGAATGATGATGAATACAAGGAGATGTTGTCAGATATGGCTAGTTATTTACAAAAAATAATTGAGAGAGGCAACAATATAGTTTTGGTGGGTGACTTTAACTGTAAAGAGGTGAACTAGGATGAATGGGACTCAGGAGGCAGCGAAGATTCGTGGGACATTATATTACTAAATATAATAATGAATAATGTGATGACACAATGGGTCAAAGAAGAGACACGGTTCCGAGGTGAGGACACACGAGCAAGTTTAGATTTACTGTTATCAAAGAACCCGATGTAATAGAATCATTGAAATATTTGTGTCCTATAGGAAAAAGTGATTATGTGGTCAGTGAGTTCCAGATGATAATAGGGAACGTCGAGCCAAGAGACGAGCTTCATAGGCAGGGAGGATACAACTTTGGGAAAGCAAATTTTACAACATTGAGAAAAATATTTGAAAATGCAGATTGGAGAAAATTCAGAGAAATGAGAGATACAGAGGAAGTGGGATATCTTTCTAGACCTCTATTATTTGGGAGTGGAAAAATTTGTACCAAGAGTAAGGGGGAAAGAAAACAGGAAAAAAGAGTGGTTTAATAGAAGGTGTATGATAGCAAAAAAAGAGAGAGATAAGGCGTGGAATAACTAGAAAAAGAGAGGTAACAACAGAAGAAAGAAAGAATATAAAAGAACTAGAAATGAATACGCAAGAATACATAGAGAAGAAGAAAGGAATTTTGAAAAAGGTATAATAGACAAATGCAAGGATGAACCAAACTGTTTTATAGATTTGTTAATGGCAAACTGAAACGAAAGGAAGAAATCACCAAACTGAAAGTAAAAGGAGAGGTCTATAAAGATGCAGCAGTGCAAGCTGAAATAATGAACAAATGTTTCCAATCGGTTTTCACTAATGAACAAGAGTTTGTGGAAGGGGAGGGAGTGATTAGAAATGTACCAGTGATAAAAGATATAAAATTGGAGGCACAGGAAGTGTATAAATTACTGGAAACTCAAGATGTAAGGAAAGCCCCAGGACCTGATGGAATTTCTGATTGGGTACTGAAGGAATGCAGAGAACAACTGGCGGATAAAATTCACAGTTTAATTGTGTGTTCTCTGGAAGAGGGGAAAGTGCCACAAGAATGGAAGAGGGCAAACGTGGAACCAATTTATAAGGGAGGAAACAGGGAAGAACCCCTGAGTTATACCACTGTCTCTAACCAGCATTGTTGCAAAATTGTGTGAGAGAATCCTGAAAGACAGATGGATAAAATATCTAGAAGAGATGAATATTTTGGCTGAATGTCAGTTTGGATTCAGAAGTGGAAGGTCATGTGTTTCCAACTTATTGAGCTTTTACTCAAGAGCGATTGACGTGGTACAGAAGAGAGATGGTTGGATGGATTGTGTGTTCTTAGAGAAGGCCTTTGACAAGGTACCTCATAAGAGACTAATGTGGAAACTAGAATATACAGGAGGACTGAAGGGAAAACTCCTGTAATGGATGAGAGACTTTCTGAGAAACAGACAAATGAGGACAGTAATAAAGAATATGATATCTGGATGGAGTCCCTCAAGGCTCGGTGTTGGCACCAGTAATGTTCTTGATTTACGTAAATGATATGGTAGATGGAGTGAACAGTTATGCAAGTCTGTTTGCCGATGATGTAAAGATCTTGAGGAAGGTAGAGGTTGAGGAGGATTGTAATATGCTGTAGGAGGATCTGGATAGGATACATGATTGGAGCCGGATGTGGGAAATGAAATTTAATGTAAAGAAATATAAAATATTGGATATGGGTAAAAGTACCAGGAGGCCATCACAGAATTATTTGTTGGGTAATGAATTAATCACAAAAATGAGAGAAGAGAAATTTTTGGGAGTGTTGGTCCAAGATAGTTTGTCACCTGAAAAACACATTAACAAGATAGTTAGAGACGTATAAACTTTTGACTAACATAAGAGTAGGATTTTGTTATATGGATGAGGAGATGATGAAAAAATTGATAGTGGCCATGATCCGCCCCAGGTTAGAATATGTAGCGGTAGTGTGGCCCCCACACAAAAAGAAAGATATAAACAAGATTGAGAGAATAGAAAGAACAGCAACCAAGATGGGCCCCTGTCTGGCAGATCTGTCATACAGAGAGAGGCTGGAAAAGCGGATTTGCCTTCCAATGAGGAAAGGAAAAAGAGGGGAGACATGATTGTAGTGTTTAGGATCATGATAGGAGTAGATAAAATTGACTGAGATCTGTTTGTATGGGATAAGAGAGCACCAAGAGGACACAGAATGAAATTGAAAAAGTCAAGCTGCTTGAAGGATATCAAGAAATATAGCTTTCCTTATAGAAGCATAGACTTGTGGAATAGCCTGGACAAAGAGATCGTCCAGTCTAAAAATTTAAACAAGTTTAAAGCTAAATTTGACTTCCTGAGAAACAGCGATGGGAACCCACGAGCATTGCATATTTCATGTATATCACAATTGGGTATGTTAGGTAAATGCATAAATATTTGGAACGACTTAGATGAAAAGGTGGTGCAGGAGAAAAACATTCATGTGTGTAAAAGCAGATGTAAAAGTAGACTAGATAAATGTGGATATGGAGACAGGACAACATGAGCATTGCTCAGTTCCTGTGTACTACAAGTAGGTAAATACACACATGCCAGAAAACACAGATATAGACACACCCAAACACGCAAGCACAGACATGCACTCATGCAAGCACCCAATGTATGAGGCCTGGGATGGCTGTTGTTAATGTTTTTGTTTTCTGTCAGCGTTATAATGCATTTATTTCTTTATGCAGCGTGTTCATAGGTATTTTATATATATTTGTAAACACTCATTGGTACGTGGGGGTGCTCACCATCCACTCAATGTAGTGCTGCTCTCGAGTGTCTGCCCTTTCCTCTCTTCCTTCCTTTTTTCCATCCCTCCTTGTCTGTATTACTTTCCTTCATTCTTTCCTCTTCCTTCTGCCAATGGGTGACTTTGCACTCTCTCTTTTCTCTTCCTTTCCTTCATTCATTCTTCTTCCATGTGCCTGTGAGTGACTTTACACTGAGTGGCAAGTCAAATGATTTCCTGTACAATAGGAAACCATTTACTATGCTGGGTGGTAACCATGTAACCCAATTATGGCACCTGGTGGTTTTGTGGGTAATTAAGGTGCTCCAATCGGATTGAGCCTGGGCAGGTTTATATCCAAGGAGTGGTTGGGGTTTATTACTTAAGTAATGCCACTCAGGGATGAGTGAGACTGTTCACTCTCATCTTAAATGTCTGCACCAACTTGCCTAGCCCTGGGCTTCTATTCTCCTCATGAGGCAACACAGGATTAGATGATGATGTAAACTCTCAGTTATCTGTTGTCGCAATATCCAGCCCAACACAATATCCGGTGCTGCTGGCTGGGCTCCAATAAAGTAATATCGGACAAAATTATGAAGCGTGCAGTGTCAAAACGGACATAACTCGAGGTTATATGCAATGTCTGGCGTCAAGGTGCAGCAACTGTTTCGTAAACGGTAGCCAACTCGTGAGCAGTATTACTGTATTTTATTGTTACTGTATTTTATTTAATGTTTAATTTTCATATTTTACTCCATGGAAAGCTTTTAGGATAGAAGGTCAAGAAGGATGGTAATGAAATGTCTGGCTTGACGCTGAATATTGAGCCAATGGGGGGGCACTATGCAGTATCCAGTGTTTCTCATTATCTAACACAGGGCTTGGCTGAATTACACTGGATCATTGAGAGTTTGCTGTATATATACATATCTATCTATCTATATACAGTAAAACCTCGATTTAACGGCATTCATTCTAACGGCAACCCCAAACTAACGGTACAAATCTCCTTAGGAATATTTTTGCAAAGAAATTTTAAAAATTTCCAAAAAATGGGCAAAAATTAGAAAGAAATTCAAATGTGGTGGGCACCGCATGCATCTCGATCGTCTGTTTGCAGTTTCCCGCCAACTGGGTACGTTTATGCTCACCCAGTCTTCCTCCCGCCTTACCTGACCCCAAAGTGAAAAAAAATTATCATATAAGGTTGGATTTAAGAACTAGTGTTATAGACTTCATAACTTAGTGAACTTATTTACGTAGTGCCATCTATTCTACTCCAACCTGCCAACTAATACTTAGCGTTGTGTGAACAGTTGCTGTGATGAGAAGTTTATTATTTTGCTTATTTCCTTTCTCCTCGTTTCCTCACAGAACTGAGCACATGGTTCCAAACTAACTTTAGTTATTCCTAAGCACCCTGAAAGTGCTATGAACACAAGCATTTATTCTAAATGAAAATGAAAAATTGTTGGACAAAGTGGCATGAAGCGTTGCAGCTTTAATGCAAATGATCAGACAGATAAAAAATGAGTTGGGATGTTTACGATGTGGATAGTTTTCTTTGTTGGAAAAAAAAAAGTTAATGATGGAGCAGTAAAATTCATGTATATGCCTTTAGTGCAACGAGTGTGAAAAAAAGAAGAAAAAAGGCTTTGTGCTCGATCTTTTTGTAATAAAATGACGATCTTTGGTCAAGTAAATTCGGATCTTACGATACATGTAGACACTGTGTGTTGACATAAACAGTTAGGCAAGATAATTATGTGAATTATACTGTCATACAAATTATACTGTTTGGCTGACTTGTTTATTTTTCACGATTTCTGCATTCGTGTGTATCTGAGAAGTGAGATACGCAATCACTCCATGCTGACAACTTCTTTAGAGTTTTTATTTCCGTTATTGTTGATGACTAACAGCTTTCAAAAAGTTTCACACTGCATTTTTTTTTTTTTTATTAGTACTGAAAGTGATTAGTGACGAAATATGCATGATGCTGGCTGGCCATTATTCACATGCTGTTTAGGTCAAGGTCTTGCTTGATTTCTCATGAGGACTTTCAAGTGGCTTAGTGGCAATCCTTGATGATTAAAATTTTTATGGGGAGTATTAGGGGGCAAAACTAATCAGTTAGATTAGGTTAGACTGCAGTAGCTATGCACTGATGTGTCCAGTCGGTGAGGTCGTATGTAAACACACAGTCTTCATTGTTAAAGACGTATTTCTAGTAATCTATTCTTAAATATATTTTTAATGAAAAATATGAGGCTCCTAGAATCTGACCCCCAATTTTACATGTAAATATACGTCACGTTTTAGCGTGAAATCGATTTTTCACAAGGTTCTGCATAACCTATCTTGTGTTGTATGAAGACTCAACTGTACTGTACTGTATTTACCTGGATTACTGTACAGTTCTTTACTACAACACCACACCTACCTGCTTTCTTTTGTTCTAAATATGATTTTTTTTTTTATTGATTTTGTATGTCTGCACATGTTTATATGCTTTAAAATGTGTTAAAATGTGTTAGTGTGAGTTCCGGGGGTATCGATAGGTGTAAGCCCCAATCTAACGGAATTTCTTTTTTTTTTTGGCATGCTCAGGGCCCCTTAGGGTGCCGTTAAATGGAGGTTTTACTGTACTGTACATATATATATATATATATATATATATATATATATATATATATATATCTATCTATCTATATATATATCTATATCTATCTATTTATCTATCTATCTATCTATCTATATATCTATCAATATATCTATCTATCTATATATATATATATATATATATATATATATATATATATATATATATATGTATATATATATATATATATATATATATATATATATATACTGTATACATATATATACAGTACCCTCGCGTCCAACACACGTTAGTCCGGCACGATTCGGGTCCAGCACGGAGAGCAATTAATTAATATTATTTAATACGATTTAATTACTGCAACATGAGTGTGTTAGCATAACACGCACAGAGCTCCGAGAAGTGGGCGAAATCCGCAGAGTTCACTCTAGCACGATCACGCCCGGTCCAACACGGTCGTACTGGACATTCCCATGATGATGATAGCCAATGAAAACTTCTGATCAAGTAGCCTTCCCCGCCCGCTATCGTGACATGATCGTGATGCCGCCCAATTAAAAACGCTTCTGGTGTCACGTGATGTTTTGTTTAAATTTCTTCCGCCACAGTGCCACTCAGTCGCATAGTTGCATTGGAAGGTGCTTTTTTCTTGCTCCATTCTTCCATTGTTACTGCATTTTACCCTGCTCACGATGCCTAGGAAGCCTTCTGAGGACCCCAAGAAGCGTCGGCACCTCCCTCAGGCCACCAAGCTAGAAAGCATCGAGAGGAAGAAGAAAGGGGAGAGGAAAGTTGACATTGCCAAGGCCTACGACATGAATGAAGCCAACGTGAGGATCATAATAAAAAACTAAGACAAGATCCTGGCAGCCGAAGGCTATCACACGGCACTTCATACCAGGTTTGCCGAGGATACGATGGTAAATCGGAACGGTAACGTGGTAAAATTGCCGATGATACCACGGGCATTAGGAATTCATCTGGATGGATTCCTGCTGAGGATACGACGGGCAAAACAATGTGACCAAAACCCAGGCGACTCGACAGAGAATGTATCGTACTACAGCATTGAACATTTAGCCTGACACTGAATACATATTAATATTTTAGAATAAATATCAATCGTTTTGAAACCCTTCTCATTGGCGTGCGCACCAGTTTATAAACAAAGTTGCTTCTTATTCTCTACCGAGTCAGCGACAGCGATCACTTTCCACAGTCACGAGACAGGGCTCTGGCAACAGTGTGAGAAGCATGCACTTTGCCGAGGATTACAGAGTGCTAGGACAGGCAGAAGCAGGACCTTCCATGGCTGTGGACGAAGATAGTGATTCTGAGTGTGATTTCGAAGGATTTATGAGGGAGGTTGAGGAGGAGCAACAGCCATTACCCGCCAGTGACGCCAGCAGCCATCCTCCGGGGACCCAGTAGGACTACCTACAGCCTTGGATACCACCTTCCATTCCCAGCAAGCCCACCAACACTATCCTAAAAGGTTAGTTATCATTCATAGCACAGTACCATTTATTATAATTACAATAGTACCAATATATGGATAGGTATATGGTGGGTATTTAGGGTGACTTTTCCTAGGGTTGCTGACATAATTCATTTTTCCCCATAAGCTGTATTGTTAGTCCAACACGTTTTTGGTCCAACACAACCCATGCATGACAATATTGCTGTGCTGGATGCGAGGGTACTGTTTATATATATATATATATATACAGTATACAGTATGGAAAGACAGATAGAGAGAATTTATTACGGTTTGTTGTACTTCATGATCGTAACATTTGCCCAGCATATGAAAGTACTGTATTAAAGATACGTTGTTGGTTTTAGATATAATTAAGTACGGTATTAACATACAGTTGCAAATGAGTTTACTATCTATCTATCTATCTATTTGCCAGACGCCTCAATCCCGTTTGGGGTGGCCACAAACAAATCGCCTCCAAGTCGCCCTGTCCCCCGCCATTTCACTGCCCTGCTCCCAACTCACACCCCCCTCTCTCATATACCTCTCCACCCCATCCCTCCATCTCATCCTCGGCCTCCCCCTCCCTCTTCCCCCCTCCACCTCACTCACATACACTCTCTTCGTCAGTCTTTCACCCTCCATCCTCTCCACATGGCCAAACCACCTCAGTGTGTTCCTCATAACACTTCCTATCACATCCACATCCACACCACAACGCTCCTTTATATCCTCATTCGTCAGCCTGTCTCTCCACGTGACTCCACAGGCTCCTCTTAAATAACTCATTTCCACTGCTCTCACTCTTGACTTGTGTCCTTCCAACAATGTCCAAGCTTCACTTCCGTACGTTAGAGTTGGTATCACAATACTGTCATGTAGTAACTTTTTCACTTCCATGCTCACTTCCCTGTTTCTTATCACTGCTTTCAAGGAACCAGCAACCTTTCTTCCCAGCTGTACCCTTTCAAGCACTTCACCCTCCAAACCTCCATCCTTACTCATCACACTACCCAAATACTTAAACGTACTCACATTTTCCAATTCCTCACCATCTAACCTCGCTGTACATTCACTAACTTCACCTCTCTCAAAGACCATCACTTTACTCTTCCCTACATTCACCTTTAGGTTCCGTTTCTTACACACTCTCTCAAACTCAAACTCAGTTTACGTTTGCATAAATTGTCTAAGTTGAGTGATGTGACTGAATAAATTGTCAGTAGTCAGGGGATAGGTTTAGTCCAAGAGACAGTTTGAGTCACTCATCATCGCTTGGTATGGAGACCCGACATTACCAAAACTTTTTTTTCTCTTGGTTCCATCTGTGTTTCTACCTGTCAGCTGTCAGTCTCTATTTAGGTTACATTTCGACTGTTATACACCATAATTATACATCTCTCTAAATATTTGCAACAGACATTCAGAGATTCACAAGTATTCAAGCTGCTACTCCAGGAATAACATTCTTCCTTGTAGATACACTCTTCCTCATGTTCCTTGTCATTTTAAAAACTGATAAGGTAAGAAACATCATGAATATATATAGCATTACAATGATAATGTCTTGTGTATTTTGAATTTGCATTTGACAGTGTCTCGTGCCAGTGTATTGGGTCAGGTTTGAAATTGTTGTAACTACAGGATCAGGAATACCAATCATCAAAAGGTTTATCTTTCTCTCTCAAACACCTCTAATTTCAGTGTTTCCAAGTAAGTTTGTCCCCCCTCTTTGTTGACTGGTTTACCCAGTGAATAAACTGGGATAGTTTTTATCCAGAATTACTTTAGTGCAGATACTGTATTACAGTGCCTAGCCAATACTGCCATGGAAGCAGGTGCAGCAATCTGTGTGCTTTTTATAAATTAATTCCTTTGCTCACTCCATAAAATTATCACTTGTTCTGGCCACAGTATTGTAAAATTGGCTCAACTGCTCATTTCCACAAAACTTTTAGTCACCTATAAAGTTGCATTGTTTTTCATTTGGTTTAAGGCATCATTGGCCAAATATTGATTGGATGATCATCTTCCACAATTAGGACCCTCATAAATGGATTACAGTAAACCTGTTAATAACAAACATCCATTCACCGAATTTCGGTTTGAAGACACCTTGAACTGGCCAGATAAACTTCTCATTTCCGAAAAGGTTTGTTGTACGTGGTGGAAGCAGCCAGCTGACAACCGATGTCATCCTTCTAACTCTGTCTGACAGTGCGTAAATGCTTCCACTGCCCTACTGTTATTGTTGGTTTGTAATTTTTATTATTTACATGCTCTAATATATACATGTATTTACAGTATTGAGCTGTACTGTACTGCACTGCAGTGTATCTAATGACCTAATGTAGATATGCAGTATAATGAACCCCTGCGTATAAGTGACAATGACTTTCAGACAACAGATTATATGAGCTTTAGGATTTATCAATCCACTCTTCCCCTCAAGTAGTTTGTTGACTAGAGGATTTTCTGTATATACTGTACTTTGCACAGATGATTTTATCCATAAAGGTAGAAATTCTTGCTTTTCAGTTGCCAGAAGAAAGCTGGTTCAACTTAGGAAGGGGGCATTCAAAGCAGCATATTTTGTCTACTTGTTGACTTTCATTTATTAATTTCTTCCTTCTTTTTTCCTCATTGATGCACTTCACCAGACTTTATAAGCTATTCTTAAAACTATATTCCTCATGCGGTAGGGTCTCATTGTTCATATGAATCAGATATAGGGAGGGAAGGCCATGCAAAGCACAAATTTGTAAATGTTGTATGTTAATTTTGTAGATGAAAATGCTGGTTTTGTTTTGGCCAAAGGCCAGAGAATACCTTTTTACCATCATACAAGAAAGACTTGCAGTGCTTGCACACACACACTATGCTCCTCTTGGGCACTCTCAACAAGCTCTCATGCTCCAGAAATCACACACGCTATACACACTTCATTCTCACATCTTGGTGTGTTAGCAGTGTTATGTGTGAATGTTGTAGGGTATCTGCTTATTAGCAGTTTTTCACCCTTTTCAGCATTAATTTTTCCTGTGTATATTATGCTGATAACTGCAGTTGTGCTGGTAGCAGAAATTTTTGTCCTCCCATAGATGACAAGTTTGTGAATACGGTATACCAGTAATGAAATATGAATCATGCAACTACTATATTTGGTACCTGGTGATTTAGTGATCTGAAGCACCAGTTGCAGTTATGGTTGTGTGCTGTGCTCAATTATTTGAATCTCTAAGAGGCAGCTGGAGGGCTTTAGAAAGTTTTATGCCATCAAGGGCATAGGCCAGTCACTTACCCTTACTTGTACCAGAGTATGATAGCATAGCTTCTTGCCTTTATACAATGCTAGAGATAGTATAGGACGGGATATTACCATAACCATATGCAGTATAGGACTGGATATTACCATGACCATATACTTTATTCTGCTTTTTTATCATATTCCTTGGAAGTTATATGATTCTTCAAGTGGTGCATTAGGGATGTGTGTGCAGTTTATCATGTGTTATGCAGCATCCTCTTCTCTTTCACTAGATGTTGTACTATCATCGTGAAATGTTTAAGCTTGCCTTTATTCGAGTGGAGTGTGCCTGTTTTCAACTCAGTTTTTTAGTTGGTTGGATTTCTTATACCTACACTATATTTCAGAATTTTATGATCTGATAATAAAATAACATTTGAGTGTACACTACTAGTATGTTTATAATATCGTTTCATATCTGCAGAATAAAAATCAGGAGCCATTTTTCTTGGGTGATATTTTTTCACATACTAAAAGACTTGGACACAATTCATTTTGGACTGTGGTGAAAGTTTTACTTTGATGAAAGCAACTAATAATTTTTAATTAACCTTTTTCGCGGCAGTATTCGAACTTCGGTCTTTTTCAGACAAACATTAAACATGAGAAATCCTACCCATCAGAAGGTTATAGACTGGATTAACCCTCTAGATGCGATGGACACTCTTAGAAGTCTTTATTCAAGCTAACACCAGATGATTTATTCAGAAGAGAAACCCTATGCATTTGAAGGGTAAACTTTGTGAAGTCTTGACCTTCCAAGCTGCTCTTTTGCATTCTTCCTTGTGTAGTCCTCCCTCATATCTTCGTTGTAGCCAGTCTATAGATGCCTTATCAGTAATCTCTGTCCATGAATTTCGTCCTCTGCAAACGCTCTCTCTCTCTCTCTCTCTCTCTCTCTCTCCCTCTCTCTCTCTCTCTCTCTCTCTCTCTCTCTCTCTCTCTCTCTCTCTCTCTCTCTCTCTCTCTCTCTCTCTCTCTCTCTCTCTCTCGCCATAAACCTCCTTGACAAGGGAATAATATACCTGTCTTTTGTTGTCTATTTCAATTCCTGCTGGGTAGAGAACACCTGGTTAATTTTATTGCTTTGATATATGATGCAATCTCATTGTATGTTTGCGTGTGTAGTTTGTTACACAGAAATTCCCTGGACTTTGCAAAGCACATCTGAAGCTTTCCTCTTCTCCTAACATTCTTATTATTTGTTTTTCTAATGAAAATTTATAAAAAGACTGCATTTCCTCTTGTAAAATCAGTTTGTCGTAGATATGTGATCTGAGTTGATTCCATTCTCTTCACTGACTGTTTATAACCCTCTTCGTATGTCCTTGGAGCATGGCTCAGTATTGTGAGCCTTCAGTTAGGATGATTTAATATTTTTTCTATATTGTTAGTTTTACCATATGTTGTACTGCATTACTTAATTTCCTTTTCACTTTCCCGTTCAGCAATTGCTCTCCCCCCTCCCCCCCTTTTTTTCCCTATCATTGCTCTTGACCTTGTTAGTGAATAACTTTTCTTTATAAAAGGTTTGTAAAACTACATTTTCCATACTTTCTTACCCCCCCCCCCTTTTTTTTTTTTTTTTTTTCCACTCCTCTGCTGTTGTTGTAAGCTCTGCCTTTTACTTTGCCCCAGAGTTGATGGACTACAGATCTCTGGTCAGTTTCCTCAATCTCTTGTACAGTTCCTAATAGTGTGTTTTTTGAGTGAGGTAAGTGTTGTAATGGATGTGGGACAGCATTATAATTGGTACAGTGAATGTTGTATTTTGTGATGGTACATACATAAAGGGATGGCTACCTACACTATAATTTGAGAAGGTAATTCTGTCTTATAGGGTAATAAATGTTGCACACTTTTCAGCTACAGAACCAGTCAGCTCCAGAACAACCCCTTATAATTCGTCTTTCTTCTTTAACGTTGTATGCACTTCTAGGCTTCTCAATCTAAACTTAGGTATAAATTTCGTATATTTTTATCTATCCTGTTAGGGTACCCATCTACCATTCCACCATAAACAGCAACTGCTATGTAGACTATCTTGTCTTCAGTGCATTTAATCATCAGTTGTGTTTCCAGACACAAACTAATCCATATTTTGTGCCTATTGTTTTCCCTTTTTCCATCTTTCATTGTCCTTGTACTTCCTTTCCTTCAGGATGAAGGTGTTTATAAGCCAATTCCTGAATTGGCATGCTTCAAAACTGAATATCCTTGCATATGTTTCCATTCTTTCTATATCTATGGATTTTCCTCTATCTTATCACTCCTTTATTTTTTATTCTTACACAGTTATTGATATTAACTTGAATCATAGATAATTATTTTAGTTTTGTAACTTCTCTCCCAGATATGATGATCCAAGGCAGACCCAAGCTGCTGTGCTTGGTGCAGACGATGAACGTGCCCTGTCCTCAATCAAGGCTCGTGCTGCCCTTGCTGGGTCAATCCTGCGATCACTTCTTCCCTCAAGTGGCGAATCATCACAGAACCCATCATCAAGCCCCATGATGGACGATCCACCTTTGCGAATGCCACAGACCCAACAAAGCCCATGGGCTTACCCACAGTCAAGGCGCTCAGGTCCCTTACTGGAAGATCCAGTAATTCGATCACGGCTACCTGAACCGCAGTACCCACGGGCATTTTCTCCGCCAAGACTTGTGCAAAGTGTTGCAGCGGACAGCCATGGCATGCAGATCCC
This sequence comes from Coenobita brevimanus, assembly GCF_032717465.1. Classification (NCBI taxonomy): domain Eukaryota; kingdom Metazoa; phylum Arthropoda; class Malacostraca; order Decapoda; family Coenobitidae; genus Coenobita; species Coenobita brevimanus. Next base: position 33,576,741 of record NC_137015.1, read on the forward strand.
TCTCCGTGAACAAGAACGCCACAGGAGTTACTCATCAGGTTTTCAGTCAGCTCCTGTGCTGAACGACCCAGTCTTACAGCAGATGGCGCGGGCACGTGCACGGGAACAACCCCATCCGTATTCAGTGCCATCGGGCATCTCTTCACGTTGGTGATTTGCTGGTCTAACTTTTACTTCAATGCTTTTTGAAAGCATAAACCTGTATAGGTGAAAAAAAACTAAAATAGTTAGTAATGACAAAGTGAATATCCTTACTTTTTTGAAGAACAAGAGCTTAGATTACAGATGAAGTAAAACTCCTTGGAAAAGAAGAACCTTACATAAATTATGCTGAAAGAATAGGTTGGCTATTCCTGGGTATCAGACCTTGCCACTCCAGAGTGGAAAGCTTATGCTTCACAGGTGGGAGGTTAATAAGAATTGCTGTACTTGGGCAGCAGACAGAAATGACCCTTGACCTGTATACAGTAATGGAGCAGTTGTAAGAACAGTTGCACTTAGCACAGGCAGGAATACCATTACCTCTGTCTTCTTATTGGTATCCCATTTTTCCCAAAAGTCCATGCTTAGAGCCATAGTTAGAACCTTCATATGACACTGCAGTGCTGAGAGTGAACAACATTTTTATGAGTGTTTCTTTCTGCAGTTTATTCTCTTCCCTCAAGTTATGCCCAACTCCACCTATTCCAGTAAGACCCTTGCAATCTACAGTATTCATTCGCTTTCTCTGTGGGCTGTGTGGTCAGTGTCACTCAGTCATTTCCCGCTCAAGCAGTTCAGTGAGCACCATATGATGCTTTGTCTTAGGACATTGTAGTGTACACCATTCAGTTACTTTGGCATGTGCAGTGAGTGGCATCCTGTTGTTTTCTCACAGAATCATGCTGAGTCTTAGAAATAAGTCCTTCTGTTGTGTTTTGCATTGCTTAGGAATAATATACTTTTCATCACAATATAGCTACACAGAAGCATTGTTCTTCTGGTGTAAATTCTCTTCTAGTTAACTAATTCAGTAGATGATGTGAAATAATGGTAATGTGTTTACAGTACTTTCTGAAGAGTGCCCATATGTTCATTATTCTCCAGAGCAGTCTAGATAGCCATTCAATATACATTGGAGTAAAAGCCACTCCATGCCCTAAGTACATGTAATAGTAATTTCATGACACTATTAAATTCCACAAACTGTATTTTTTGATTCTTTATTTTCTTGTCCCTGTCTGTCCTCAAAGCAGTACACTTACAAAATACTGAAGGCTTTCAGTTCCTTCTTTGGTGCCTTCACCTAGCCAGTCTGCTGAAGGGAAACAAATTTTGTGTATATGAAAGTCGAAGAGGTGCAAACAGATGGTCTTGGGGAAATTTCTGTACTCTGCCATGAAAGCAGGATGTGAAATTACCTATTCATGGCTGGAGGGAGCCTTCTGATCTACTAGGCTTTTCTTTTTCTTGAGAATAGACACCATACACTAATCCTATACTTTAACAGATGGTCTCAAATTGCTTTATAGTTCTGTTGGTGTGAAATTTCCTTTTTTACTTTTCACATTTATGTAGTTTTGTTTGAGCCTGATTAGTATTTTATTAATTTTCTTTAACTTATCATGATGGTTTTATTTTAGAATATTGTTATATTGAATGCACCAGTCAGAAAAAAATCTGCAGAAGGTAACAGTAAATGTACTGTGCATGCAACTGGTATAAATATAAGTAGAGTACCATTATATTATAGATTCACAACATATAAATTTGTGGGTTTTAGAATAAAACCCCTTATTCGCTGTCTCAAAGGGTATAATGCCTCAAAACTCAAAGTTACATGTCCTATGCAAGACCTACAATAAGGTCCTAGCACTTTAAATCGCTCAGGAGAGAAAATGGTCTTCAGAGCAAAAAACGTCAATGGGGCACTACTTACCACATGAACCTCCTGTCAGCTGAGCCCTTGATAGGTCCCCAGAGCAGACTACTTGCTGTAAGTGCCATGTTTCATTTTCATATCATCATCATCATACTTGATTTTCCACCCACAAGTGGGGTGATCTAGGAACCAGAGGAGGCAGAATTGTTAGAACAAATCAACACCGTGTTCAATGAAGTGAATGATGCTGTCATTCACTCACCTATAAGTCCCCCAGAATCCTGATTTTGACTCACAGGCACAGCCTTTCCACATATATGCTCTTCATACTGCCTTTGAAAAAAGTCAGTTCAATGACTGTCATGCACTTCATACAAAATTCATGTGACCAGCTTGATCCCTTGTCAATTCCTTAGTCTCATCAACCTATGTAAATAGCTTTCTCACACACATTTGCCATGTTTAGCCACCATTTTTCGGCCTGCTATGCATTGCCCCACCTTCAGGCTCACTCACATACCCTTTTCACTACCCTGTTTATACTCATTCTCACCACATGACCATATCTGAGCACACTTTCACTAACTCATCCACAGGCTTCCTTACTTCACATTATTCGCAACTCACATTGTTTCTTATCCCATCCACTCTCCATGCACACATTTGTTGATAACTTCATCTCTCCCGTTCTAACTGTCGATTGTTCATTTTCATGCCACACCAAAGTCTGACACCCTATGTTAATGTGGGCACTAAAATGTCATCATAACATTCTCTTGATCTTTGTTTCATATCAAGGCCTTCATAGCGTCAGTCACTTTCCTTCCCACTGCCACTATTTTCCACATCGTTTGCACATTTACCTCTCTTTTCTGACATTGCACCCAGGTATTTGAACTCTCACCGATTCAGACCTGTCTCTGTTTGCCAGAATGTCACATTGGGAGTCACCTTCTCTCTCAACAGCCATCATATGTAAAGTTACTTTCAAGTCTGGTGCATGTATACATCAGCAAAACTCTGTACCAGAGTGCAGTGCTTTTCTTCACTATTAGCAAGTAGCACAGCATCATCAGCATACATCATATATGAAAACAGATATTTCACCCCTCACCATTCATTACTCTTGTAATCCCTCTCTCTGTAACTCAAGTTTTGCTTCTTAATCTCATGCATAAATATTTATTAAACATCTACTGGGATGTCACATATCCTTGTCTCATTCCAACACTGATATAGTGTCACCCACCTACTCTTACACAGGCTTCATTACCATGATAAAAACTTGACAGCATTAATCAGTTTGCCATACATACACAACATTCCACAATCCTTCTTTACCTTGTTTTATTCATTTTCCAGATTCATAAATGCCATAAATACCTAGATCTTTCTCACAGAGTTTTCCCTACTACCAGTTTCATTGCAGATATTTGATCCACACATCCCATACTGCTCATAAAGCCACCCTGTTCATCACTCACTAGGTTCTCTGATATGTTCCTGTACTTTCTTTATTATCTCTATCTATGTCCATTCCATAAGGGGTGGCAACAGACAATCACCTCCATGTCGCCCAGTCTCCTGCCATTTCACTGCCCTCCCCCCACATGACACCCCCATCTCTAATAGACCTCTCCACTCCATCCCTGCATCTCATCCTCAGTCATTCCCTCCCTATCATCCACTCCACTCACATACTCTCTCCTCTTTAGTCTTTCACTCTCCATCCTTTCCGCATGGCCAAATCACCTCAGTGTATTTCTCCTAACACTTTCTATCACATCTACATCCACACCACACTGCTCCTTCACTTCCTCATTTGTCTTTCGGTCCCTTCATGTAACTCCATATGGTCCTCTCAGATAACTCTTTTCCACTCCTGTCACTCTTGATGTGTCCTTCCAACAAGGTCCAAGCTTCACTCCCACATGTTAGAGTTGGTATCACAGTACTATCATGTAGTGACATTTTTACTTCCATGCTAACTTCGCTATTTCTTATCACTGCTGTCAAAGAACCAGTAACCTTTCTTCCCTGTTGTACCTATTCAAGCACTTCATCCTCCAAACTTTCATCCATACTCTTCACACTACCCAAGTACTAGTAAATGCACTCACATTTTCCATTTCTTCATCATCCATCCTCCCTGCACATTCAGTGACTTCATTTCTCTTGAAGACCACAACTTTATTCTTCCCTACATTCACCTTTAGATTCCATTTCTTACACACACTCCTGGACTCATTCACCAAGCATTGCCGTTGAGCTTCGTTTTCGCTTAACAGTACAGTATCACCTGCAATCAACAGAGCAGGAAGTTTCCAAACACTGCCTTCTCTCATTAAGTCTGCTCCAACATCCACTGCTGTATCTTGTATCTCCTTTATATCCCCATAGAAATACAGATTGAGCAGCCATGGAGACATGACATGTCCCTGTTTCAGTCAAATATTCAGATAGAAAAATTCACTCAGTTCACCATCCACACGCACTGCAACCTTAGCACCCTTATGTGTACTCTTCACGGGATTCACCAGTTTCCAATTTACTCCATGCACTCCTAATAGTTTTCCTTGTGTATCCACTCTGTCATATGCTTTCTCCACATCCATGAAGACTGCATATGATTTCTTTCCCATCTCTAGAAACTTTTCTGCCAAAGACCTAAGAATGAATATCAGATTATTACACAACCTCCTCCCTTTCTAAAACCTCCCTCTACTTCACCAACTAATTCCTCTGTTATTACCCTAATTCTGTCACTACATATCCTACCATTTACTTTTCCTATTAAACCAAGAGGACAAATGCCCACATGATTACCACACACTTCTTTTTCCCCTTCTCCTTTGTACAGGGGAATAATTGTATGTGATTTCCAATCCTCCTGGACTCTACCTTCCTCCCAGGCCAATCTGCACATCTTCCATATCCATTCTTCTACTGTCTCTCCCCCATGCTTCATCATTTCACCACACACTGCATCAGTTCCTGGGGCTTTCCTCATTTTGACATTCTTCATTGCTTCCGCTACTTGCATCCTGATGATCTCTTCTTCCCTCCTCACCTCCCACCTTCTCCCAGCCACTTATACTCATATTATTTTCATGCTTTATATTTAACAGTTCCCTAAAGTGTTCTCTCCATCTTCTCACTTTTTCTCCCTTCTCTGCTATCAGCCTACCATATTTATCATTTACTTCCCTACCAACTTCTTTGGCACCCTGTCTAATTCTCATTACCTCCTTCCAGAACATTTTCTTACATTCCTTCTAATTTACACTCAACTTCCACCCAAATTCCTCATCCACTCTCTTCTTACTCTGTCTTACTAATCTTTTGCACCTCTCTCTTCCTCTCTGCATATAGCTCTGTCTTCCATCTCTCAACTTCCTCCTTGCCTCTTCTTCCCATATACCTTTCCTTAAACACTCAACAGGCTTATACTGTGGTAATTTTTGCACTCACTTTGATTATTTTTGTACAGGGCACAGTCACAGCCTTCTTCCACTCTGCTTGTAGAGTTCCACTCATCCAAGCTTTCTTACATATTTCAAACTATTTAGTTCAGTCTCTCCACTAAACTTATCTCTGCCCATACACCCCAACACTGCCTGCAGCCTTCTTATTCTGCAGCTGCATCACAACATTCATCAGTTCTGTCAGTGTCACATTTGTTAGCAAGCCTTCTCTGCACACTGCCAAAACCAGTCATATTTAATGCTGTTCTGCTTTCTTCATTCCCATATGCTTGCCTTTCAGAATACGAGGTCTGTTTAGAAAGTATCTGACCTTAGGCACTAAGAAAATAAATAGGTAACCTTTTGAGCTAGGATACCGATCCCCCTCAAAGAAGGCCCCTTCTGACTTGACACACACAACCCAGCATTCTTCCTACTGCCTGAAACATTTTTCATAGTCAGTTTTTGGTATCTGCAGGTACTTCATTTTATTTGCCATGATTTCTTCTCAAATTGGGAACCCTTCAGCGGAGTTTTGGGGAATAACCAAAAGTTGCACAGAGCCATGCCTGGTGATTGGGGAGCCTGCCAGACCTGCAGGATGTTGTGCTTGGAGAAAAATTCCTGAATCAGTTGAGAAGAATGGGCAGGGGCATTGTCATAGTGCAGCTTCCAACGTGCCGCTTTCCAAAGGTCTGGTCTCTTCCACCGAACTGCATCACGAAGACGACAGATAACATCAAGGTAGTAACGTTTGTTGACAGTCTGACCTTCTGGTGCGTATTCGTGATGCACAGCACCGTGTAGACTGAGGCCATCCTTCATGTTTCCAATGGGACGACTGTGCTTTAGTTTCTGGGTTGTACCCGTACACCCAAGTCTCATCTCCAGGGATAACAGTCTTCAGAAAGTCTGGATCATTATTTGCACACTCCAACTTGTCTTGAGCAACATTTGTTCACGTGAAAAGAGCTTTGAAATGAACATCGCAGCAGCAACTCATCGCATGCCCAAACTATCTGTTAAAATTATGTGTGCTGATCCATTGCTGATTCCAGTTTCATTAGCAATTAATCTGACAGTCAACCAATGATTTCCCATGACCAGATCACAGACTTTCTTCACATTTTCAGCACTGATGCCTGTTGGTGGCCTCCTAGGATGTGGATCACATTCAACTGACATTCAGTTATTTTTGAAGCGATTGTACCACTCCTTTATTTGCATTACCTCATGGCTTCATTCCCAAAAACTTGCTGGATCCTCCTGATAGTTTCAGCTTGGGTATTACCTAGTTTTTGACAAATTTTGAGGCAGTAACATTGTTTGACTTTTTTGGTCATCGTGACGAGAGAGGGAGGTGTGAGTTGGGAGCAGGGCAGTGAAATGGCGGGGGACAGGGCGACTTGGAGGCGATTTGTTTGTGGCCACCCCAAACGGGATTGAGGCGTCTGGCAATAGATAGATAGATAGATAGACGAGCTCGGGAACGCAATGAGTGTAATGTGCCAACTGTGAACACAGGCTGACTGACAGCCACTGAGTCATTCGTGGTGGCTGGCATTAATCACACATGTCCACGAAGGCCCTGCACTGCGCTACACAAAACTCCGACCCTATCCTCCAACTGGTGGGTGAGAGGAAAAAAAAAAAAGTGAGCTACTGTACTTTCTGAACAGGCCTCGTATTCTTTCCATCTTCTCCTTACTTTATTTATATTTGCTAGTATTATAATACTTTCACACTTCTTTCCATCTTCTTCTCTACACTTTGATGCCACATTCCGAATTAGTTTAATGTTTTCAGATTAATTTGCGTTCATTATTTTAAGAGTGTCATTTACCACCATCTCCTTCATTTCTCTTCACTTGTCTGTTTGTTTCCTTCTGCTTCTCTACATAACTTATTCATTCATTTGAACTTCTTTCTTACATCCACCGAATATACTTTCATTTCCTCCACTGCTCTTTGAACATCTTCATCCCATGAACCTGTACCCCTGTTACCAGTTCCAAGCCTTGCAACACCACACACAACTTTAGCATTCCTAACCAGATACGCCTTATAAGCACATCACAAGTTGTCCAGATTCATTTGCTCCCAGTTCATTGACTCATCCATCTCTTTAACCCGGTATTCATCTGCTACAGATTTGTTTCTCAGCTTCTTTACACTCAGTCTTTTGCCATGACTGCTACCCTTACTCATTATGCACTTGTCTCATCTCAGTTTAACCACACATACCACAGTCCTGTGATCAGGTAAATTTCTGTATTGTCCTCTTGCTGATCTTGTATCAACAACACTCCCCTGTATCTTTGTACAAGCACATAATCAGTCAGGCTCCTCACCATTCATTCCAGTCTCTCTGCACCATGTATATTTGTGTGCTTCTTTTTGCATAAAATATGAATTACAGTAGAAGTCCGATTTCTCGGCATCTATGGGACCAGGCATGTGCCGAAAAATCAAAATTGCTGAATTATCAAAAACCCTACCCACTCAGTACCTTATATGTTTCAGTGAACACTATCATCACTACTCATATCATTACAAATGTGTTTGGAGAGAGTACTGTATACTGTTTGATACTGTACAATACTGTAATGAATACAGTACTATACATGAATATGAAAAATAAAGAAATTAGTGAACATACTGTATATAAATGTAATGGTACAGTAGGCCTACAAGTTCACATGCACTTACCTAACCTTATAGTAGGTTCCTTATTTACATATGTACAATAGAAGGGGTTGATGGAGTCTGCTACTGCTGGAAGAAGTCCCCAGCAGTAGAAGGTCCTGCAACAGGCTCTAAGGACTCATGGAGAATTTCAAGACTGACGAAAAAAATCGGAAAATCTGAGAACGATCAGAGATTTTCGTAAATGGGACTATTTCTCAAAACTGCCGAAATGTCAGATTTGCCGGGGAATTGGATGCCGAAGAATTGGACTTTTACTGTACTAATGCCTCTTTTTGCTTAAAATATGACTTACTAATGCCTAACCTCCTTTCATGACACATGGGGCTCTCACATGGATTCCATTTTCGTTTACCCAGATTCTCCAAAATGATCCATTAAACCATTCATAGAACCAGTGTCAGCTCTCCCATTCATTCTCATCATCAAAACTTTATCATTCTTGGGCACATGTTGTATCACTTCATCCAGCTGGTCATAGAACCTCCTTTTTTCTGCTTCTTATGTCTCACAGCTGGGTGCATATGCAACAGTTGCTTTCACCTTCATCTTCTTAAGCTGAAACTTAGCATACATACACCTCAAGCTAACATTTATTATCTGTTATTCCCCTCTACCTTTCATCACTGTTGAGCAGTTCAACTCCTTTATACATTCCAGATGGATTCATACCCAGCCTTACACTTTTCATAACCTCCCACTTAACAGCCTTTCATCTTTGTTTCACATAACGGAAACACAGTTACCATGCACTCTTAAACACGTTCACCACTTCCACTTTCTCACATTCCTCATGCACGCCTCTCACATTTCACACTGCCGTATGAACATACCAATTTTTCCGAGGCCCTGGTCAAGTACTGGACCCAGAAGGCTCACTTTTTTGCCAGCAGATAAAAATAGAGAGTGGGAGACCACTAATCCCTTCCATCACTGTTGTCTAGGCCTGCAGGGAATACAGTCCAGCCTCAGTATACAGTAGATTGTCAATTAAATGAACTAATTCAGCCAACCCCTATTCCGTTTTCTCAAATTTTCTGCAAGATCGAGCTCTGTATCCAAGGCTTAATACAGGGGAAACTTTTCTGGTATTTTGAGGTACTTTAAGCAGAATCTTAGAAGGTAACGGTGAAGCTGAGTTACTGACAGTGTGCACTCAGACCTAGCAAACCATGCTAACTCTCAATGCTACATACAGCAGTCTGAACCCATAATTTGTATCCCCTTGTAAATGCATTATCGTGTACATGTAAACAGTGATACACACAGTAATGACTTAGTAATAAAAAGTGAACACATAAAGAATAATGTGAGTATTTAGTGAACCAAATAGTATAGTAAATAGGGATAGTAAACTACAGTAAGGCTTACCTCCAAAAGTACGGGTTCTGCACTTGTTACAGAAATATGCCTGACACAGATAGCCATACTGGCCTTCCCAAACCTGTTTTAGGCCTTGGGGTGGTGTAGCCACTGTCAGAGGCACCCTCCATCAACATTTGAGGTGGTACAGGGGCGACAGAGGGGCTGGGGAGCACTGGGAATTCCACTCCATCTTCTCAGTTATTTCCAGTTTCTTGGCAAAAGAAAGCCTCACCCTCTCTTCCTTTTCTTGAACCTTAGGCATGGTTTATAAAAGCTTTGGTTCACTGAAAAAAAACACAAATAAGGCCGCAATACCAATTCAATGCCACATACACACAGAGCAGTTGTTTACAATTGGGGGATCACGTGAGGACCGCATGGGCCGAGCGACGTTGCCAAGTCTCCGCCGCCACCCAGGCAGCTTGGCTGGGACGTGTAGCAACACTGCACACTGCTGATCAGGGGAGTGTTTCCGGTATGGGCTCGATGATGCACTTGATTTATGGGACTTTCTCCGGTAATTCAGTGGTTTTTGGAACAGAATTTCCTTTGTGGAATTATACTCATTTTAATGGATATTTTCCTTTAAATTTAGCAAAAAAATTACTGGAAAAAATTATTCCGTCATCTCAGGCTTCTGCTAAATCAGCGTTCATTAAATCGAGCATCCACTGTACATCACTTTCGTATGTGATAAGTCGATAGAACAATGAATTAAAAGTTATACCAAGTTTCATGATAATGATAGTGAAATTCACTTGTTCTGCAATTGTGGTGGCCGTGTATGACAATCCTATGCATACATGGCGCCTCCTTCTCAAGCCGCTAGACGTTTGAGCCAAGATTGCCGTCCAGTGTTTACAATTGCTGTGATCATCTCCTTTTCGTTCTGTTTTGTGAGCGCAAGGCCTTTGACACATCATTGGTATTGCCAAATAACAGTGCAAATGTGCATTGAATAGTGCAGTGTGTGATATTAAGTAGTGATAACTTTTTAGTATTTGAAATACTTAAACTTGTGGCTCGGAAATCGTGTCTAACGAGGATGTTGCCTGTGTTGGAAAGCATGGTGCTGCTGAGGGCAATCCTTTTTATATGTACAGTATATATATATGTATATGTATATCTATATCTGTATCTGCTGTATATCTATCTATCTATCTATCTATCTATATATATATATATACAGTACATATATATATAATCAACCGTGGCTCAGTGGGTTAGAGGCTCAGTTCTGACCGAAGAGTTGGAGGATTGAGTCCACCCAGGGGTCATTGGTAGTCATCAGGAATGGCATCCAGTCATAAAGTGCTACATGCTCCAAACCTAAGTCCTCTACTGAGGGGCAACGTCTTAGCCCTTATCGAAATAAGGGGACATGGTATAAAACTCAATGTATATATATATATATATATATATATATATATACTGTATATAATTTTATGCAAGGAAGAAGGAACCAAAGGTTAGAAGCCCGCAAACTGTTCCTTCCAATGAAAAAACAAAAACAATACAAAAGAGAGCCAAATTCAAGATCCGTTCATTTCGAGATGCCTGGACACACTGCGTTTGAAAGACCGGAGATCATAAGAAGTAGGAATACAGACAGAGGGAGACAGTTCCAGAGTTGACCTGTTGCATAAATGAAGGACTGGGAGTAATGGTTAACTCTTGCATTAGAGAGTTGAACAGAAATGGGATGAGAGTTTGTTGCAAGATGGGTGCTACGGGCCCATCGTAGAGGTGGAGGGATGCAAGCAGACAGTTCAGAGGAGCAGTGACCATTGAAGTAGCGATAGAAAAGAGATAAAGATGCAACAATGCAGTGAAGAGACAGAGATTGAAGGGAGCCAGGAAGAGGAGGTTAATGAGACAAAAAGCCATTGACTCCACCTTATTGAGAAGAGCTGTATGGGGGGAGCCTCCCCACATATTATAGTTGTACTCTACACAGGGGCGAATAAAACCCATGTATAAAGTCAACAACTGTGCAGGGGTAAAGAAGGTACAGAGTCGGCTTAGCACACCTAATCTCTTGGAAGCAGATTTTACAAGAGATATAATATGATCTTTCCAAGATAATCCCGAGAGAATGAAACCCCAAGTACGTTTAAGGATGATGCAGGATTTAGCTGGTCATTATTAAATATTAGTGGGTAATCCTGTGGAAGATTTTGTTGGGTTGCCAGGTGTAAGAACTGTCTTGATGCATTAAAAACAAGATTATTTTTGCCTCACTCAGATATTAGGTGTGCCATAACCTTATCCCTTGTTTGTTGAAGTAACTGCTGAGATGAACATTGTGAGAACCGAATGGAAAGGTGAAGGGTGGAATCATCAGTGTATAAGTGGATAGATTTAGATGTACAGCTTAGAAGGTCATTGATGAATAGAAGGAAGAGAGTTTCTGATAGGACAGAGCCCTGAGGAACACCACTGTTGATAGATCTAAGAGACGAACGATGGCCGTCTGGCCGTCTACAACAGCAGGTATATAACGACCAGGAAGGAAGCAATAGATGAAGGCACAGATCGAAGGATAGAAACTGTAAGAGGGCAGTTTGGAATTTAAAGATTTATGCCAGACTCAATCGAAAGCCTTTGAGATGTTAAGTGCAATGGCAAAGCTTTCGCCAGTGTCCCGAAAGGGGGATGACCAGGAGTCTGAAAGGTAGGTGAGAAGATTACCAGTGGAGCTTCCCTGGTGGAACCCATACTGACGATCAGAAAGAAGGTTGTGATAGGAAAGATGCTTTAAAATTTTTCTCTTAAGAATAGACACGAAAACTTTTGAGACACAGGATGTTAAAGCAGTTAGGCGATATGGCAACCTTTCTTTGAGGCTGGCAGAATGAGAGCAAACTTCCAGCAAAAAGGAAAGGTGCAAGTTGATAGACAAAGGCAAAAGAGTTTACCTAGGCAGAAGCACAGTCCTTGAGGACAACAGGAGGGACCCCATCAGGCCCATATGCCTTGTTAGTATTGAGGCCAGTGATGGCAGAAAATACATCAGCTGAAGAAATTTTAATGTCAGCCATGAGGAAGTAAGAGGGGGGAAGTGATGGAGGAACAGCACCAGAATCGTCTAAGGTGGAATTAGAGGAGAAAGTCTAAGTGAAGAGATCTGCTTTATCAGTAGAAGGGATAGCTACAGAGCCATCACAGTAGAAAAGAGGAGAGAAGGATGATGAGGTAAAGTTGTTAGAAAGGCTTTTGGCAAAGTACCAGAGTAAGCAGGAAGAATTTGAGTTGGAGAGTTGAGAGCATTTAGTACGGATGAAATTATTTTAGCGGAGCGAAGAATAGACTTAGCTCAATTCTGGGCAGAAACATAAAAAAGATGTGATTCAGGGGTGGGTTGGCTCTGGTACCTTTTATTGGCCCTCCCCATGTTGTGGACATCATTAGAACAAGTGTGATTAAATCAAGGCTTTCTTGCATTAGTCAGAGGATATGAGAAGGGAGTGCATGCTTCCATGCCCAAGAGAATAACCTTCGTAATGCGCAAGGCACACTCAGATGGCCTCTGGCCATGGAAGCAATAATCATTCCAGGGAAAATCAAAGAAGTACTGCCTGAAGGCCTCCCAATCAGCAGCTCCAAAGTGCCACAACCGACATTTGTTTAGAGGATCCACAGGCCGTACCGGAGTGATAGGTCGGGTTATTAGGTTGTGATCAGAAGAGCCCAACAGTGTAAGCAGAAGGATTAGTTATAAGGAAGAGGTCAGGTATGTTGGAGCTCTCTCCAAGACTGTCAGGGATACGGGTAGGGTGCTGTACAAGCTGCTCCAGGTCATTAAGGATAGAAAAGATGTACGCTTGTTCACCAGGTGGATCAGTGACAGGAGGAGAGCCAAAGGTGGTGGTGAACGTTGAAAATCCAGAATATATATCCATCCATCATCCAATCATACATTGCCCCACGAGGAGCGTAGGAGCCCGGGGCAGGGCAGTTGGTCCCGACATTAAAGATGAGAGTGACCAGCCTCACTCATCCCTGAGTGGCATTACATGAGCAATCAACCCCAACCACTCCTTGGATATAAACCTTCACTGGCTCAATTCGATTGGAATGCAGTAATTACCCACTAAACCACCAGGCACCAAAATTTGGTTATATGGTTACCACCCAGTTTAGTAAATGGTTTTCTGGTGTACAGGAAACCATTTGGCTTGTCACTCAGTGTAGGGTCACCCACAAGCAGAAGGAAGAGGAAAGAATGAAGGAAAGAAAGATAGAAGAGGGAGTGTAAAGTTACCCATAGGCAGAAGGACAAGGAATGAATGAAGGAAAGGAAGTATATATATATATATATATATATATATATATATATATATATATATATATATCTATCTATCTATAGCCCGACGCCCTAATCCCGCAAAGGGTGGCCGCAGACAAAACGCCTCCAAGTCACTCTGTCACCCACCATTTGACTACCCTCCCCCCAACTCACCCCCCCCCCTCCCTCATATACCTCTCAACTCCATCCCTCCACCTCATCCTTGGTCTACCTCTCCCTCTCCCTCCTCCCACCTCACCCACATACACCCTCTTAGTCAGTCTTTCATTCTCCATTCTCTCCACATGTCCAAACCACCTCAGTGTATTTCTCCTAATCTTCTCAACCACATCCACATCCACCCCACAGCGTTCCTTCACTTCTTCATTCGTCAACCTGTATATATAATCATCCATCATCATCATGCAATCCTACATTGCCCAATGAGAAGTGTAGGAGCCTGGGGCTATGCAGTTGGTCCCGACATTTAAGATGAGAGTACCCAGTCTCACTCATCCCTGAGTGGCATTACATGAGCAATCAACCCCAACCACCCTTTGAATATAAGCCTTCACTGGCTCACTCCGATTGGAGAGCAATAATTACCCACTAAACCACCAGGCGCCAAAATTTGGTTATATGGTTACCACTGAGCGTAGTAAATGGTTTCCTGGTGTACAGGAAACCATTTGGCTTGTCACTCAGTGTAGAGTCACCCATAGGCAGAAGGAAACGGAAAGAATGAAGGAAAGAAGACAGAAGAGGGAGTGTAAAGTCACCTGTGGGCAGAAGGACAGGGAGAGAATGAAGGAAAGAAAGACAGAAGAGGATGGAAGGAATGAAGGATGGAGGATAGGAAAGGGCAGACACCCGAGATCTGCACTACATTGAGTGAGTGGATGGTGAGCACCCCCACTTACCACACACACACACACACACACATATATATATATATATATATACACAGAAAGACAGAAGAGGATGGAAGGAATGAAGGATGAAGGATAGGAAAGGGCAGACACCCGAGAGCTGCACTACATTGAGTGAGTGGATGGTGAGCACCCCCACCTACCACACACACACACACATATATATATATATATATATATATATATATATATATATATATATATACAGGTATACAGTATATACAGTATATATATATGTATGTATATATATATCTGCATATGTGGGTAAACATACATATTCAGTAAAACCTCACTAAAATGGACTACTTGGGGCCCAAGCCATTCTGAAAAAATGTCTGATAAAAGTGACATCTGGACATCCTGCTAACCTGTACTTTTTTCGATATATCAGACATTAGACCGGATCGCATCAATGGTTTTTCACCACCATTGCAGTACTGTACTGTACTATACATTCACTACAATAATCAAATAGTATAATACAGTAATCCCTCCACTATCCGACGTAATAGAGCCGTAGGCATGTCCGGAAAGTGGTCCTGTCCAGATAGTGGGCACCACCCTCCTGGACTTGTACTTATGGACCCTAACTCAGAAAAACACCTATACAACTCCTTCTGGACATGCATAGCACCTATTTAAGACCCAAATCACACCAATAAGGGACATAAAAGACTGAAATAAATGCAAAAGAAGCATAAAATGAGGTAGGTTCATACAATATTAAAAATTCTGGGTACTTACAAGTCTCTGGCTCCTGGACTGGTAGTTATGGACCCTAACCTAGCCTAACTCAGGAAAACACCTCCTTACTGCACATGCATAGCACCTAAGACACTACATATTCACACCAATAAGGGACATAAAAGAGTGAATTGAGGTGTTTGAGGTAAGTATAGTATGGAAAATACACAGTACAGTATGAAACATTCTGCCTACTTACAGCAAGTCCATGGCCATCTCGATGAATAACTGCCTCCTCTCAGACTCTGACAGTAAGAAGGATTTCCTGAAGCACTTGCAGTACACTGTTCATGAAGTCTTGCACTTAACTTAGTCATTCGCACTCAGAAGTCCATTCTCTTCACACTGTGCACTCTTGTCTTACTTATGCTCCATTGTAACTTAATAAGTGTTGCACTCTGCACTTTAAGTCTTTCCACTCATAACATCAATTTCAAAACAAATCACAAGTTTATTTACGTTAAATTTAGTCCAAAAATTTTGTCTTTTCACTCAAATTTCTACTTTCTTTACAATACTGTATGCACTGTTTTTCTTTCACTGCACAACACTAAATTCCCGTATGGTCTAGTGGAGAAGTTCTTGCCGTTTAATCACTGTCAGAGTCTGAGAGTATCGCTGGCAGGTGACCTAGGGGTGCGTCACTGGGTCGTGGTGATGGCGTACCCACTGCAGATGACTCGGAAGATAGACGCAAACTCACGTCAAGCGGTGACTCCACTGTGGCTGATGTGCTGGGCTGTGGCTTGGAGCATGAAGGCCTGTCTTGGGGAGGCAACGGAGTGGAGCCAGGGCTGGGCACAGCGGGGGTCACGGGCCTGAAAAAGCTGTCAATCGTTGATTGACTCAAGGAACGACGATTCTGACGATTTATGATGCTCTACCTGAAAGGACGCACTTCCTCCACAAGTCCCAAGGGCCCCATCTCCCTGTCGCAGTCCGGGTGTTCCAGGTAGTCCAGAACGAACTCTAGGTGTTCCTGGAGTGCGCTCAGCT
Organism: Coenobita brevimanus; assembly: GCF_032717465.1. Lineage (NCBI taxonomy): Eukaryota > Metazoa > Arthropoda > Malacostraca > Decapoda > Coenobitidae > Coenobita > Coenobita brevimanus. The sequence continues at coordinate 33,593,094 of NC_137015.1, forward strand.
TGGGGATGGCTGGAGTTGTGACATGCTGAGAAGAGTCCACATCATCGTCGCCGTCCTCATCGGAATCTTCAAGCAGGGTACTGACACCTGCAACTGAAAATGCGATCTCGATATCAGACAGGGTCTGATACCCAGGATCGCCCTCGTCATCATCCAACCACTCACACACTTTGTCCACATCAACATTGTCACCGTGCGCACGTAGACATGCATGGAAGTCATCCATGTTGAAACCTAGGAAATTGTACTCCGCATCCGTTCCGAGAAGCTGACGAGACCAACTATTTTCTATAGTCTTGACAGGGATTTCCTTCCATACACTGGCCCAGCTGTAAATGGCAGACTTGATGTTGTAGCGGCGAAGGTTTTCCAAAGTCCACTGGCCTTGCGTGTCCCGTCCCTCCCTGCGCTCGTCCTCGACCTCAAGAACAACCATCACCTCGTCCAGGAACTTCCGTTGGTATAGGCGCTTCGTTGCCACGATCACTCCTTGGTCCATTGGTTGGATGAAAGCAGTAGTATTAGGTGGCAGAAACATGCACCTAATGCAGCCATTCTCAGCCACCAAGTCCTTGTTGCACAGGTGGGCAGGTGCATTGTTGAGGAGAAGGAGGGCCTTTACTTGGTCACGTGGGATTCCCAGTTTCTTCATCTGGTAATGTATGACCTCCTTGACGAAATGGCGGTGGAACCAGTCTTTGAAGATGTGGACTGTGAACCATGCCTTCACAGAATGGTACCAGACAACAGGAAGGACATCCATCACCCCACGAAGACACCGAGGCTGCTTTGCATGGCCAACAATAACAGGCATAAGCCGGTGCAAGCTGTTAGCATTGACACAACACAAAGCAGATAGCCGTTGCTTGGCTTGCGGCCAGGTACACGCTTCTCCGTCTCCTTGGCTAGAGTGTTCGTAGGCAAAGAGCGATAGAATAAACCAGTTTCGTCAGCGTTGTAGACTTGTCCGAGAGTGAGGCCCTCCCTGTCGATCAAGCCCTTCAGCTTGTGCCAAAACTCCTCTACTCCATCCTCGTTAGCGTCCAAAGCTTCGCCGTGAGACTTACGGTTGGTAAGGCCATGCCGTAACTTAAACGCGAAGAGCCAACCCTCGGATGCCTTGAAGTCTAGGGCGTCGTGAAGCCTTGCGAACTTCTCAGCAGCAGCCTTCAGCTCCATACCACATACCATCACACCAGCAGCACGTTGCTGTCGATACCAAATCAACGTGGAGCGGTCGACTTCAGCAAACTTGGGAGTAAACATCATCTTCCACTCCACGTTGCGTTTGCTTTTCGACGAGAAGTCAGCTGTGTACTGCATGAGTTTGTCTCGGGATCTCTTAATATCAAACAAAGTAGATCGGGCCAGGTTGAACTCCCGGAGGATGTTTGAAGAAGACCATCCCACATCTACTTTCTCCAATATCTCCCGCTTCTTCTCCAGAGTCAGTACCACTCTCTTCCTCTTCTCAGGCGGTGGGGCCATCATCACACACATGAAGGAGAGGCACGAGAGCAGCAGGAGTGCCTGCAGTAGGTAAGGCACCACCACAAAAGCGAGCACGTGGGCAGCCATGATGACGAGCATTCACTCACGACAAGAGACAGGCGGAAAGTGGGGAGGATGCAGGGGTGCTCCAGCGGACGTCGGAGGAATGATGCGCCACAACAAAGCTGTCCTGCGCCGTGCGCGCCAAGTTCAAATTGCGGGGGGGGGGGGGGATTTTTTTTTTTTTTTTTTTTTTTTTTTTTTTTTGCAGTTTTCAGACCATTTTGGGAACATTGGATCCCGGGACGATTATGTCTGGTAAGTGGGGATGTCCGGAAAGTAGAGGGATTACTGTATATACTATAAAACAATACTGTACTGTACACTGATAAACATATCTTTTGTTTACCTGATTGTGGTGAACATAGTTGAAATGGTCATACAGTCCGAACTGCTTCAGGCTTTATCGGACTTTTTCTGACATGTAAGAATTTACTCCAGTCAGCTTCTCAAGTCCAATAAAAGCTAATTCTGGTATATTGCAGTCCGTTATTTCAAGGTTTTACTGTATATATATGATAAAGTTAAGTGGCCCTTGGGCCTCCTCCGAATCCCCATTGAACCCATGGCTTATCGACCTTAGTGTACGAAAAATCATTATGCAATAGGTTTTCACTAGATGTAACTCCCATCGCATACTGAGGCATGACTATTGAGGGTTATGCTGTGCCTGTATTAATATCCCCCATCTTAATAAATGGTTTTCCAGGTTCCAGGAGACGATTTGGCGTATCACTTAGTGTACATTCACCTGTATATACCACTACATTGAGTGGAAGATTAGCACCATCACCTACCTGTCTGTCTGTCTATAGCCAGACACCTTAATCCCAGAAGGAATGGCCACATACTAATCACCACGTTACCCCGTCCCCCACTATTAAGCTGCCCTTCCTCTAACTCAACCTCCTCTCATGTGTATCTCCACTCCATCCCTCTACCTCATCCTCAGTCAGTTCCTACCCTTCACCATCCCTTCACTCACATACTCTTTCATTATCCAGCCTCTCCTTGTGTCATCTCAGAGTATTTCCCACTGCTTTCAGTCACATCCTCATCAACACCACTGCACTATCTCACTTCCTTGTTTGTGTGCCTGTAACTCAAAATATATTGTCGTTCAGAAAGGTAGTGCACAGACCATATTGAGGCTATATATGGCACAGTTTGATGTGGATGATGCAGTGTTTGTGTGGTTGGCTATTTCTGCCTATCTCCTGCATGTGATTGAAGTGCCATATCACCACACAGTTGTTTTGAGCTTTTTGACTTACTTTTCTGCCTCTACTGCTATGCAGACAGTTTTTGTGGCCACATAAGTGACTGCCTGGGTATACAGTAGGTTTACTTCAGTATGCTAAATGTAATTGTGCACACTAGCCCAGCACAGAATGAGATCTACTATATATACCATACCATACTTTTTGACATATAAGATCTTCTGTCTATCCATTGCCAGATGCCTTAATCCCGTAAGGGGTGGCCACAAACAAATCACTCCATGTTGCCTTGTCCCATGCCATTTCACTGCCCTCCCCCCACCCTACACCCTCCATTCTCATATAATTCTCCACCCCATCCCTCCATCTCATTCTTGGTCTCATCCTCCTTCTTCCCCCGTCCACCTCACTATCATATTCTCTTCTCATTAGTCTCTTGCTTTCCATCCTCTCCACATGGCCAAACTACCTCAATGTATTTCTCCTAATGCTTTCTATCACATCCACATCCACACCACGACGCTTCTTCACTTCCTCATCTGTTAGATTGTCTCTCAGTGTAACTCCACATGTTGTTCTCAAGGAACTCATTTCCACTGCTGACACTCTTGACTTGTGTCCTTCCAACAAGGTTCAAGCTTCACTTCCATATGTTAGAATTGGTGTCACAACACTATCATACAGCTACTTTTGTACTTCCATGCCCTCTTCCCTACTTGTTATCACTGCTTTCTAAGAACCAGCAACCTTTCTTCCTTGTACCCTTTCAAGCACTTCATCCTCCAAACATCCAGCTGTACTCATCACACTACCCAAGTACTTAAATGCACTCACATTTTCCATTTCCTCATCATCCAACCTCACATTCAGTTATTTCGTTTCTCCCAAAGACCATATTTCTACCTTTCCCAACATTCATCGTTAGATTCCGTGTCTTATGCACTCTTCCAAACTCATTCCCTCAAAAAGAAGACCCAGAAAAATCACCCTGCATCTGTCATGATGAAGATCAGGATCACAGGTAAGCTTTAGTTACCGGTAAGTGGTGCTTTATGTGTCACCATACCTGTAAAACCTCCAAATACCTTCCCCACAAAAACAGCATTTCCCTTGTCTTAAATATTATGAACTTGCTATATATTACAAGTTTGGCAACTCGCAAAACAGAAAGGTGCAGTATAGTGAAGAATAACTGAGGGTGAAGGTGCCTGCAAACAGCTCTTAGCACCCTTTGTTGTGGTGGCAGCTGAGCTGATGACAGGCTGCCTTATGTATAAGGTACTGTATCATCAGTGGAAAGGCAGCTCATTATTGTAATAGAGTTGTAAAATAATACAGGAGAATAATTTTTAATGTGAAAAAATATATCACTTTTTTTTTTTGACAGGTAAATAAAGTTACAAGATGTATTTTTCTACTAAGTTTTAAACATTGGCGACTGTTGGGCTACCCATCATGTTTGTTTATACAGTGATTCCTTGGTTATCATGCATAATTGGTACCAAACATGGTGTGTGATAACGAGAGCACAGAACTTATTGGATTTCTGTTAATTTGTACCATGCATTCCCCAGTGCAATTCTAGATTTTTACTTTTACAACAATGTCAACAAGTGGGTTGTTGGAGGGTTAGTGCCCCTCCCCGTAAAACAAATAACTCAAATGGCCATCCCTTACGGGATTATGGCGTCTGGCAATAGACAGCTAGATAGATAGATAGACAACAGTTTTGACTCACTGAATAACTGAATACATGTTATGTACAGTATCAGAAACACACATAGGCATGGTTAGATTAACAGAAACCAGGGGCCTCGTTTGGTTGGGGGAAAGAGGGATGTGTGTCCCCCACTTTTTGGGGCCTGGGGGGTAGAGTATCTTTTGTCCCCCCCACTTTTCTTGGTCAAATTTTTCAGAATGAATAGCTTTATGCCTTTTTCTTTTGTTTTTTTCCTTAATGCCTTTTTCTTTTCTTTTTTCCTTAATGCCTGGGCCAGTGAGAATCAAACTATTCATAAAAGAATAAGTAGTGGAAAACAGAATTTCTATTGGTTACCACCACAGCAGTAGTACAAAACAGAACGTCTTGTGAAATTACTACTATTATCTCCAGTGAGCTCATGTGAGGCTGAACTTTCCTTCAGTGCTCTACGTCGGCTCAAGACCTGGCTAAGGTCTATCATCAGTCAACAACATCTCAACCATGTTGCTGTCACGTTCATAAAGACATCCCCTGGGAATTGTCATGTGAGGAGATAGCAAAAGAGTTCATCTCTAGAGGGGTTGATGCTAGATCCCATGTATTTGGGAAATTGAGAGTGTGCAGTCATGCGATGTCAGTGTCTTGAATTATTAAACAATGTACAAATGCTAAATTATGAATTATCACTATCATGAATGAGTGTATGCTCGTTTTTAGTAGTTTTCCTTTGAATATTACTATATTGTACTGACTTCTGGTGGTTACGGGCCTAGGCTACCAGTTCGTCATCTTCATCTTTCAAAGTACACCCTAGAGACCTGTACTTTTTTTTTTTTTTTTTTTTTTTTTAATATTGATGTAATTTCCCCACACAATGGTAAACAGTGATTGAAAGATAGTCTTTTCTCTAGACCCTTCTGCAATAGAATGTTGTGCTTCTGTTGTATAAACATTTTGCTGGGGGCTGCACACTCCTGGACCCCCCCCCCCCCCCGATTGTATGATGCCGATTGTATCCCCGCCACATTTCCAGACAATACGAGGCCCCTGTCAGAAACTGATGAAAAGGGCACAATGAGGAAGAAATACGTACCACAGAGAACCCTGAGATGACGAGGTGAGGGGTTCTGAGGCTGAGTGGTGGAGAGTCAGTGAGCTCCACCACCTGGGATTAACCCGACAACTGCAGCATTGAGTTTCCTGGTCTCCCCCCCCCCCCATCATGTGTAAAAAAAAAAAAAAAAAAAATCAAATTTTTTGCTCATAGGAGAGTGGATGGAAAAGTATGGGAAAAACAAATAAGAGTTCATTACTATATTTACCATAGTTCAGCCATGGTGAAGTAATGAGGACATTCCTGGTTTACCCCCCATGCGCAAAAAAAAGGAAAAATTTTTCCTCAAAAATAGTTTTTGCTCATATGAAATGAAAGAGTGCATGGAAAGGTATAGGAAAAACAAATAGGAGTTCATTATTTACCGTAGTTCAGCTGTGAAGTAATGAGGACATATGGGAGAAATATGTAGTGTGTACATTAAAAAAAAAAAAAAAAAAATGCTCGTCATATACGTTGCAGCTACAAGTTTTCCATCATATGATGTACGTCACATCTATTGGGTAAGCACCTAGGGTAGGACCTCATCTTTGAATCCCTCAAAGCCATCAGAAACTACAGACACTACACCATCATTGGCTGCAGAAAGCAGCTCAGGTGCGTTTTTTTTTTTTTCTTTCTTTCTTTTTTTAATGCGCTGCCGGCAGGAGTGCTGGTTTTCATCTTGCAGTGATAATGAAAACTGCTGTAGCCAAATGTGCAATAACCAAGGGATGACCGCACAAGCATTGAATGAGTAACAGTTTGTTGTGTTACAGTAACTTCCCAAGGTAATTTAAGGAAGATTGTTTTCTGGGTCCAGAATTTAACAGTTCAAAATATTAAAGCTTCCTAATTTAACACAAGCTGTTGCAGATAGTACTGACGGTTGAGAGGGTGACTGGTGATGGTGGTGATACATTAAATACATTGGTATAAGTTACTAACATGGCCAGCTTGTTGCAGAACTTTCATATTTCTTACTATTAGAATTTCTAAGTAAAAGAATGTGAAGGTGAATGGAATTGTTAGTGAGTGGGGTATGCCTGCAGAAGTGGATGAGGATGGCAGTGTTGTAGTGGACATTTGTGCGGGGAGGGGGTTGGTGATAGTTGATACCTTCTTTAGACAAATGATCCACAGGTATACTTAGTGAGTGATGAGAGGGGTGGGTAGTGAACTGAATGAACGGGAGGTAATGATTGATTATGGGTGTTTGGATGACGGAGGTATGTAATAGATGAATGAGCATACCGAGGTTGGGGGAGTGGACTTTCTGACCACCACTTGCTGGTGGTGAAAGTCAAGGTTCAAGTGCAGTGGAGGAATTGAAGGTGGGAAGGACAGGAGGAATTAGGCCTTACAAGGAGGGTAGAAAGGTTGCAAGAGGATCGAAAAAGTCAGAATATAAGAGAGAAGTGGTAGAGTGACTAGGTAAATATAACTTGGAGCAGATGGGGGAGGTGGAAGGTGTGTGCAAGATATTCTCAGAATAAAATTTGTACAGTATGTGAGGTCGTGTGTGAGGTGAAGAGAAGACAGAAGGGGGTGCAAGGAACAGCGTGGTGGATTGAAGAGGTGAGGCAAGCTGTGGCTCAAAAAAAGAAAGCTTATAGTGAGTGGACGGGAAGCAGAGGCATGGAGGAAGTTGAGAGATGGAAGAGAGAGTTATATGTAGAGAGGAAGAGAGAGGTGAAATAATTAGTGAGAGAGATTAAGAAGAGAGTGGATGAGGAATTTGGAAGGAGTTTGAATGTAAAGTGGAGGGAATGTAAGAAAATGTCCTGGAAAGAGGTAGAGAGAGTTAGACAGGGTGATAATGAAGTTAGTTGGGGAGTGAAAGATAAAAATGGTAGATTGTTTGTGGAGGATGGGGAAAAAGTGAACAGATGGAGAGAACATTTTAAGGAATTGTTAACCATAGAGAATGAAAGTAATGTGAGTGTAAGTGGCAGCGGAATGGCTGCCAGAAGGTGGGAGGTGGTGAAGGGAGGAAGAGATTAGGCTAGTAGAATGTAAGTAGTGGAAGTAATTAAGAAGGTCAAAATTAGGGCGTCGGGCTATAGATAGATAGATAGAGAAAATGGGGAAAGCCCCAGGAATTGATAGTGTGTGGTGAAATGATAAAGCATGGGAGAGAGATAGTAGTAGAATGAATATTTAAGATGTGCAGATTGCCCTGTAAGAAAGGTAGAGTCCCGGAGGATCGGAAGTCTGGTATAATTATTCCCTTGTACAAAGGAAGAGGGGAAAAAAAGTGTGCGGTAATCATAGGGGCATATGTCCTCCAAGTGTAGTAGGAAAACTATGTGGTAGGGTACTTATTGAGAGAGTTAGGGAAATAACAGGAATTATTTGAAGGACAGGGAGGTTTTAGGAAGGGAAGATGTTGTGTAGATCAGATAATCATCCTTAGGTCTTTAGTGGAAAAGTTTCTAGAGAAGGGAAAGAAGTTGTATGTGGCCTTCATGAATTTGTAGAACGCAAATTACAGAGTGGCTAGACAAGGAATGTGGAAAATATTAAGAATATAGGGATTAAATGGGAAGTTGTTGAATGCTGCAAAGAGTATGTATGAGGGTGCCAAGGCTGCAGTGTGGGGAGTGGGGTGTCTCAGTGGTAGAGTGCTGGACTCACGATCGCGAGGTCAAGAGTTTGCGCCCTTTGGTGGGAGGGGTAGCACTCTCCTGTAGCCTTAGCAGGGCTATATGATGTATGTGGATCTAACTCAGGGGGAATAATCCCATTTCTAAGGCTGCGGTGCATGTGGATAGTGAACTAAGTGAATTTTTCTGTCAATGTTGGATTGAAACAAGGATGTGCCATGTTTCCATGGTTGTTCAGTCTGTATATGGATGGGGTTATAAAAGAGATACAAGGTAGGGCAGTGGATGTTGTAGCGGCCCTAATAAGGTAGAGGGCAGTGTTTGGAAACCCCCCATATTGTTGTTTGCTGATGACACTGTATTGTTAAGTGAAGATGAAAGGGAACTACAATGCTTGGTGAATGAGTTTAGGAGTATGTGTAAGAAATGGAATCTAAATGTGAATTTAGGGAAGAGTAAAGTTATGTTCCTTGAGAGAATGGAAGTCACTGAATGTGCAGTGATGTTGGATGATGAGGAAATGAGAGTGCATTGAAGTACTTGGGTTGCATGATGAGTACAGATGGAAGTTTGGAGGATGAAGTGCTTGAAAGGGTACAACAAGGAAGAAACATTGCTGGCTTCTTGAAAGCAGTGATAGGAAATAGGGAAATGAGCATGGAAGTAAAAAAGTCGCTGCATGATAATTTTGTGATACAAATTCTAACAAATGGAAGTGAAGCTTGAACCTTGTTGGAAGGACACAAGTGAAGAGTGAGAGCAGTGGAAATGAGCTGTTAGAGTACCGGTATGTGGAGTTACATTGAAAGACAGATTGACAAATGAGGAAGTGAAGGAGCGTTGTGGTTTGGATGTGGATGTGATAGAAAGCGTTAGGAGAAATACTTTGAGGTGGTTTGGCCATATGGAGAGCGAGAGACTAATGTGGAGAGTGTGTGTGAGTGAGTTGGATGTTGGGAGAGGGAGGGGGAGTCCGAGGATGAGTTGGAGGGATGTATAGTGCAGAGGTGTATGAGAGAGGGAGGTGTGAGCTTGGGGGATGGTAGTGAAATGGCGTGGGACAAGACGACATGGAGGCGACTTGTTTGTGGGCATCCCTTACGGGATTAAGACATCTGACAATAAATAGATCAAATGTCTATAATAAACATAATAAGCATGGTAAGTGTAATGCTAGGTGTTTTAGGGTCGGCTTTCCGTCCCTGTAACGCCTAATGTGTATCTGGGTTCTCTTTCTTGAGCGGAGCTTAGACAAATAAGAGAGAGGTAGGACACAAAATCTCAAGGCAACAACCTTACATGTGTATTGCTAAATTCTACAGTGGAACGGGCAGATGTCACAAATACAGTTATGCTGAACAATTATACTTCTAAGGCTGAGATACTGGGTGTTAGTATCGCACAGGATACTACTTAGGACAAGGTCGGGTAAGGTGAATAGCATTTAGGGCATTGAAGCTAAACACTAATATTTGGGACAGTCCAGGTACTGTACACTGGTGGAGGTTGTGACACTATTTTCACTGCTGGCAGGCTAACTTTTTTATCTGTCGTGTCATTAATTATATTGCTCTTGCACTGGGGCCTCTGTATGATCTTAATGTGAGGCGGAGTCACTATATGGTAGCGTGTTCCCTTGAGACAGACCCTTATTTCACTGCCTTGCCGCGTTCACTGTTTCACCGTTATCTTAGTTATTCCACCTTTCTTTTATATTATTACTGATGCTTTTCTCAATGACTTTCCATATTCTGATAACTCACTGCTCTGCCCCTACTTCACTATGTCACGGACACTGTGCTTTCACTGTCACTCACTTTCGGGACTGGGCGTACTGGTGGTCGGGTACAAGGACGGTGGGAATGACTCACCCTTACTACTGACGGGACTGAGTTCCACCAGGGGCCTCCATATTCAGGGGCCACGGGATCATGCGTAGGGGCATCATCTCTCGTATGGGGCTGCTGGTGGCGAAGGGTCCCGCACTTTCAGGGCTTGGGGCGGGAGTCTGGCCCTCAGGGCTGGGCCCAAACAGCTGCCTGAACCTCTCGCTCAGGCGCCTGATGAAGGACAACGATCTCCAGCATCGGGGTGAAGGGATGTCCCGCCTGGGGGTCCTTGGGACAGCCTGGAGGTCCCAGGGGGCTGCAGTCTCCGGCAGTTGCGGACGCCATCAGGAGTGGGCTGCAGCATTGGCCTCCGTCGGGGTCGGTCAGGCGGGTCCTCTCACGAACTGGCTGTAGGGAGAAGAGCCCAGTGGTAGTTACGGGGCCTCTCCAATACTCCTCTGGGCTGGGGTCTCCCTCTGGGTCATAAGTTTGTGGGCAGGAGTCAGCACCTGAAAGAGGAGCAACTACCGGCCATCTCCTGCTGTAGGGCCTGGCTACTGGCCGTGGCCTTCTAGGGGCGCGGCTACCGGCCGTCGCTAAGGCCCGGCTACCGGCCGTCGCTAAGGCCCGGCTACTGGCCGTGGCCTGGGGGAGAGAGTGGCTACAAGCCGACTCAAGGGCACCTTCGGAGCGGCTACCGGCCGTCTCCTCGTTACCTCTGGAGCGGTTGCAGGCTGTCTCCTGTAGGAGGGTCAAGCGGCTACGGGCCGTCTCTCGAGGGGCACTTTCGGAGCGGCTACCGGCCATCCCTTGATGAAGGCGGGAGCCGCTACCGTCTGTCTCCTTGTTACCTCCAGAGCGGCTGCTGGCCGTCTCCTGTAGGAGGGTTGAGCAGCTACCGGCCGTCTCTTGAGGGGCACCTTCAGAGCAGCTTCTGGCCGTCTCCTGATGAAGGAGGGAGCGGCTACCTGCCATCTCCTCGTTACCTCCAGAGCAGCTGCAGGTCATCTCCTGTAGGAGGGTTGAGCAGCTACCGGCCATCTCAGGGATGCTGATTGAAGCTAGAGTAATAGCTCCATCCCATGGTTGTTGGTGGTAGGCTCGCCCGGAAGGTAGTCTCACTTTCCTGCTATGGTGGCGGCTGGTGAGCTCTGGTTCATAAGGGCATGCGGCCATGGCGGACTTATGTCCCTGTCGCTCGGAGTCCAGTCGCACTGTACAGTATTTGCTCCTCTGTGGGCTCCTTCTGGGGGTGTTGGGTTGCCCTCATTGATACTGTACTGCATTTTAGTAAGTACTAGACATAACAGTATTCACCCACAAGTACTATATTCGCCCATAAGCACTACTCACCTTCCGTAGCAAGTAGTTTTATTTATTTATTTATTTATTTATTTTATGGCCTCCAAAATTTGAGTGCACATTGTGGTGATGTCCCTGGTATGCCTTCAGACACTGTACATTGATTTGTGCACCTAGTGAGCTTGCACCAAGTAGTTTGAAATAGGATCACCTTGTGTCACTAATGTTTTGAGTTTCTAGAGCAGAGTATTGGGAATTATACAAAATAAGGGATTGCTGGGTAGACAGTGCCAATCTGGATCCGAGAAAGGCATTCAATAGGATGGCATGCTGAAAATTGTTATGAAAATGGAAGACTACTAGAGGGGTTTATGGGATATTGTTCAAGTGGACAGAGAAGCATTTTGGTGGGAACACTGATGATAACAGTTTAGGAACAAGTACATATTATCAGTGGAGGAATGTGATGATTGGAGTGTTTCAGCAGGGTTCAGTATTGGCTCCTGCTGTGCTTTTGATATTTTGTAAAGAACGTGGCAGAACGGTTGAGTACTCATATGAGTACAGTGACAGATCCAGGAATTTGAAGAGGGGGGGTGCTTTTTTGGCCTGTAGGGCCCGAAGGGCTGCCAGAGGCCCTTGATTGTGCACGTGAAAGGGTCGGAGCCTGCGGCAGAAGGTAATGTGTGAAGAATAGTCACCTGGGTGACTAGCGAATGCTGATTAGTCCCAGAGAAAATCGCAATCAGATTTAATTGAACGCATTTTAATCTCTGATTTTAATCATGAATGATAAATTTCCCAGGACATACTTTACACCCCAGAGAGATTTTTCCAAACTAGCTTCACAAGGTATTTCATCAATTCAGCAGGAGAAGGGAGGTTAAGAGACTGGTGAAGGAGAGTAAGAAGAAAGTGGATGAAGAGTTTGGGAGGAATCTGAGTGTGAAATGGAGGGAGAGTAAGAAATTGTTTTGGAAGGAGGTAAAGAAAGTAAGGCAGTGTGAAAGGGGAAATAGTAGGGGAGTGAAAGATAGGAATAATAGATTGTTGGTGGAGAAGAGAGAGAAATTGAGGAGATGGAAGGAGCACTTTGAGGATTTGTTGAATGTAGAGAGTGAGAGCAGTGTGAGTATAAGTGGTTGGGGAATGGCTGGGAGAAGAAGAGATGAGAGGAGGGAGGAAGAGATCAGTAGGTCGGAAGTAGTGGAAGCGATGAAGAAGATTAAGCTGGGAAAGGCCCCAGGAATTGATGGAGTGTGTGGTGAAATGCTTAGGTATGGGGGTGAGATTGTTGTGGAGTGGATATGGAAGTTGTGTAGATTGGCTTGGGAAGAGGGAAGGGTTCCAGAGGACTGGAAATCAGGTATAATTGTTCCTCTGTACAAAGGAAAAGGGGAGAGAGAAGTATGTGGCAACCATAGGGGTATTTGCCTTCTTAGTGTGACTGGTAAAATATATGGTAGAATACTCATTGATAGGGTTAGGCATATGACAGAGGAGCTAGTTGGAGAAGAACAAGGGGGATTTAGGAAGGGAAAAGGTTGTGTAGATCAGATATTTGTTCTAAGATGTTTAGTGGAGAAGTACCTAGAGAAGGGAAGGAAAGTGTACGCTGCCTTCATGGACTTGGAGAAAGCTTATGACAGAATAGATAGGAAAGGTATGTGGAAGGTATTAAGAATATATGGAGTGGAGGGGAAATTGTTGAGTGCTGTGAAGAGTATGTACGAGGGAGCTAGGGCTACGGTGCGAGTGGATGGTGAGCTGAGTGAGTTCTTTGATCTCAGTGTGGGACTGAAACAGGGGTGTGTAATGTCTCCATGGCTGTTTAATATATATATGGATGGGGTCGTAAAGGAGGTACAAGGTAGGGCAGTGGATGTGGGGGTGGCCCTAATGAATGAGGGTGAGATTTGGAAGCTTCCTGTGTTGCTGTTTGCTGATGATACAGTATTGTTGAGTAAAGATGAATGGGAGTTGCAAGGTTTGGTGAATGAATTTGGGACAGTGTGTAGGAGGAGGAAGCTGAAAGTTAATGTAAACAAAAGTAAAGTTATGGTGTTTGAGAGGAATGAAGTCACAGAGTGTGCAGTGAGGTTGGATGGTGAGGATATGGAGAATGTGAGTGCATTCAAGTGCTTGGGTAGTGTGATGAGTAAGGATGGAACTTTGGGGGATGAAGTACGTGAAAGGGTACAGCAGGGAAGGAAGGTTGTTGGCACACTGAAAGCAGTGATGAGAAATAGGGAGGTGAGTATGGAAGTTAAGAAGTCACTGCATGATGGTATTGTGATCCCTACCCTGACATATGGAAGCGAGGCGTGGACCTTGCAAGAGGGGAACAAGTCAAGAGTGAGAGCAGTGGAAATGAGTTACTTGAGAGGAGCATGTGGAGTGACATGGAGGGACAGGTGGACGAATGAAGAAGTGAAGGAACGTTGTGGGGTAGATGTGGATGTGGTTGAAAAGATTAGGAGAAATACACTGAGGTGGTTTGGACATGTGGAGAGGATGGAGAATGAAAGACTGACTAAGAGGGTGTATGTAGGTGAGGTGGAGGGAGGGAGAGGGAGGGGTAGACCGAGGATGAGGTGGAGGGATGGAGAATGAAAGACTGACTAAGAGGGTGTATGTAGGTGAGGTGGAGGGAGGGAGAGGGAGGGGTAGACCGAGGATGAGGTGGAGGGATGGAGTTGAGAGGTATATGAGGGAGGGGGGGGTGAGTTGGGGGGAGGGGAGTCAAATTGTGGGTGACAGAGTGACTTGGAGGCGTTTTGTCTGCGGCCACCCTTTGCGGGATTAGGGCGTCGGGCTATAGATAGATAGATAGATAGATAGAGCTTACCTTTTTCATGTTATAAAATCTGATCCTATTTTTTTCTGATGTTAGACATTGTTTTTCTCCAAACGAGGTCATGCTTGGGTAAAATCTCTGGTGTAATGTTCTCCTGGCAAAACATCGACCCCAGGGACTTGGAACAATAGATTCATGAGGATAACGGCAGGGATTGGTCAGTTTATTATCTACGAGTTAATCAGGCGTGTGTTGTGTATGCTAACATTGTGAAAGGAAATTGTCATAAGTACTGTACATGATCCATGCTCAGTCAGTGTGAAAATCAACACGAGTCCCATTCGCTACTTTAACCTCCCCCATCCCGGCAGATTTTTAACCAGTGACATCCCCTAATCCCAGCAGATTTTTGCTAAAACCTCCGCTTTTTATGAGAAACATCGAAAATTCATAGAGAAATTGCTCACCTGAGCTTTAAAATGCTGTTACAGGTAACAATACCCTCACCTGGCTGTGTTTTCTTTGGGGCCTGACTCCAGAGAAAACGTGTTCTATGGGAGGGGTAACTATTTCAAACCACTCATAATAGGTATTTATTTATTTATTTGGGAGGAATTGATATGTAGTACAAGAGTATATTGGTTTTCACATAGTAATATAGGCGATATAAACATTATTTCACCAAAAACATCAACATACCGCACCTTTTTTGGCGACATTATCTGATCATCATTTCTGACTGTTTCTTCCTCTAAAGCTACTTAAACTTTGTCCTCCACATTGTCACAGATTGGGGAATCACTCTGGCCTTGAATTTTGTACCTTGGTGCAACATGTCTTTACTAGCCAGGTCACTGGTAACAGGTGAGTTGCCGAGACAATGGCATCGGGGGGGAGGGAGGTCCCGCGGGGTAAGGCATTGTCCCTGCCTGGCATTGGGTAGAAGAAGGTGTCTCTTGCATACATACCTAAAATCATGCACGAAAGTTGAAAAATGTGCAAATGACGGACCTAGCAGTTGCGGCGCGTTTATATATGTCAGCGGGTGTCACAGTGACAAAATGTTTGGATGTATATATACGTCAATGGGAGTCAGTGGGTTAAAGTTTAGTCGCCACTGGCCTGCGAATTTTTATGTTGCCAGAAAACCTCCCGAGTACAATAGGCAAGGCTACCAGAACAAAATAAAACAGTTTTCAGCAGGTTTTTATTTCCATTTATTTATTTATTTTTCCAAAAAGGGGGTGTGCATCCGCACCCGACGCACCTCCCCCTGAATGCGCCGCTGGAGTATGATTGTGTCTTCGTCGTCACCACCATCTTTTTCTTAATTTTTTCTATTTTGTTTGCCTCTTTGTTTTCTTCTTTTTTTCTTTTAGCACTGTACCTTTTACAACAATAAATATTTCAATACTTTTTCTTTTTCTTTTGTTTTTTCTTTTCATTTCTTGTTCTCTTTCTTTTCTTCCTTTCTCTTTCTCCTTCTCTTCCTCATTCTCTTTTTCTTTTCCTTTTCCTTTCCTTTTCTTTTCCTCCTCCTCCTCCTCCTCCTCCTCCTCCTCCTCCTCCTCCTCCTCTTCCTCCCTCTTCTTCCCACCACAAGGTGGGGAGAGGTAGGTACGGTCAAGAGAGCCACAAGAAACTATAGAATGAGATACAAACCAAAGTTTACCCAGTTGATTGCGCCACACTCCCACTCATTCGATTCAAGCCCCTGGAATTGTGGCTCCTCTTCAGAAGTCAATAAAATTCTACACAGCTTCACATTCAACTATCCAACAGTCAGTCCAAGGGCTGTGAAGTTTTAAAAAAAAAAAAAAAAAAAAAAAAAAGGGTGTCAAACCCTGATCATACACTCTGCACAAAATTCATACAACCAGCTTGATCTCATGTTAGTTCCTTACCCTCAGCAGTTTCCATACCTCTTTCCCACACACCATTTGAGTCATTCTGTGAAAGTAGGGCAAATAAGTTATATACTGTATAAGATTTAGAGAGAAACGCATTTAAAGTTTTGAAAGTTGATTTTAAAAATGGTGAATTAATAGGCTTTCATATTATAACTGTTAAAAGTATTTAGTCATGATGATAATTTATAATAAATGGGGAGTATGTGGGCGGTGGCGCCTCCTTGTGTAAGATGCGAAGCCAAAGCCCATCTCATGAGGGTTATGAAATGACAAGGCTGTTAATAATATTTGTGGTCTTCACAGATAATCATTATTCTCAGTAAATTGTAGCAGCCATGGCTCAGTGGGTTAAAGTGCTCTGCTCTGGTCAAAGGGTCAGAGGTTTGAATCCACCCAAGGGTCACTGGTAGACATCAGGAGGGGCATCCGGTCGTAAAGTGCTACGCACTCCAACCACACAGGGACAACACCTTGGCCCTTATAAAAAAAAGAAAGGGGGGGGGGGAGGACAGCATAAAACTAAAAAAAGTGAAATCTCACCCAAAAAACAAACAAACAAACAAAGTTTGGGGACATCATTATAGTTGTTGCGTCTACATCTGTAAAATAAGCAATAAAACTGACAGGTATTAAGCATCAGATGTCATACTCATGCCAAGAAATGCTTCATTGGCTGGGAAGCATTTACCTAGTGGCTACTTCTTCCACTCCCTCAGCCCATGGGGCCAACAGAATGCAATAAAACTGATTGTTGGGGGTCCAGACAACTAATGCTCGACCGTGCTATAAGGGCCAATATTGTTTTTTTTTTTTTTTTTTTTTTTTTTTTTGGGGGGGGGGGGGCATAGGATCTAGGCCAGACGACAATGTTAGAACCTGTAGGTTCATTTTGCCACTTTTGATTGGGTGGCCCGTCTTCCATGGAGTCCCTTGTATCTATTCACCTTCTTGTTTAACTATGACTCCTCTCACCATAAAACTTGGTCAGGTATTCAGAAATGATGAAATGTATCCAAGATGAAGACAGCTATAAAGAGTTTCAGAATAATTTGGAAAAGAACACACTACTGTAGGGCCAAACCACCTCCTGCCCACCTCACCTTAACCCTTAACACTAGTCGTCTGATGGACTGATGTCATCATTCTTTTCCCTCTTATGAACCTTCTGAAAGTCAAAATGGGCAGCATTTTAGAGTTTATTGTAGGGTTGTTCATTGATGACTAATTGTTGGTTAGTGGCTGTTTACTGGTTACAAGTCTCAGATCTGCAGCTTGTTAGGTCACTTATAATTAGGTTAAACTCTCTCTCTCTCTCTCTCTCTCTCTCTCTCTCTCTCTCTCTCTCTCCACACACACACACACACACACACATGCAGCCTTTTCACCATCTCTCCATTTATCAAAACTCTTTGTGTGTGTGTGTGTGTGTGTGTGTGTGCGTGCGTGCGTGCGTGAGTGCTTGTGTGTGTGTGTGCGCGCGCGCGCGCCATTTTTCCTAGTTTAAGTGATGAACTTAAACACTTTTGTTAAAAAATCTAAGTGATCAAAATTAAACTTTAATTGATCAGACACTTGTATGAAAAAATCATAAATTTCTGTTGCAGAGAATGGAAGCTCATAGAAATAATATTGTCATAAAACACAAGAAAATAATTATTAAATAGAACGAAAAAGAAAATGCATTTACATGTATTTTCATAATTACTTGAACAGTAGTAGCTGTAGTAGTTGTAGGCCCAGGGTAATCAGAAAAGTGAACCTATTGTGCAGCAGGCTGAAGCTGCACTTTGCTCACAGTTTGCTATCGTCCTTCTAGGGGACAAGGAGAAAACTGAGGATCATTTGCATAAAGACATTGGAATTGTCTGGTTGTCTCAGTGCCATCCAGTATACCAGATTGTGTGAGACAACATCTTTGAACCTATTTTTCTCCACAGTCCAGTGTGGCAACAATGAGATCATTACTTTTACCACTTCACTCCCAAGAGATGGTTTTCATTTTATTCTGCCCATATGTAGGTGCTTTAAAATCACTGTAACACCTTTTATCATTTTTGCCTTCCTACTTATGCAAGTGTTCTAACAGCGGAGTTATATGCCCTCTTATTTGCGTTGCGGTATATTTGTCATGCCTCCTCTCTCTCACTTGTGATAGTCTGTGATTCGTAGAGTGCTCTGTCCCTTCTTCAGTCACCTTCTGCTTCTCGCCCTATTTCCTCTCGTCGTAAAACAGTCCAGTCCTGTTGGGTCCCAGGACATGTGGGCATCACGGGCAAAGAACGTGCATATTAGTTGGCTCGCATGGCTGTTACCAGGGATGTCTCTCCTTCCTTCCTCATTCCAGTCATTGACTTTCTTCTTGACCTAGCCTCCTTCAACACAGGTGGCAGTCTTGTTGGGACTCTATCACTGCTAAGAAACTGCATGTTGTTAAACCGTTTATTTCTCCTTGGTTAACCCCCTGATTCCCGGAAAGAAAGTATCAGGAAAAAAAGTAACAGTAAAAAACGTAAGGGAAAGAGCTAATCTAACCTAACCTAATCTAACCTAACCTAACCTAACCTGACCTAATCTAACCTAACCTAACCTAACCTGACCTAATCTAACCTGACCTAACCTAGGAAAAGTTGTTACTTTTTTACTGTTACTTTTTTTCCTGATTCTTTCCGATTCCCTAACCCCCTGCCACCGTAATAGGAGGTGGGAGACTGCTTTAGCTCGTCTTAGAATCGGGCATACTAGACTTACCCATTCTTATTTAATGTCTGGTGGTAGCCCTTCCTTTTGTACTCGTTCCAATACCATTCTCTCCGTACCGCATATTTTCCTTGATTGTCCTCTTTACACGGTGCAGCGACGTGTTGCTTTCCTTTTTTTGTCTCGCTTCCAATGTCCCCCCCTTGCAGACTTTCTACGAGAATCACCGTTTTTTTCCTTCCATAATATCATGTCTTCCTTACCCCTGCTGTTCTTTCCGACATCTAATTCCGTTCCTTACTTAAGTAGCCCCATGTATGATATGATATTCTTCTTTCATTGATCCATTTCTTTCACGACGGCGTGTCTGTACTCCCGGCCCACCCAGCGTACACAACTTGTAGCCAGTGATCCGGCTTTGTGCTGGATTTTGGCACTAGGTTCCTATTGTTTTTCTTTAAAATCACCGTGTGGGCAAAAAGCTCTCAAGCTGAAGGGAGTAATTGTGGCTACGAAAAGTGGGATGTACGGGAAGTCCCTCATTATATTCTGCTTTTAAGGCCACACTCACACCATATGACTGCTGGCATGGGTGGTTGCAGACAGGAATTTTGCATCACTGTAACCCATAGACATTCTTGCCTGCAACCGTCTGCATCCAGTGTGGGAGCTCGTGTAGGTTATAGCCATGCAAAACTCCCACCCGTGCCCATATCCGCGCAAACAAGCACTTGCACGTGGACACGGCCCAAGATGTGCTGTTTTGTAAGTAATCCACAGTAAGTTCAAGAAAAATTGCCTTATAATGCTCCCTTGTTACCTACAAAACCAAGTTTCTAGACTCTCAACATCTAGTACCGGTCGCATGGAAAAAACGTGAGTTTTGGGAGCATATTATCAGCATTAAATATGAATTTACTGTATTATGACGACTATTACCAATTCTGACGTTCCAACACCTACAATTTTCCCATCACCTTACCTCATTATGATTTTGGCAGTCCTTGGACTAAGTCAAGGATCTGTTCCAACTTTTGACATATATTTGGTGCTCTTAACTGTGGCTGCTGGTAAATCAGCTTTATAAGCATCAATGAAATGAAGTAAAAATCCAACAATAATTACACCCACATACATATTGCGAGGGGGTTGTCTAGTTCAGTTGATTTACCCCTCTGTCTCTTTTATGTCTGTTAGCAAGTTTTTAGTGAAGCAATCAAATTTGGAACAGTGACTGAGGACCATCAGTGGAACAGATGATTCAGTATTGGATGAAAAAGCTCATTGGTCGTTGATCGAGGAAAAGATCATCTCAGACAGTTTTTATCTGATTTAGAACAAACTTGCTGGAAGGGCTGAAAGTTAGGAGGGAATGAAGTGTTTCAATTTGGAGAATAGTCATTTAAAGATAAAGGTCATAGAGCACGATGAGAGTTGTGGACCTTTAACTCGAATAGTTCTCATTCGATCAGAAACAATCATGAAAGAGCTTAAGGCAGTCAAGGATGAAGTTATTCAACTGAGAAAACAGCACGCATTTTAAGGAAAAGAGATAGGCTGATTACATATGAGTTGGGTAACTGTAGCCAGATTGATCATTTCCAGGTCAGGAGGGCTGATAGGAGGTTGATAAGGATGATAAAGTTACAGGGAGCGAAGAGTGTGCAGTAGCACAAATCACTCATTCTTGAGAGATAGATTCAGCGTGTGGATGGACAAGGGGCATTCCTAAACACAAGGTAACGTGGTGGTGGGATGAGGATGTAGAAGCTATAGTTAAGAAGTAATTATTTTTTTTTCTCTCTCTCTCCAGGAATGGAAAAGGGGTGGTAACAAGAGAGGAATGCCCATACTTGGCCGCCATGTGTAGGGCCAGAAAGTAGGTACACGGGGCAAAATTTGAGTCTCGGGGCATATAGTGGGTAACCTTAATAGTGCCAAACGGAAGAATGTGGTAATTAGTGTGGCAAGGTCTCATGGTCGGGATACTTCTAGTCAACGCCAGACGATTTTATTCACCTGCGAGTGCGTCATAGGAATCACCATATCCATCACCACCACCACCAAGACAGTGGTTCCCAAACCGTTCCGTCCCGTGGCCCCTCCGAACAGAGTACTACAACATCCGTGGCCCCCCATCTACATTTTCCTCTGAAGCAGCAAGTAAAACTACGTTGCTCGAATGAGTTTATTAGATATAAAATTTTTATAGCTCAATTAAGCAGTAGTGGAGACGTGGTGCATGCACATAAAATAACACTTAAAATGTTATATGAACATTCATCGTTGCTATTATAACAACAATTTTGCCGCCAAGTGGAGAATCAGAGTTTGAGTCAAAGCAAGGACACATGATCGGATATTTTCTGCGTGGAACTTGCCTACGCTGTTGCTATTTGATAATTAGGAGCATGGAAAAAAAAAAAAAACCTGCTGAGATAGGTAGTCTGGAACAAGATTTACTGAGGGATACTTGAGTGTCACAAACGTCTAAACATGTTAACAGCGATGCGTTCTATTCTCATCCACAATGTCGTCAAGCTCGTCTTTCGGATTGTGTCTGACAAATTAATATCTTTGAATTTGGAGGGGGGACACGGTGGCTCAGAGGTAGAGCATCGAGCTCGTGGCCGGGGGGTCGTGAGTTCGAGCTTCGCCCGGGACTGCCGTGCCGGGAGTGGAAGCGCGCTCCTGTAACCTAACGGGGCTATATGGCCTTAGTTGCCTAGCTCGGGGATTAAATCCCTTTATCCCTTTGAAGTTGGAGTTTTTTTTTTTTTTTTTTTTTTTTTTTTTTTTTACCTCTGCTTTGCATGAGATAGTTGACAGAAAAGGATTCCTCACAACTGCTGCCTTAGGAAATGGACTGTGATTTTTTTTTGGTGACCTCATAGTCTCCATCCAACACCACCACCGAGAAACCAGCACCACCATCATCACAGCCGACACCAATATACCTCCTCCACGACCATCACCACCACCATAACAACAGCAACAACAACAACATCCAGACAGTACCACCATCGCTATACCCCGATCATCACCCTATCTTCCATGACCATCACCACAACCACCACCCCAACAACAGTAACAACAACTACAATAATAACAACCCAGACAACAACACTATTACTACCACCACCTAAAAGCACCATCAGTCTACTACCATCACCACCACCACCATCATCATCATCATCATCATCATCATCATCATCATCGTCACTACCACCACCACCCAGTCATTATCTGGTTAATTACACCCTAATGGCTGTAATCACTAACTCTCACACCTGTCCTAGAAACATTGAATTAAACCCTGATTATTATTTAATGGGGCTCTATTCCATCTATCATCATCATCATCGTTGACCTATATCTTATCACCAGAATAATTGCCTGTTTTTTTTTTTTTATTGTATAATTATTTCTGTTCATGCAAGATGGGACTAGACTTTTTACTCTAACTTGGAGTCTCTCCAACTCTCCATCTTGAATTTTGAGTTGTAATAGAGATTAACAATAGAATATGATGTTAACCACGAAGAAGTGCAGTGGAAAGGATGTAGAGCCAAAACATTTTTTTTTTTTTTTTTACCACAAAGCTGCATTGTGTGTGTGTGTGTGTGTCAGCATCAGTGCTGGCGACGAGACAGTTAATGCCTTCAGCCTAAGGACGCCATTAGTTTCATAATGCTAACACCCGATTTTGCTTTATGGGCGCACCCACGTAGTTAAGGGATTAATAAGGATATATTTAACCCCTCCAGTTCGACAATAAACAAATGTGTATGAAAACAGTAAATAATAAAGTAAAATGATGTCCTCAGAGTGAAGGTTTTAGCTCCTGCCAGAACACAGGGGAAGAGTAGTTGTTTTGATACAGTGCTGCTTTTGGATTGTTAGTCGAGTTGTTACATAAAGGCTTTGAGCTCTTGTAAATACTTTAGAAGAGAAATCAGTCGTAAGAAAAAAAAAATCAATGCTACTACTGCTACTACTAGTAGTAGTAGTAGTAATAATAATAATAATAATAATAATATATATATATATATATATATATATATATATATATATATATATATATATATATATATATATATATATATATATTACATTACGCATTTATTTCTTTGCCAAACCATAATTTACGTGGTAAAATGTGCCTGCAGCTGCAGTATTTCCGACAAACCAGCATACTGGCATAGAGGTAGGGCATTTTAATGACATTGGGTCTATACAGTATAGCGTTTATAGCCACACCATAGTTGCTCATTACAAATATCGCCGAGATGCTTCCCCTTATGCTTCAGTTACCATTCTCCTGCAGTCTACCATCCTGCTTTCGCGGGAAAGGGAAGTAAATGAAAACCGTTTATACAACCAGGCAGTTGAGCCTCCCGGTTATATCGATACCGTCACATGAAGGCGTCCCATTCCTGCACCAAAACTCGTCTTCTGTTATTCCCGCTGGCAGCGGACCATTTTATTTTTTAAGAGAGTTTTCGAGCTGGAGGATTTAAATACGGGTTTCACTGGGAGCTGGAGGGTTTAGGTACGGGTTTCATTGGGAGTTGGAGGGTTAGATATGGGTTTCATTGGGAGTTGGAGGGTTAGATATGGGTTTCATTTGGAGTTGGAGGGTTAGATAAGGGTTTCACTGGGAGCTGGGGGATATAGATACGGGTTTCATTAGAGGCTGGAGGGTTTGGATATCGGCTTTTTGGGAGCTGGAGGGTATAGTTACGGGTTTCATTGGTATGTGGAGTTAGATATTATTAGGAGCTGGAGGGTTTAGATACGGGTTTCATTGGGGGCTGGAGGGTTTAGATACGGGTTTCATTGGGGGCTGGAGGGTTTAGATACGGGTTTCCTAGGGAGCTAGAGGGTTTAAATACGGGTTCCATAGGGAACTGGAGGGTTTAGATTCCGGTTTCATTGGGAGCTGGTTGGTTAGATACGGTTTTCATTCGGAGCTAGAGGATATAGATACGGTTTTCATCAGAGGTTTCACTACACGAGGTCTCCCCTAGAAGCGTTAGGTAATGGTAAGATTAATCTAGAAAAGTTACGTCATCCAAATGAAAGGGTCAAGTTAAACAGAATGGTTGTTTGGTAGTCAGTGGCTCGTAGTCTCGTCGATTATTAAAGCTCCCTAACACCCCTTCCTCAGCGATTTATATACGGATATGGCTGGGTAAAATCTTTATGTACGTTATTTATGCAGTTTCGCGACGTTAGAGGGATTTCTGTAACAGAATACGACAGTGAAGTCTAATAAACAGAATAAATCGCTCAGGAAAAGATGTTAGGGAGCTTTCTCAACCGACGAGAATGGGGGGGGGGGAGCGAGAGAGAGAGAGAGAGAGAGAGAGAGAGAGAGAGAGAACCTTTTGCTTAGCGATTTTTAAAAATATATACTTCATTTTAATATTCTATTCTGTGTTATTTATATGGTTATACAATTTGCCTCAACAACAAGCAAAGGAAAATCAAGTGTAATGTGCAAATTAATCGCCCAGATAGAGATGTTACGAAATATCTAAAATCACGCGACAGGGTTAGCATATTCCTTTCCTCATTGTTACACGGTTACACGTTCGCTGTGTAGGCCCACAAGTGTTTTGTTAATTTATTTATCTTTATCCGTGTAATAAGTAACTTATGTATGCACTGTGAAGGCTTGTACTGGCGAGTGAGTGTAGGTGTGGTTCATTTACTTGTGTATTTTCCTTCTAGGGTTTATGGATTTACACAACGAATACACATGGAAGATTGGATTTAGATGATAATGATGATGAATCTACCCATTCCATGCACTGTGAAAAGTGGGATGAATTTGATTCCACACAATGTTCAGCCAGGGACGTTGAGGATATAATGATCGATTTTACACAGGCACTGGTTTGGGGGGGGGGGGAGGTGGAAGGTGTGAATGGCTCGGCACCCTCCCCTCCATTTCGACAGAGCAATGAATACTTATAACAAAAACATGTTATTTACCAAAATCTATCTATCTATCTATTGCCAGACGCCTCAATCCCGTTTGGGGTGGCCACAAACAAAACGCCTCCACGTCGCCCTGTCCCCCGCCATTTCACTGCCCTGCTCCCAACTCACTACCTCCTCTCTCATATACCTCTCTCCATCCCATCCCTCCATCTCATCCTCGGCCTCTCCCTCCCTCTTCCCCCCTCCACCTCACTCACATACACTTTCTTCGTTAGTTTTTCACCCTCCATACCAAAATACATGCGATAAACATCTTGCATATTTGTTAGCACAGAATCATTGCAATGAAAGGAGGGATTTCATAATGAATTACGAAAAATTTGGTGTTGAGTCAACATGAATTCAAACTCGTAATCCCACCATGAGTCGCACCCACACTTTTCTAGTGTTGACTCTGACCCTGCAGCCCATTGTTCAACTTGGTTATGTGAGAAAGGAAGATGATGATGATGGTAATAGTGGCGACCTTATATCCAGCTCGTATTGTAGGTAGGAGTGGAGATTTCGTAGCACCGTGTCCTTAACGATTTATTTTTGCGTGTTACGCCTTTGGTGTGGTATTCATATCATTTTAAAATCTACAACCTGTAGCTTGCACCATTAGCATACAACAGGATACTGACGTGTAACGCACATAATACATCGCTAAGGTGGAGTTACGAAATTCCGCAGCAATTTCAATCGTCATTAGGGACAAACGATAGCAACACACCAAATCCCGGTAGTTTCAGAACGCATAAACCTGAACGCGTCATAGCTTCTTCTCACAACCTACTACGTCATTTTACTGCCAATAAAAACTGCATAAACCTTCAGAATAACGACAACAAATTCTCAAACACCAAACACGTGTAAGAAGAGACGCATAAAACCTGAGTTAAATATAGAATTTGTATCAGTTTTACTGTCGTGTTGCATTCTTGCTGCCGTCAAGGAAAAAGGAACACTGCTTTGCCATAATGAAATTTGCTTATCCTGGTGATACGTAAAATTATTCTGGTCAGGTGCAACCATACAAACCAGGACCACTGTTAAGGAACAGATGAAAAGTGATTCCCTCGTCACATTGCTATGGGCCTGCATTGCGAGGTATTAACTTTTCTCTCAAAATCACTGTGTAAAGTCCCGCCAAATCATGTCTCAGGTCCAAAGCAGGGATGGAACAACTGGCCATGGTCAGATCCACTCCAGATAGGGAAGTGCTAAGAATTTTGGGGTACAATGAGTAGTCAGCCTTTGGAAACTTCATCTTATAAATGACAGCGTCATGTCACTGGTTTGCGAAACAAACTACGTTGTTCGTCTTGAAGAACTACGAAAGGTAAATTGGAATTTTAAGGTCTAAATAAGGTCAGAGGACCAGATAAGGCATTCATAGAATTGTTAATGATCATACAGCACGCTATACTGTAAATGCAAAGAAGGGAAGAAGGAAAATGACAGTTATGATATGATCATGATATACCCAAGTGGCAGTTTTATTTAAGTATCGATGAGAGGGTAGCAAAACTGCAAGCTTGGCTGTTAAACTAAATATGCTTTATACAGAATGAAGAAAATCCAAAGATATGCTTGGAGGTAGGAGGTGGACGGATGCCATTGACGCGGGAAGGTAATGTACGAGTGGTGTGTGGTCAAAAGCCCCATAACAGGCCTTGTACGACGTGATAAACTTGGGGACTCGACCGTGTTTACTCTGGCAAAGTCTAGAGTGAGATTACCGGACATACATATCTCTTCTCTAGGATTGGCTGTACTCATTAACCTGCGATGGCAGTTAGTTTTAGAGAAAAGTCCCGAATACAAACCTGTGAGTCCATAGGTAAGGGTTGGCCATCTGATGTGTGTGTGTGTGTGTGTGTGTGTGTGTGTGTGTGTGTGTGTGTGTGTAGATGTATAAATATATACTGTACAATATATATATTATATATACTCATATATATATATATATATATATATATATATATAATTTTTTAAATTTGTATATATGTTTTCATATAACTCGGCAGACTTTTCCCTGATGACTTGACTGGGCAGGGTGGTTCGTAAAATGCGCTCCGCTGTAATGTCTCCTGATGAAGTCAAATGTGTTGTGGGGATGGCTCAGTCTGCTAGTGTGGGCGTGGGTGTGGCAGTGGGAAAGTGATATGATAAATGAGGCAAGATGGACACCGATAGAGCCGTCCCTTCAGCACACGGGAAATTAACTAGCGGAGTGGAAGAGAAGCGTTGTGTATGGACTGCTCCGTATTTTTGCAGAATGAAGAAAAAACATGGGAAGGGTCTACCCTCTGTCCGTTCATTAATAAAAAGAAAAAAGAAAAAAAAAAGCCATGGTGTTAGTCGTATGTTTATTACTGATTCCTGACCTTGAATGTCTGGCTTCCTCAGTGCTTAATCACTCAAGAAACCGATTCCATCAGTCATATCTCAAGATAAATACACATACTGAAGAAAAAAATATGAACGATAATATGACACTTTTCGACACTACGTAAAATAACTATAAAAAATAACATTTTATAAATTACATTTTATCAGTTTATAATCAGGAGACTATGTGCCGCGAGTGCCGTGTTAATAACATTTTGATTGGCCAGATATAATTTTATGGTTCTGCTGGTTTAAGCTCAGTCCAAGGACGTCATTTTTCGTTTAATATTGCTACCCCGACTTCACTTACCCTACCATCCCTCCACTCCACTCTCCTTTCCTTTAAGATGCAGGAGCATCTATAGGAGCAGCGTGGTTGGTCAACCCCACACTACGGACTTGGAGACACAGGATTATGCTTCACATCAGCAGAGCCTCATATAGGCCAGTGTTTCACGGAGCCCATACGGTTCCATATCTCTTTAGTATTTCTGTACTTGTTCTCTCGCCTGGCTGCCACTCCATGTCGTCCTTCCTCACCACCATCAGTAGCTCAGTGTCCCCTGTTGGTGACCTTGTGTAGCGGGGCAGTGTTATGACCATCAACATCATCACCACTTAATTAGCCTTCAGTATTCACTCACCCACCAACCACCCCAAGTTCTAACCTTAACTCATATACCACTCCAAGCCTACACTACTCAACTACTCATCCACTCCAAGGCTTCACCCCCCAGTTCACTCCAAACGTACAGTCCTCCCCCTACTTTACTCTCCCTTCTGCTCCGCCTTCCTCAGCCCTCTACCACTCTCCCTTTCCTCTCTTCTTCATACAACGCTAACATCCTCCCCCCCCCCTCTCAATACTTATCCATCTTCCTGTGTCTGTTAATCTATGTTCTGCCTGACGCTGCATCCTGTAAGGTGTAGCTTCAGCATTAGAACCTCCAGTTATTCCCGTTCGTACCCAGCAACTACCTATACCCGCACAACACGCCACCCTCCATCATTTCCCTACTCCGCCCCTCTGTCTCGCTCTCAGTCTGCTTCTTCTCCTCCCATTCATTACTATAAATTCGCATTCACTTACTCTACGCTCTTTCCAAATGCTGATAGGGGAAGGAAAGGAAGATAGATGGATAGATAGATAGATAGATAGATAGATTGAGAAAGAGAGAGAGAGAGAGAGAGAGAGAGAGAGGGTATTGTTACTGTGTAGGGACAAAGGTAGTTATAGTTTTTTTTTTTTTTTTTTTTTTCGAAAGCTCTCAGGATACAGTGGATGGAGAGCGAGAGAGAAAAACAGAAAGTACTAACATAAACTGCAGACACACACAGATATAGACAGACAGGTAGGGTACATAGATAGATAGATAGATAGATACAGACAGACAGATAGGAACTGGTATAAGTAGAGAAATAAATAAATATATACCTGCTAGCTATATCACCAAACAGAGATAGATGATACAGTTGATAGGGTAACAGTAAGATGAAGACTTCCAACAAGAGTAAAGTCCCCTTCTCTTTCCAACTTTGTAATGCATGAGTTAGCCGATACTCCCAGAGCTTCATATAATTATGCAACAGGTCACCTTTGGAACTCTTCCTCTGTTTGCATTTTCCTCTGCCTATGGCCTCCAGTCTTTTAAACGCAATATGTCCAGGCACCTCGAAATGAAAGGATCTTGAACTTGGCCCTCTGCTTTTGTTTCTATTTGGAGGGAATAATCTTGCCGGCTTCTAGCATTTGGTTCCTTGTTCTTTGAATGAAAAATGATGACGTTGTTATTGACAGCGTCGAATGTGCAGCTAATGTAAGCAACTTGTTTCCTGTATGTTTATATGTATGCTTCTGTGAACGTATGTTTGTACGTACGTATGTCTGTCAGTTTGTGTGTCTACCTGTCTCCGTCTGTCTGTCCATGTATGTATGTATGTTTAAATATCCCATGAATACCTGGTCCAATCTGGATGTAAACAGGCATTTATACTATACTCCAGTTTTTCTTTTTGAGGCTAAGATGCACTTGACAGGTTGATGATGACTGGCTGAATGTAACATGTTCAAAAAATATTTACTAGCCCAAGTTTCCCTCTCAGATATTTGTTGTCAGTTAATAATGCTAGATTATGAAGTTATGCTGCATTCAGCCAATAATCACCAATCTGTCAAGTTCATCTTCGCCTCGATTTAAAAAAAAAAAAAAAAAAAAAAAAAACGGAGTATAGTGTGTAGGTAAAGGAAGAAGTTATTCGAATTTTATGACGATCGATCAAAGGTCAAGTTCATTGGCAAGGTCAGGGTTCAGGCGCTGCATTGAAGTGCAGTCTGAGCACTTTTGCCATAGTTTTATGCTTGTTACGGTTAGCGATTGTATGTAACAAAGGAAGCTCCTCATATCGAATGAGTGAAGAACGATGTCTGTTAATCCGTTCGATATGCTAACGATTTTTTTTTTTTTTTTTTTTTTAATGTCTCCGCCAGACAGAAGTCATGGTGGCTCAGTGGTATCGCGTTCGACCCCCATCCTGCGATGGCTTCGTCAAGTAGTGGGTTCTTTTCTACGCTTGCATACATGTATGTTCGCAGCCTGTCTGTTCTTTCTGATGAATATACACCCTCTCACACACAACGCACAGCCACTCGCCTGTAGCATAGACTTTCAACGCTCTCAGTACAGACACCTTTTTCCGGCTCATAAGTGGTCAGCATAGGTAAAGGTTAACTTTGATCATCACTCTCTATGCAGTTGGCAATGTAAACACTGACAAAACCTGAAAGTTATATTGTTCAGATACAGAAGGCCCTCAGTAATGATGGGATTAACTTCTGCAGCACCAGGATTCTTTTTCATTACTTCAGTCCATTTTTTTTTTTTTTTTCCTACAGTCTCCAGGCGATTTTATTCGCTGAAGGGTAAACTTCTGGAACTGGAGGGGTTAGATGTAGCTCTCACTGATCCTTCACTACCAGGGTGCAATTTTAATCAGAATAACATCGCCTGGCAGCAGAAGCAGGGATAAAATTATATTAACGTTAAGACAATAACGTCCTGAGATTGAAGGGATTAGGATTATAACAACGTCTAGTCGTAGAACAAACACAATGAAGAACGTCATCGTACTGAAAAAATGAAATAAAATCGTTTGGCGGTAACAGTAATTAAATTAATAAAACGTAGTTACAGGCCACAGGAGTGATCATACTAAGCTCTTTAGATCTGTTCACTACCAGTCTTCCCTAAGCTGAACAGAATGGAGCGGATATACTGTATATATATATATATATATATATATATATATATATATATATATATATATATATATATATATATGAGATATGCTAAGCAGTGATCTCCTCACAGAGACTGGATTCACACTACGGGTGTTTGATTCATATAAACATTTTTTTTTTTTTATCATCGTCATTGAAATACAACATAGTGTCCCCAGGAGTGCTGAATCCCCCACACCAGAGCTTCAGCATAGTGCCCCTGGAAATTCACCGACACCCCCACAAGGACCCCACGGAGGAGCAGCAGCAGCACACCGAGACTCGGCGCGACAATGGCACAAGTCAGCCAGGGCCGTACACCCCTATGACCCAGAGCCGCCCCGCCGCCACCATAGCAGGAATCTGGCACAACCTTCCGGGCGGGGTTCCACCAGACCATCTCGGGGTGAAGTTGTCTGTCCGGCTCCGATCAGCGCCCCTGTTGGCCTGTAGCAACAGGAGTGTGCCAGTAGCCTCTCCGAAGGTGTCTTCCCTCTTGGGATGGCCTGTAGCTGCCCACCCTTCGTAAAGGAATCGGTCCAACACTGACCTGAGGGTAATCAGGAGACGGCCGGTAGCCACTCCTGCCTTCATCAGAAGGTGTCCTTCTGGAGACGGCCGGTAGCTGCTCCACACCCCCTCCTGAAGGAGACGGCCGGTAGCTGCTCCCACCTTCGTCAGACAGCCAGTAGCCGCTCTGAAGGCATTGCCCCCGAGTCAGCCTGTAGCCGCTCCCACCTTCATCAGACGGCCGGTAGCCGCTCCGAAGGTGTTGCTCCCCGAGTTGGCCTGTAGCTGCTCCCCACCCCTCCTGCAGGAGTCGGCCTGTAGCCGCTCCCACCTTTGTCAGACGGCCGGTAGCCGCTCTGAAGGTGTTGCCCCTGAGTCGGCCCGTAGCCACTCCCCACACCAGCAGAAGGAGAGCCTGTAGTCGCTCTTGCCTTCATCAGATGGCCAGTAGCTGCTCCGAAGGTGCTGCCCTCAAGTCGACCTGTAGCCGCTCCCCACCCCTCATGCAGGAATCGGCCTGTAGCCGCTCCCGCCTTTGTCAGACGGCTGCTAGCCGCTCCGAAGGTGTCCCGAGGTGCGCTGGTTCCTATTCCTCCTCTCAGGCCATGGCCAGTAGCCGGGCCTCGGTGCCTTATGGTCGCGCCCCTGGGGAGCCACGGCCAGTAGTCGGGCCCCACAGCCGGAATCAGTCGAGAGCAGTCCTGCCGCCCCAGCGTGAGACGAGTGTCCTGTTCCCCGACGCAGTGGACATGGGAGAGTACTGGAGAGGCCCTATCACCTCCCCCGGCCTCTGCTACCTACGCCTGGCCCTGGAGAAAACCCACCTGATGGACCTTGATGCAGACCGGTGCCGCAGCCTCCCCCTGATGACGCCACCTGACTCTGGGGGCCACAGCCTTTGGGAACTCCAGGCCCTTCTCAGAACTCCTGGGTGGGACCTCCCTACGCCGTAACGACGAAGGACCTCCACATCCGGCCGAGACCTGACTGCAAGGTTCAGGGAGTTGTTCGGCCCCAGTCCCGAGGACCATACTCCTGTTTCCAGCTCGGAGGAATCGGGACCCTTTGCCACCTGCAGCCCCAGACGAGAGAAGACACCCCTGCGTGCCATACCGTGTCCTCTCGGGATGCCCTCCCCTGGCAGTGCCCCTGCCCTGGCCCTGGCCGAGCTGTCGCCGGCGTGTCTCCCCACCACACCCGCCCCTAGTAACTTGTGAGACAGTGACTTTGCCCTAAGTACAGTGGAACAGGACAAGGTGATAGTGTACTCTCTTAGCACCAGGCCAAGTGTTTATGTGACAGGGAAATGAAGACCTAATATACAAAAGGGCAGAATAGTGAGCAATCCCTGGAAACCCAAGTGATAGTGCATAACACTCGTCTACGACTCCCTCCACATTATCCTCAGTGTAGCAGCAAAGCTGTGGAGCTCATATCAGTAATTTATCTAAACCTCCCTTGCTCCTAGAAAATAATAAATCGAACACACTATGAATACCCTCCACTTCATATTACTATAAACATAATTAAACCCCAGTGCCTTACACCCTCCCCTAGTGAGCTTTACCTTAAACTCTCCTTCCCCTCCCCCATACGCACCACCACCTGGGATCGTATTGTGATAATTAACAAATACTCGTAACCCTTTGCACTTAGAAAATATAAAGTGAACGTGCTATCATTAACCTCTGCCCCATACTACCATTAATACAATTAGACCTTATACCCTCCGCTAGTGAGCCTTGTCGCTCACCCCTCCACGTGCACCGAGACCCTGGACTATACTAATCCTGTACATTACCCTTTGAGTGTTATCCCACGTACTTACTACTGTAGTATCCTGCAAGATACTGAGAATCTAGTTATAAGAGTTTGTAATTGACCAGATATTGTGCTGTATCATATGCTGTTGTCCTTTGTCAGACTAAGTAATACACGTGTAAAGGTTATTGCCTGAAGTTTTCGTGTCCTGCCTCTCTCTTATTTGTCCTAACCCCCGGTCTCGAAAGAGGACCTCGCTTCACATTAGGTGTTCTAGGAGCAAGAAATCGAACCTTAAACACCTAGCATTACAGTCATCACCATCGCCGTCCCCTTCATCATCATATCATTGCCGTCTCTATCATCATATCCATCATCACCGTCACCATTATCAGCCAGACTCTGTTTGAAAATTTAACTCCGTAAACAAGACAAGGAAAGCATGAAACAAAGACAGCCAGTATATAAAAAAATAAAAAAACGCGATACAACTTTGATAGAAATAAATACAGTATAATAGAGATGCAGCATAACAGGTATAAGTGTCAAGGATATAGCCTAGCCACTCCATTGTATGTAGAGGAGGGGCGGGGGACAGAGTAAAGAGAGAATAAACAGATCAGTACAGCAGTGAAGATGTAAGTATTGATATAATCAGATATAGATACATAGATAGAGAGATGGGTGGAATAAAAAAAGATGACAAATTATTTTAAATTGAGGAACTTAGAGAGAGAGAGAAGCCTAAACCCATCTTCTCAACTCTGTCATCCTCACTTAAGTCCATTCATAATTTGTGTGTGTGTGTGTGTGTGTGTGTGTGTGTTTTCTCACCTAATTTTATCTTTACTGGAATGAGTCAAGCTCATACTGTCCCGTGTCTTAAACCATTTTTGTTGTACATATCCTTAAATTTGTGAATTGTTTTGGCACACACAATTTCATTCGGTAGTGCATTCCACTGATCAATTGCTCTATTTGGGAGACTAAATTTCTTTACGTCTTTATCGCCTCTCTTTTTATGCAGTTTTTTGCAGTGTCCTCTTGCTGATGCATCCCCATAGATTATGTAATCATTTATGTCTATTTTCTCCTTCCCTGATATGCATTTATATAGCATAATCATGTCTCCTTTTTTCCTTCTCTCCTGTAGTGTAGGGAGATTCAGTTTTTCTAGTCTTTCTTCATAGCTTAGATCGCTTAAGCTTGGTACCCATCTTGTAGCGGCCCTTTGTACTTTTTCAATCTTGTCTATGTGTTTTCTGAGATGAGGACTTCAGACTACTGATGCATACTCCAGGGTTGGTCTGATGAATGATGTTATTATCTTTCTTAGCATATCTTCATTTATGTATGTGAACGATGTTCTGATATTTGCAAGCAGTGTATACATGTTCCGTACTTTCTCACTGATGTCAACCGGAGATAGTCTGTTATTGATAATCACACCTAGGTCCTTCTCCTTTTCTGATGTGTGTAGGGTTTTACTTCCTAACTTATAATCCCAATCAGGTCTTTCCACTCTTACCAAACTTGATTACATGACACTTGTACTCATTGAATTCCATTTGCCATGTATTGCTCCATTCATGAAGTCTATTTAGTTCTTCTTTTAGCTCTTTACATGAGTCTGCATTAGTAATTGTCCTTTGTATTTTTGCATCTTCAGCAAACATATTTAGATAGCTTTCATTTCCAATGTTACAGTTTATATCATCTATATACACCAGAAACATAATTGGTGCCAGCACTGAGCCCTGTGGAAGTCCACTAGTCACTTCTCTCCACGATGAGCAATTTCCCCTTAGTACTGTTCTCATTTCTCTTTTTCTGAGAAAATCTTGCATCCAACAAGACAGTTTGCCTCAGATTCTTCCTCGATGGTACAGTTTCCATAAAAGTCTTTGGTGCGGTACTCTGTCAAATGCTTTCTTGAAATCTAAATAGATACTGTCCACCCATCCTTCTGTTTTCTGTAATGTGTCTGTTACTCTGTCATAGTAGCTCAACAGATTAGTAACATGATTTTCCTTTTCTGAAACCAAATTATCTTTCTGTTATCATATTGTGCTCTTCTAGATGATTTACCCAAGCTTTTCTTATAAGCTTTTCTAATACCTTGCTTAAAACACTGGTTAGTGATACTGGTCGAGAGTTGAGTGGATTTTGTCTATTCCCTTTCTTGAATTAGAGAACAATGTTTGCTTTCTTCCAATTATCAGGTAATTTACCTTGTCTCAAGGATTTCCTGAAAATTAAAGATAATGGTTTACTTAACTCCTTTGCACATTCATATAGCACCCAACATGAAATTTCATCAGGACCATTTGCTTTTCCTTTGTCTAATTTACTTACCTCCTCCTGTATTTCTTTTTCTGATATTTGTATATCTGGTAGTATGTGTGGGCATGCATGTTCCACATAATCCCTCCCAAAATTATTTTCTTCTGTAAAAACTGATTGGAACTTCTTATTTAGTGCTTCACAAATATCCTTCTCTTGTGTATAGGTGATTCCCTCATCCGTAATGGATTGTATTTTATATTTTACTTTGGATTTGCTTCTGATGTAGCTGTAAAATAGCTTCGGTTGATCACTACTTTTATTTTTGATATCCTCCTCAAACTGTTTTTGGGCTTCCCTCCTTATTGTATAATCGTTTCTTGTCTGTTTATAGTTGTTATGCCCTTTCACTATTGTGTCTTCTGTATCTGTTCGACAACAAATCTCGTTTTTCTTTTGATTTTTTACATTTTGTATTGAACCATTTCTTTATTTTCTTTTCTGCCTCTTTGTGAACTTCACTGTACATGCGACTGAGTACTGTATTTGTGTGACACAGTCCGTGTATGTACTGTGTGTTTCTGACGTGCACGTGTGCTTGAGTGTGTGCAATATTATGTATGTATGTGTACGAGTATGTATGTATGTATGTCAGTTTTGTATAAAGTTAGGTTGTGAGGTGGGTATGAGAGGGAGAGGGGAGGTATGTTGTTGGAGGTGGCACATAACCCATTCCAAGCTGTCCTTTATTTTTGTTCATAAGAATCCAACTTCTGGCATAATGCAGACTGTCCATTCCCTGTAGTAGTAGTAGTAGTCGTAACAGTTGACTTAGTAGGTCAACTCCGGTCTATCTGGTCGAGCAGACCCATCAATTATAGGTAAGCAGTCGGCCCTGCGGGGCAGGCTCGTACAGTTAATCAATGTTCAGTCGTGATGGATAGCGCCTAGCTGTGGCGAAGCACGGGGAAATGTGTGGATGGTTGATACATTTGTGCTTCCACCCAGTTAACAGTGGTGCCATAGTAAGCTCCACATCACCTCGTTATTTGGTAATGTGAATACCACCCAACGTTGTAAAAACCCAGGAAACATTAGGCTTGTCTATCAGCGTAGAGTCACCTAAGGAAGAAGTAGGCAACGCTACACCAGGTTAGCGGATGGTGGTCGCCACCACCTTCCACTATCCATTC
Organism: Coenobita brevimanus; assembly: GCF_032717465.1. Lineage (NCBI taxonomy): Eukaryota > Metazoa > Arthropoda > Malacostraca > Decapoda > Coenobitidae > Coenobita > Coenobita brevimanus. The sequence goes on from NC_137015.1 coordinate 33,629,207, forward strand.
CCTGTAGCTTAGTAACCCTTCAAGGCTCTGGTAACAGCTGAAGCCAGTGTTATACACCAATAATTGGAGTAACTGTGCCCCACCTCTCAGTCACATGGCATCACATGGGTACTGGTTACACACCACATTACTTGAGTCTGGTGACCGAGTGGTTAGGAGGCCACAGTGGAGTAACGGCGTTACATTGGTTCGATTTCTAATAGGTGACTGGAGTTTTTGATCACGTATGAAGTAGGTTGGTCATCTTGCCATGGCCCCTACACCTGAAGTGGGTAATATGGATACAGCATTGGGAAACTGATTCCATGATACGTCTGTAACCTGATAGAAGAGCACTGAATTAGCACAAAATTTCAGTCCTTAATAACTCCCCCGATGCACTGGGACTCACCCCATAACACCAGGATTACCAGCTCAGTACCACGACCATTTGTCTGCACCGCCATATACAGTGAACTAAACTATACTGGCTCATTTGCAGTATTTTGCTGTATTTTAATTTGTTTCGACCCTTTCCAGGACCAACTTAAATCCATTATTCTGTTTGAGTTCATTTCTGCCTTATTCTTATGTGGTCCTTCATTCCATCCTAAGACGCCTTTCATCTTGTACTCCTTAATTTCCTGTAATCCTCAGCCTCATAGCTTTGGTGGTAGTGAAGGGGGTGGGGGTGGGTGGGGGCATCTTCCCCCCCCCACACACATTTTGAGTACACTAAAATTTAGCATAACACATATGCAGTTATTTTTGTGAGACTTCCAATATTTAACTGCCAATAAAACCTCAACCCTGACGATCAGCGTTAGAGGTCATATATTAATTGTTGCAAGCCTACAAATTACTGAGATATAACCACAAGCAGCAGTATGTGACGTGTGTTGGACCTGTGACCAATGTTTTTGGTTAGCAAGGTTAGTACATGTGAGATCTCAGGAGTAATGGGATAGGCTTTGGTCATCGAGAAAAATCGGCCAGGTTTCCAGCTTTAACACTACGAGTTTGCTGGCAACCCTCTCCTTGTCTGATAACTTCAGAATCGACGAGACGGCCTCCGTTCACTCATAATAGGGTGCTTCTGAAATGTTTATACCTCGGTTAAGTATATCAACACTGTTGTGTGAAACTGAATTCACAACAATGTCATATACCATAATATAAATAATACAAGTAGAAAAAGTAATTATCATATACGGAAATGAAATATTCATTGATGGCAACCCAACCATTTCATTGGTCCTGTAATACTACATTTCTACTACGTAGTGGAAGTGAGGTTCTTAATATATGGTTGGCTCAGACTATAAATTAAGCCTAGTGGGTATCATGGCTCATTCAGTCTCTGTGTTGTCTTAAATTTATTATTGAGTAAATACTGGCATTCATCATGACAGTTCATCCAGTCAAGGAGACCGTCCCAAAACCAGGATGAGGTCGGACGTTGAAAGTAAAGCAGGCCAAGACATCTGCCTTCGCTACACATACAGGGAGTCAAGTTCTGTATTTACGATCTGCATAGCTGGATGTAGAGGACTTCAAAGTGAATTAACCATCCATTTTTCCTTACCTCTCCACACCCCTCCTCTGCTATTTCACTATCCTGCACTGAAACGTCTTCGATTCTTAAATTCTTGTAGTTAACGGATATTGAAAGTCTTGATTAATATTATGGCCGGACAATGTGTGAAGGACCGGACAATGTGTGAAGGACCGTAACACCTGTGTGGTCTGTTTGTTTAACTATCCATACCCTTCCCCCTTTTCCATCTGAACACACAGTTCACAGGGTGAGTACACGTTATTATAGACGAACATTTCATGCTAATCATTAAAGGTAAAATATATTTCCCAGGTTTAATGTGTAGCCTATATTTATTTGGACTTGAGAAAAAAACTAAGATCCAGGTGATTTTTCGAATTAATCTCCAAGAACCCGAGATAGGGGTAAAAAAAAAAAATGATCTTTAAAAAAAATATAAATTGTTTTACTCTGTTGGTGTTGCAATACTAAATTGGCGGGAACATTACTTGGCGACGGCATTTCGAGATTTCGACAGATCTTAATTTAGCGATCGGATTGTCGCCACATGCACAAATAACGGAGGCCACAGTATGTTTCATAAACACAACTTGTAACACGAGATTCTGCAAATATTTGTAGAGGTGGAAGAATATGTCATTCTCAGTAGAAAATCTTATATACACATATGCATTTTAACCCCTTAACCGCGGGGCGTCACTTTCGTGACGCTTGGGAGCAAGGGATCATACCGCGGGGCGTCGCTTTTGTGATTCTGTGTTATTTTGAATTCACCCGGGCTTTCAAGTGGGGGCTTGTATCATCTATCAGTACTGACAATGTCCAACACTAGTCAGCACTCCTAATCTGCCATCCATTGTTGACAATTTAGCCATTTCTCCCCGTTCTTGACTCCCCTCCCTACCCCCCCTCCATTACCCTATCCTCTCGCCTGCCCGGCCATGCTACGCTAAGTAAATCTTCCCTGGAATTTTTCACTGATTTCATCCATTGAAATAAGCCCTATGTCGTATTCTTATACCAAATAATATATACAAGAAAGAAATCAGGTAAGTGAGAGTGCCATACACCTGGAATTGGCTAATTATCACCTGACAACACCTCACGTGCACTCGTTCGCTAATTTTCGCTGTTTTTTTCCCCTTGAAATATGCCGTATAATCTATTTTCGTAATAAATATACATGTAAGGAGAGAAGGGAGAAGCCTAAGTGATATTTACATTCACCTGGAACTACCTAATTTATAATGTATTGTCTAGATTTCCTGCCAATCATATCAGTGCTACACAAAGCTGTTTCAAGATTTAACATTGGTAGCTCTGATTATATATCTCCTAAGTAGGCCTCTAATCTATTTTCGTAATAAATATACATGTAAGGAGGGAAGGGAGAACCCTAAATGATATTTACATTCACCTGGAACTACCAAATTTATAATGTATTGTCTAGATTTCCTGCCAATCATATCAGTGCTAGACTTAGCTGTTTCAAGAAGTAATATTGGTAACTCTGAATAACCCCTAAAGCAGGCCTCTAGGCTAGCTGGCCTGGCCCCTGCGTTATCAGTGTAGTCTCATCTTCCGAAGTGAGAGGACGTATGTTTCATCTTGCTGACTTCAAGGCCTTTTTTTCACCCCCATGCAAATGGCTCTGTGACCTTTGCCCCCTACTAAACCTCGTGTGGAAAGAGGTAAAGGGCTGACAATTGATAAAAGAGTGACTACGATCTTTCTATTGAGTAAAACAGTGCAAGTGGAATTGTAAATAATGTGTAAATAATGTGTAAACAGCAAGTGAAAGTAATGAATGTAAATATACGTGAACAATGGAAAATAGTTTTATAAGTTATTTCAAGTGACAGTGCATAACACTGTAAATAAAATAGAAATGTAAATAACGTAAATAAAATAGAGAACGTAAATAGAAATGTAAATGAGTAGTAGTATAAGAATACGAGTATATACCCTAGGAGTAATGAAAGTGAAAGTTTCACTCTAGCATGTCTGAATGCTATGAGTTATGAGAGTGAAGATGAAAGTGACATTCACTCTCAATGCCAGTATACAGGACGAGAAAGTGAATGCTACGTATTTTACTGAAAGAAATTGAATCCCTACAGTGACAATAAACTAATACTACTGAAGGAAACTTATGGATAAAGACTGTAGATATATATAAGTGTTATATAGTAATAGAAATATAAAGTGTGAGGGGTTTTATGAATAATAAATGACAGACTACCATGAGCGAACTAGTGCCAGTGCGACGATCAGACGCGCTCGTAATTTCCATTGCTTTCACAGTGTTTTTTTTTTTTTTGAGTATGGATCCCAAACTACTTGAAAATTGTAGAATAGTGTTTATAGTGTTTGTATCTGGCTGTGGTAATCATATTACGGGTTGTCGGGAAGTGTAAAGTGGAGACTTCGTAAAGCAGAGGATGGAAGGATGTTAATTGAGATGGATGCAGTAAGGAAGAGATGGGCAGAGTATTTTGAAAGATTATTAAATGTAGAGGAGGAAAGGGTGGCTGAGATTGTGGCGGATGGAAGGGTGCAAGGAATAAATGTGTTGGGAGAGTTGAATGATTCTTTGATCACGAAGGAGGAAGTGGAGAAGGCAGTAAAGGAGATGAAAACAGGGAAAGCTGCAGGTATGGATGGGTGTGCTGTGGAATGCCTGAAGGGTGGTGGAGTGACTATTGTTGACTGGTTAGTAAGATTGTTGAATGTGTGCTTTGAGAAAGGTATGGTGCCAGTTGACTGGGCAAGTGCTTGTGTGGTCCCGTTGTATAAAGGCAAGGGTGATAAGTATGAATGTACTAGCTTTAGGGGTATAAGTCTGTTGAGTGTTGTAGGTAAGGTGTATGGTAGAGTGTTAATTATGAGAGTTAGAGAGGGTACAGAGGGAGTGATTAGTGATGAGCAGTGTGGCTTTAGGAGAGGGAGGGGATGCGTTGATCAGGTGTTTGCTGTGAGACAAGTGTGTGAAAAGTATTTAGCGAAAGGCAAGGATGTGTTTTGGGCATTTATGGATTTAGAGAAAGCGTATGATAGAATTGATAGGGAGGCTTTGTGGACTGTTTTAAGATTGTATGGACTTGATGGTAGGTTACTAAAAGGGGTGAAAAGTTTTTATGTAAATAGTAGAGCATGTGTAAGAGTGGGAAATGCTGTGAGTGATTGGTTTCCGTGAGAGTGGGGCTGCGACAGGGATGTGTGATGTCACCTTGGTTGTTTAATATTTACATGGATGGTGTTGTAAGGGAGGTGAATGCAAGAGTTTTAGGTGGTCTGAGTCTGGTAAATGTTGATGGTGGAGATTGGAATCTGAAGCAGCTGCTGTTTGCAGATGATACTGCACTGGTGACTGATTCAGAGGAGAGATTGAGACAGTTGGTAGAGGAGTTTGGAAGGGTGTGTGAAAGGAGGAATTTGAAAGTAAATGAGAATAAGAGTAAAGTGATGAAGTGTACGAGGTTGATAGATGGTAGGGGGATGAATATAGTTTTGAATGGTGAGTTGCTTGAGGAGGTAGATTGTTTTAAATATCTAGGGTCACATGTTGCTGTGGATGGAAGAATAGATGCAGAAGTGAAGTTTAGAATAAATGAAGTAGGAAAGGTGCTGGGAGGAATGAAAAAAGTGTTTAAATGTCGTTCGCTTAGAATGGATGTAAAGAGAAGGCTGTATGAGGGTGTTGTGGTACCGACTGCATTATATGGGGCTGAAACATGGAATATGGGTGTAGCAGAGAGGAAAAGTTTGAATGTAATGGAGATGAGGTGTCTGAGGAGTATGTGTGGAGTGACGCGTATGGATCGGGTGCGAAATGATGAAGTGCGAAGGAGAACTAGAGTTGTTCAGGAGATGGCTGGTAGAGTTGAGCAGAGGGTGTTGCGATGGTTTGGGCATATGGAGAGAATGGATAATGAGCGATTGGTGAAAAAGATAACTAGATCTGATGTGAGAGGTGTAAGGCTGAGAGGAAGACCACGAATAGGATGGATGGACAGTGTGAAGAGAGCGCTGGATGCGAGAGGGATGTCTGTCGAGCAAGGAAGAGTGGCTGTGCGTGACAGAAATAAATGGAGAGAAATTGTGAATAAATAAGTGATGACGCAGCCCTGAGGGGATATTCTCCCGCATTTGGTCTGATCAGCTAGTCAGGTCAGGTGCGGGTAAGGGGATGGGTATGTTATGATGTGGCAGGGGTAAACCAGCTCTGCTGTCGGGCCCTGCTGCGGATGTCACTGATTGCATTGCGCAGTTGACCCTTGTGCGGTGTGGTGCGGTGAGGATCTGTCAGTTCTCCCCTTTGGGGCTAAGATGTGAATGAATGTGTTTAAATGGATGAGTAAATGGAGAGTGTGTCGTCCTGTCTCGGCTACCTCCCTTTCCTTGGGGGAAGCAGCCTAGGTATATAGATAGATAGATTTTTTGAGAGTCTGTCGGAGCCCAAATAACCCCGCGGCACACGCAAGTAATTGGTAAACAAGCCCGCGGTGTAGGGGTTAAGGATTACTTTAGGTGTGAGGTGGATTTTATAAATTACGCAACGTATCGGTGTAACATCACGGAGACGAGGCGGGTAGGGGAGGAGGAGCGAGGCTATCTAGGTGCCCTTGCAACTCTGTAATATTACGAATTTTATAAATGATTTTTGTGCAAGTTATGGAACATTACAGTAACGGTACCTTCAAATGGGAAGTCATGCTATTAATAGGCATTATGTAATTCACCGATATGGATTACATGAGGACAGTATGGCTGTAATTAACGAGAAAAATAATGTAAATGTTACGTGGCAACGTTTATTTGCCTCATGTTGAAAAACTGTGTTGAATATTCGAACATTGTGAGATCTTCTGTATGCGGGCGAGAGCACGCTATTTTTTTTTATTATCGCTACCTTATTATTATTATTATTATTATTATTGAAATTTTGCGCCCCTAAGAATTTTGCGCCCGGGGCAACTGCCCCTGTGGCCCCCCCCCCCACGCTACGCCACTGGCATAACCATCCATTTTTCCTTACCTCTCCACACCCCTCCTCTACTATTTCACTATCCTGCACTGAAACGTCTCCGATTCTTAAATTCTTGTAGTTAACGGATATTGAAAGTCTTGATTAATATTATGGCCGGACAATGTGTGAAGGACCGGACAGTGTGTGAAGGACCGTAACACCTGTGTGGTCTGTTTGTGTAACTATCCATACCCTTCCCCCTTTTCCATCTGAACACACAGTTCACAGGGTGAGTACACGTTATTATAGACGAACATTTCATGCTAATCATTAAAGGTAAAATATATTTCCCAGGTTTAATGTGTAGCCTATATTTATTTGGACTTAAAAAAAAACAAGATCCAGGTAATTTTTCGAATTAATCTCCAAGAACCTAAGATAGGGGTAAAAAAAAAAAAACGATCTTGTTTAAAAAAATATAAATCGTTTTACTCTGTGTTGGTGTTGCAATACTAAGTTGGCGGGAACATTACTTGGCGACGGCATTTCGAGATTTCGACAGATTTTAATTTAGCGATCGGATTGTCGCCACATGCACAAATAACGGAGGCCACAGTATGTTTCATAAACACAACTTGTAACACGAGTTTCTGCAAATATTTGTAGAGGTGGAAGAATATGTCATTCTGAGTAGAAAATCTTATATACACATATGCATTTTAAGGATTACTTTAGGTGTGAGGTGGGTTTTATAAATTACGCAACGTATCAGTGTGACATCACGGAGACGAGGCGGGTAGGGGAGGAGCGAGGCTATCTAGGTGCCCTTGCAACTCGGTAATATTATGAATTTTATAAATGATTTTTGTGCAAGTTATGGAACATTACAGTAACCGTACCTTCAAATGAGAAGTCATGCTATTAATAGGCATTATGTCTTTGAGAGAGGTGAAGTCAGTGAATGTACAGCAAGGTTGGATGGGGAGGATTTGGATTATGTGAGTACGTTTAAGTACTTGTGTAGTGTGATGAGTAAGGATGGAGGTTTGGAGGGTGAAGTGCTTGAAAGGGTACAGCAGGGAAGAAAGGTTGCTGGTTCTTTGAAAGCAGTGATAAGAAACAGGGAAGTGAGCATGGAAGTGAAAAAGTTACTACATGACAGTATTGTGATACCAACTCTAACGTACGGAAGTGAAGCTTGGACGTTGTTGGAAGGACACAAGTCAAGAGTGAGAGCAGTGGAAATGAGTTATTTAAGAGGAGCCTGTGGAGTCACATGGAGAGACAGGCTGACGAATGAGGATATAAAGGAGCGTTGTGGTGTGGATGTGGATGTGATAGGAAGCGTTATGAGGAACACACTGAGGTGGTTTGGCCATGTGGAAAGGATGGAGGGTGAAAGACTGACGAAGAGAGTGTATGTGAGTGAGGTGGAGGAGGGAAGAGGGAGGGGGAGGCCGAGGATGAGATGGAGGGATGGGGTGGAGAGGTATATGAGAGAGGGGGGTGTGAGTTGGGAGCAGGGCAGTGAAATGGCGGGGGACAGGGCAACTTGGAGGCGATTTGTTTGTGGCCACCCCAAACGGGATTGAGGCGTCTGGCAATAGATAGATAGATAGATAGATGTAATTCACCGATAAGGATTACACGAGGACAGTATGGCTGTAATTAACGAGAAAAATAATGTAAATGTTACGTGGCAACGTTTATTTGCCCCGTCATGTTGAAAAACTGTGTTGAATGTTCGAACATTGGGAGATTTTCTGTATGAGGGCGAGGGCACGGTGTTTTATATTATCGCTACCTTATTATTATTATTATTATTGAAATTTTGTGCCCCTAAGAATTTTGCGCCCGGGGCAACCACCCCTGTGACCCCCTCCCCCCCACGCTACGCCACTAAGTGATTGTGGAATGAGTCAGAAGTTTAAAACAAAACAGGGGACTTCTCTGCAGCGCATGCGTGGCTTGGGTGGTCAAAATGCTGAAAATATTTACTCATCATTAAGCCAACATGAGACTGAACGAGTCAAGATACCCACTAGGCTTAATTTGCGGTCTTAGCCAACTATAAATTAATAACCTCACTTTCACTAGGTAGGAGAAATGTAATATTACAGACCATTGAAATGGGGTTGCCATCAGTAAATATTTCATTTCCGTATATGATAAATCACGCTGTCGTAATTTTGTGTTCTATTTGTATTATTTATATTATGGTATGTGACATTACTGTGATTTACAGTTTCACACAACAGTGTAGATATTTAACAAAGAGAAATAGGCTTTTTAAACAGCGCGGGAATGATAAACTCGAGTCCACAGTGCCCTCTGTCGGATACTAGCTTTGAAAGCACCCCGTTGAAGTGGATAGGGGAGCGACGGGAGACTGGAGCTGACAGGTGGTTTGGTCTACTAATGGGTGAAGTTGGTAGAGATGGGATTTTCTTTGTTTTTCGCCAGTTGTAAATTTTCTGTAGACGGAAGTGGAAAGATAGTTGTTTCTTGAGTGTGCAGTAGCCTACATATATTCATCAACCTTACAGATTAAGCGCTAAAGGTCATCATTTGCTTGTTCTTTCTGTAACACTCATTTACGAGATCAGTATCTTGTCCGCCTCTCTCTCTCTCTCTCTGCATTAACCGTTCAGTAAGATCGTTCCTTGCTACTTTGTTCTGGCTAACTGTGGACATATTATAAATACACAATTAAAGTTAGGAAACAGACACGTACATCTCGTACAGAAAGGGTTAATGAAGGCTGTATCTCTTTCAGTTCAAAAAATCTCTCCTATGCTGGATGAACCACTGTCTGAAAGTGAACTTTGGTTTACAAATAGGTTTTGGATGTCACTCGCTAATATATATATATATATATATATATATATATATATACTGTATATATATATATATATATATATATATATATATATATATATATATATATATATATACATGCAAATGTGTGTAAATCTGCAAATACCTGTGCATTTTTTTATTTTGTGTGTGTGTGTGTGTGTGTGTGTGTGTGTGTGTGTGTGTGTGTGTGTGGCGCCCTTCACTGTTTTTACAACGATAGATATGGCCCACAGCCTACAAAAGGTTGGGGACCACAACTCTAAATTGTACTAGATCGTCTGGAGACAGCATGAATAAACTGCAAAATGGAGCACCACCATGCTGAAGGGGTTAACCAAATTCTGAATGAAACCTCGTAAAAATGGTATTGAGAAAACTTGGGATTAAAGTGTTTAAAATAAAGGCAACATCATCACCAACAATGTCATCAAGCAGTGCAAAGTTGGCATGATTTTATTTTTTCATTGTTTGACTTTAATATGAACTTTCTTTGTGAAGGCAGATAACGTCTCTCTGCACATGATAATGTGAGTGTGACAATTTTAAACTAGTATGGAAGTATGGTAAATGCATACTTTACTCTCAGCAATGTTTTATTCCAGTGGTATAACAAAGGCAGCATTGTTTTCCAAAAATGTAAATCGAATAATGTTGTTATCGTATGTCTGAATCAGCTGGGATGTTCATATTTTCAGCAATGACGCTTCCTACTCAGACTGGGCAACCACAAGTTAACATCTAATGAGCGTTACCAAGCTGCTTTTAAAGCCCCCTTCACACCTACATGATCTTTTAACCGACCGCAGCGCGATTAGGGATCGTGCTGCGATCAGGTAGTCATCGTTTGGCATCGCAACGCAGTCTAGCACATCGCCATGGAGTCCTGGAACTTCAGGATTTTTTAATGCTTCCATAAAAAAATCGTGGACCTAGGCGATTGTCAGATCCATCAGAGAGCAGTCGGGGTACAATCGGGTATCATCGTGATACGGTCCATTTGCAGTCCTGATAAATCGTGGTTTCATCGCCGGGGAAAAAAAACCGTTAACGAGATGTGGCAACAGCGTATATACAATTGGCATAGGCGCACACAGCCATAAAATGTGTGGCGTGTGACTCTCTCAAGTTCATAGTCTAGTGCGCGCGTGCCTTGACGGTAACATACAGTACGTGTCTGTCGGTGTCACCATGGCTGTAGATTCATGATGGCTGGCTCAGGGATTCTTGCTAGTATGGTGGTCACAGCTGATCTGATTCAAGGAGGGTTGTTGTTGTTGTTTTGATTCTCTCATTAGAGGAGACCGGGTCTTGCTGTAGCCCGGTTGGTGGTGGTTGGCTTCAGTGGAGTAAGGGGGAAGACAGGGCCTGGGGATTTTCCAGCACACACGCCCTGTCTCCTGGCTGTTTGTGATGTGTGTGTGTCAAGGAGGGGCATGGGGGGCTTTTTATATTGTGCCGGGGCGTCCACTGATGGTCGTCTCATAATCGCAATGTCGTCGTCCTATCGTCTTGATGCAATCGTTCTTATCCATGCACTGTCGGTGTGTAGTCGGGAACCGGAGATGACCGTTATTTTTCAATTTTGTACCCATCCGGATGCAGGCGCAGGGGGTTCCCAGTGCCATCTGGACACAATCGTCATTCGTCTCTGTGCGCGTAGTGTTATCAGATTGGGTCAAAAATCGCACGATTTCAGGGCGATTTCAAGCCGCTGAGCTGTCGTTATCACAATCGTGAAAGTGTGAATGGGGGCTTAAATAGTGTGAGATATAGATGCATATGAAACATGAGTACAGAAGTTGATCGAAGGGTAGAGGAGAGTGTGTTCAAATGGCTTGGTCGTAAATTGAGACTGGATGTGCATATAGAGTGGAGGGGAAGGGTACGGATAGTTATACAGACCACACAGGTGTTACGGTCCTTCACACATGGTCCGGCCATAATATTAATCAAGACTTTCAATATCCGTTAACTAGAAGAATTTAAGAATCGGACACGTTTCAGTGCAGGATAGTGAAATAGCAGAGGAGGGGTGTGGAGAGGTAAGGAAAAATGGATGGTTATGCCAGTGGCGTAGCGTGGGGGGGGGGGGCCACAGGGGCGGTTGCCCCGGATGCAAAATTCTTAGGGGCACAAAATTTCAATAATAATAATAATAATAAGGTAGCGATAATAAAAAAATAGCGTGCTCTCGCCCGCATACAGAAGATCTCCCAATGTTCGAATATTCAACACAGTTTTTCAACATGACGGGGCAAATAAACGTTGCCACGTAACATTTACATTATTTTTCTCGTTAATTACAGCCATACTGTCCTCATGTAATCCTTATCGGTGAATTACTTAATGCCTATTAATAGCATGACTTCCCATTTGAAGGTACCGTTACTGTAATGTTCTATAACCTGCACAAAAATCATCTATAAAATTCGTAATATTACTGAGTTGCAAGGGCACCTAGATAGCCTCGCTCCTCCTCCCCTACCCGCCTCGTCTCCGTGATGTGACACTTATGTTGCGTAATTTATAAAATCCACCTCACACCTAAAGTAATCCTTAAAATGCATATGTGTATATAAGATTTTCTACCGAGAATGACATATTCTTCCACCTCTACAAATATTTGCAGAATCTCGTGTTACAAGTTGTTTATGAAACATACTGTGGCCTCCGTTATTTGTGCATGTGGCGACAATCCGATCGCTAAATTAAAATCTGTCGAAATCTCGAAATGCCGTCGCCAAGTAATGTTCCCGCCAATTTAGTATTGCAACACCAACAGAGTAAAACGATTTATTTATTTTTTTTAGCAAGATCATTTTTTTTTTTTTTTTTACCCCTACCTTGGGTTCTTGGAGATTAATTCGAAAAATCACCTGGATCTTGGTTTTTTTCTTAAGTCCAAATAAATATAGGCTACACATTAAACCTGGGAAATATATTTTACCTTTAATGATTAGCATGAAATGTTCGTCTATAATAACGTGTACTCACCCTGTGAACTGTGTGTTCAGATGGAAAAGGGGGAAGGGTATGGATAGTTACACAAACAGACCACACAGGTGTTACGGTCCTTCACACATTGTCCGGTCCTTCACACATTGTCCGGCCATAATATTAATCAAGACTTTCAATATCCGTTAACTACAAGAATTTAAGAATCGGAGACGTTTCAGTGCAGGATAGTGAAATAGTAGAGGAGGGGTGTGGAGAGGTAAGGAAAAATGGATGGTTATGCCAGTGGCGTAGCGTGGGGGGGGGGGGGGCCACAGGGGCAGTTGCCCCGGGCGCAAACTTCTTAGGGGCGCAAAATTTCAATAATAATAATAATAATAATAAGGTAGCGATAATAAAAAAAAATAGCGTGCCCTCGCCCGCATACAGAAGATCTCACAATGTTCGAATATTCAACACAGTTTTTCAACATGACGGGGCAAATAAACGTTGCCACGTAACATTTACATTATTTTTCTCGTTAATTACAGCCATACTGTCCTCATGTAATCCATATCGGTGAATTACATAATGCCTATTAATAGCATGACTTCCCTTTTGAAGGTACCGTTACTGTAATGTTCCATAACCTGCACAAAAATCATTTATAAAATTCGTAATTTTACCGAGTTGCAAGGGCACCTAGATAGCCTCGCTCCTCCTCCCCTACCCGCCTCGTCTCCGTGATGTGACACTGATACGTTGCGTAATTTATAAAATCCACCTCACACCTAAAGTAATCCTTAAAATGCATATGCATATATAAGATTTTCTACTCAGAATGACATTTTCTTGTCAGGACTCCATATTATAATTACAAATCATAATAGATAGATAAATAGATAGATAGACAGACAGATAGAAGCAGCAAGTCAGATGATGAGAAGGTATTGTGTCTGCGAGAATCGAGCAGTGCTAAACATGCTTACACACTCTAATGCTTGATAGGCACACGACAGCGCCTCATGACCATACACACACATACTCACACACAGGCTTCTAGAACATTTCAACAACAGTGTAACACACGTGACACGACCCCTGCTACACCAGAATTTAGGAAGCAGAGCTCAGGAGGCTAGCCATAGAACCGACAGGTAGTAGGGAGAACAGGCTTAGGAACATGGAAGAGAGAGAGCGAGACAGGAGGTACCTTGAGGGACTCTACTTCACTCGTGTGTGAGACTTTATTAATATTTCCAAGACTAATAAAAATAGTCCCATACTATTCTTTACCTCTCCTGTCATTGCATGACAAATGGGAACGAAGATTATCTACAGTACTTACAAAGCTACTCACGTATAACAACCGCTCGTCCACAAGTCTAATATACAGTATATATAACTAATCTACAAAACTCCCCTACAAGAAGCTACAAAGTTATTCTGAGATATGGCGACAGCGAACGTATGAACCTCGTCTACGAATCTACAGTGAATTCCTACAAAATATCAAGATTGAAAACAAAAAATACCTCTCACAACCAACTCACAACCAGCTCCTGACAGTATTCTCTCCAACCAGCCCCCTCCGTCTCCCTGATCATCATGCTGATGTAGAGGTGAAGAGGTCACAGGACGTCTTGCCAGTAGTTTAACAAAATACTGATACAAACAATCTTGCAATTTCTACGACGAACCAACGAACTACAACAATCTACGATCAACTACAGTACAAGTAACAACTCTACGATGCGTCTGTATAATCTTCTACACGCTCCTACAAGTAGCGGCAGTCTTCATCCCACAACGAGTAAATCTATCTATATATCCATCCATCATCCAATCCTACATTGCCCCATGAGGAGCGTAGGAGCCCGGGGCTAGGCAGTTGGTCACATTTAAGATGAGTGACCAGCCTCACTCATCCCTGAGTGCATTACATCAGCAATCAACCCCAACCACCCCTTGGATATATATATATACACACACACTATCAATCAGTCTGTGTGTCTACTGTATGTCTGTCCTATCTATCTACCTATACTATATCTATATATCTATCTATCTATATATATATATATATAGATATATATATATATATAATATATAATATATATATATATATATAATATATAATATATATATATATATATATATATATATATATATATATATATATATAAAATCTCTTGGAAAGAATTAGCTTGGATTAGGAAACGGACTGGAGTAGAGGACGTAATCTGTTAAGAATAAGAATGTCACTTGTCGGGCCGTATTTGTATTAGACACGACAGCGAATGGACAAGGAAAGCAACAAACTGATTATTAACAGATTCAGAAAGACCAAGAACAAGGTCCAGCATGTAGGTGGTGTGATGAAATAAGATATTCCATCAAAGGGAGAGTGGTTCTGTGCGGTTTGCCACAGGGGCGTGGGAAGTAACACCATCTTGTGCAGTGTTTGTGATAAGTGGGTGCATAAGAGATGTAGTGGTATTAGAGGTGGAATGCGAGATAATGTTGGTTTCGTGTATGTAGTGTTTCAGGGAGAGCATAATTGTCAGGCGTGAAAAGATTGATCTTGCTGGTGAATCTCTTGAGTTTTTTTTTTTTTTTTTTTTTTTGGGGGGGGGGCATGTTATGTGCTGGAGGTGGGACTGGAGCTGGCTCAGCAGCCAAGGTAGGGAGTGGTTGGAGGAAGTTCAGGGAGCTGTTGCCTCTCCTGACATTGAGAAGGCTCTTCCTCTGTGCTAAGAGATTTTTGCATGCGGCATGTGTTAGGAATGTAATGCTGTATGGTAATGAGATTTGGGCAGTAAAGGAAGAGGATATTCGTAGGCTCGAACGTACAGAAATGATAGTGATTAGATGGGTGTGTAGTACGTCCTTAAATGCGAGGCCTGGGGGGGGGGGCTAGGTTTGAGACTGAAGTGCTGAAAGGAAAGATGAGACCGGAGTGTATTGGTGCTGTGATGAGGAGGGGTAGATTGAGATGGTTTGGGCATGTTGAGAGAATGGAGGATGACAGGTGGGTGAGGAAAGTGAGAAGTGTGAATGTCGGGGATAGGGATGGGAGAGGCAGACTGAAAAAGACCTGGGACGAGGTCATAGAGTATGACCTCAGGGATAAGAGACAGAATAGGGAGGCTTCCAGAGATCGAGCAGCATGGGGAGCCGCCATTAGGTGACCAAGGCCGACGCCTGAAGTCATGTTGGAACCTTTGTAAACGATACAAAGCAATACGATACAATCAAAAGAGACAGGGCTCCACCTAAAAACAAAGAGCAAGCTACGAAGACTGAAAATTCGTTAGAGATCTTAGGGTTCTGTAGTGGGGAAAAAAAAAAAAATAGCACAAGCCCAGGATATGTAGAAACGATGGGAATGACCTGTGTCGTGCAGTGGAATGTTATGGACTGATGATGTGATGATGGTGAAGTACATATCTATCTCTATATCTGTCTGTCTGTCTATCTACACACACACACACACACACACACACACACACACACACGTAATTATACTCTCGTTTTACCACCATCAGCCGTCGATAAATGCCAACATTCTCTCTCTCTCTCTCTCTCTCTCTCTCTCTCTCTCTCTTATAACCATATTAACTAAACAAAAGCCAACACCAGAATTTATGCATCACTATCAACATCAAGATTCGTCTCTGCTGTGGATCCACATCACTATTGTTATCACCCAAACTCCAGTCGATATTGTTCATCTTTCACATAAACATTTTTAGCTAGGGACGTTCTCTCTCTCTCTCTCTCTCTCACACACACACACACACACACACACACACGTCTTCCTACTGTCACCTCCACAGTAGTTACTACTGCACTGTGCATCATTGTCATCATAATTATACTCATGATCCTCCTCCTCCTCCATATCATCATCATCATCATCATCATCAATTGGAGTATGTGAGTAAGCGTTGTCTGAGTGTCTGTCTGTCCACATATGACTCCTTTGGGTTTCAACGTGCCATACATGAAAGGACGCGGAACGACGAGCTGTCAACGATGATGTAAACTTTAACTGCGTGCGGTCACTTGTACGCGATGTCGCACACTCTTGTGTCCGATTTTTCGCCAGACTTTGGGAACCATCTACATGTCATATCGCTGGGTAGAATGAGCTAAAGTTTCGCATGGACATGCCCGGTATAACAGAGCAGGTTCATGTCAAGTTTGGTGTCAGTGCATGTCGGGGGAGCATGAAAACCGAAACTGCTGAAAGTATTGTAACCTCAGAAAATGTAAGTTGATTCGACGTAGCAACTTAAGCTTCAGAAACAAGCGCAAGTGTGATGATGGAATGATGCAAGATTTGGATATAAGTAACGAATTGTGTGTGTGTGTGTGTGTGTGTGTGTGTATGTGTGTGTGTGTGTTGTCACAATGCCTAAGTGACATTTTTGCCTAAATTAAATACAAAACAGATTTATCAGGTCACTTCCCTAGGCAATATAGCCATTTCTTTTCTCTAAGTACTCTTTCTCCTCAGAAGTCCTCTCTGTTCGGATCATCCTCTTTTTTATATTTCTCTCTTATCTACTTTTCCGTTGTTCCTCCTGATCTCCCTTCCATCCCAGGATCTTCACATGTTACACCCCAAGAATAATCCGTTATTCATATTAATCGTCAATTCACCCTGTCCCCCCCCCCTCTCTCTCTCTCTCTCTCTCTCTCTCAAACTGAACAGAATCGTCTCTTTGCAAGAATAAAGCACAAAAATACACCATGGTTAATCAGGCTGCTCCACATGCTTCAACTCAAGCTCTTTTTACTGTGTAAAGCGGACAACTTTTACGAATATTATTATTATGGTGCTAGAGAGTGACGCCTTCATGTGGTGGCACCGATGTCAACAGGCGGCACTACTACCCGGTTATACAAGCGTCCGTCAATAATTTTCCTATCCCACGTAAGGTGGATGATGGACTTCAGTAGCAGAGCAACTTAAATCTGCAGTCCATAGGGGTGGCATTCAAATGAGCCTGGGGTTACTACTACTGCTACTACTACTAGTTACTATTGCTGCTACTGCTGTCACTACTACTACCAATACTACAACTGCTAATAGTTACTACTACTGGTACTACTATTACTACTACTAGCTACTACTACTGAAAATAAGAGACATGTAATTAGTTACACAGAAGTTAGGTAAGTTACTCTTAAGGGAATATGTGGCCTTCACATCACATCACCAAGCGTGATCATTAAATTAAACGCCGATTTTGAGAAGCGGATAGTTTTGCTGCCATGTTCTTATATTATTTTAAGACTTACATATTGTAGATGTGTCTTCCCTTCCCATAGACGTAATAAGGGCTAGAATAGTGTGGGCACAGAGGAACGAGGAACGTAGAGCTCCTTTACTTTTTTCAAATTAACTTTTTTTTTTTAAATCTTAGTTTGAGTCGTGTACAGTACATATACTATAATATACTGTTGGTTTCATTCGTTACGTGTATGTGATGATATATTTTTGTATATATTAGTACTGACGTATTCAAGTGCCTAGTGTCACCGAAATACTTCTTTTAAAATGAAGAGGTAGATTGGTACATAAATGATGAATGCATTCAGTATTTGTTCTTATATATAATCGGTACATAGTAATTTGTTTTCTGTAATATATGGTACGAAATAAAAGGTAGATTAATTGACTGACAACTACAACTACACACGTAAACCAAAAGTTGCCGAACGGAGCATTAACTGTTTTCCTGCACGTTATTTCAGGTAACTTCCTGTAACTTCACTGCTCTCGATAGAAACTCAGAGAACCAGACATGTTACTGCGGTTAAAACCACATTCCCGAAATAATGAAGTTCAATATTTACTCCACTTCCAGGCCAGGGTCAGAGCAACCAAAAGTTTTAAATAAGAAGGAGGAGGAGAACAATTGGTGCCAGAGTTAGGGGGACTTTCTGTACTTCTAAATGCTCCACGGGATTCTTGTTATATTTTGGACGGGGGATAAACATTCAGGTTCCATTGTCCAAAAATGATGAAAAATTCTTGTTGACTGTCTACATCTGATAGCGTATTCTTATTTGCATTATTCAATACTTTTATTTTTTATATACTTTTACAACTGGAGGGGGTTAATAATAGCCTACATTACCCCCTTTATTACGTCTCCCCTAAACAGGGTCAAGTAATCACTAACAACAAAAATAACCACATAAAAGTAATCGGACTGAATGGATTACATAGTTCCACACTGAATTCGATGCAAGTGTGTGGTGAAGAACGGTTTGTGTACAGTATTTCTCATTACAGACTTTTATGACACCAACAAAAATCGCAGGTGTGTTGATATCATGATTATTACGTTTATTTCACGGCTCCTATATGGCAGATTGCTGTGCAGTGGCTACGGCTATAATGTTAACCTCGAACAAACAGCATTGGTGCTACTGTCCCAAAACTCTACTGACTTTCCTCGGTTGTCCACTATTATGTTTGTAAAGTGGAACCCATTCTTTCCACTTCTCCCTTCCCTGATGTCTTCATTTTTGGTGATTTCAATGTTCGCCTTCAACTTTAGCTTTCCTCTCCACTCTATGATCAACCTGGTAAAGAAGCCTACCCTGTACATCTTTTCTATTTTTCTTGACCCACGGCAACTTGTACAGTTCCCTACCTGTATCTCTGCCCGCACCTGGAGAGTGTACCAGAATATTTGATCTTTTATTTAATCCTTTATTAACGCTCTCTCTCTCCACACACACAAAATATATATATATATATATATATATATATATATATATATATATATATATATATATAGGTAAATATCCATATGTTTGCTATATCCAGACGGGTTTAAGTCTGCGTAGGTGAGATTATGTCGAGCTGTGGATGATAGCTACAGTTGTAATTAACCCCTTTAGCACTACAGCCTTCGTAAAGTTTAACAAATTCGTCTATACATCCCTCACTTTTGCTTGGCGGAGATTTTCGTCCTTTTGCAGCGTACCCCACTTAGTTCATTGGCAGAATAAAATATTATCACAGTTCTACTATCTTCCATAGCACTTCTTCGTGACAAATATTATATTCTAGTGTTAATCTCTTGTTCCAGGTCAGTTTTCAAGAGATGATTTTTTTTTTTTTTTTTTTTTTTTTTTTTTTTTAGTCAAATGGAAGTGAACGAAGTATAGAAGTAGATAGAATAAGCTATAAATAACGTGCTGTTGTTGAAGGGATGAAAACTTCTGGAGAATTCGTAACACCTCTACCTAAGCCACTTATTTTGCACATTACACTCAACATCGTCTGGTATGTCCTTGATGTACTTGAAATGAAAGGTATATAAATTATACTGGAGAGAACGTTATCGCCAAGGAAGTGGTGCTATCAGGTCATGACACCTGGAATACGAGCCAGAGAGTGATGATCCTTACGTTAAATCATTTCAGTCCGGTGACTTGTTTTTCCTGTATTTAAGTCTGGTTACCTCCTGACGATTTTATGCAGGTGTTGGTGAGGTCTTTTGTGCTGAAGGGGTTATTGAAGGCTGTCTACCCCCTCCAGTTTTGTAATTAACCTGAATGAACTCGTTTGGTGATAGCAATAATAGAAAATAAAATACGTCATCGGAGTGAAGTGATTAAATGCCTACTACGCTCGCCCTCTAGGTTTTCTGCTTTACACCAACCATTCTGCACCCAGTTTGAGGTCGTTATGCCATTCCCATGGACTTCTGTAATGGATTCGGCATGTGCAGTCATCTTCAACGATCAGTGGATCAACGACGGACCTAAGTCTACTGATACCAAGCCAGATCACTTCCATCTAAAACGGGTCCAAGCTGGCGCAGGGGGAGGAGCATCGGAGTGACGTCAGCTGGAACGAAACCAAAGTTCAGTTGACGCCTGACCGTGGTGGTGAGTGGGTGTTTGCTGCACTCTCCAGATCATGACACATTTTTCAGTCCGAAGTGAGGGAAGGAACTGAAATGTGTGAGGGAAGGCATGGGAGTGTGAGGGAACCTACTGCTATGTTATACGGTTAAACGAGTCCGCACTTCTTCCGCTTCTTCGTTTTCCCTTATTATAAATATTTGAGTCTGCCCTTTTATACATTTTCTGTTATTTAAGCCGACTGACATCACACACAAGCCACGCCTCCCTGCGCCCTGAGGGAAAGTGAACCGACTCGGTATTAGTAGACTTAGGGACGGACAAATTTCATCGATGTGCGTTATAAGGGAGGGGTCCTGCCACACCCCTGCTTGATAACTGATAAATAAATTGTTGTTTCGGTAAATCACAAGAAGTAATATTGTTGAAGCATACAGATTTAAGTACATAGCTTGTAACTTGCTGAATAAGCTTTCAGTGATACGCGACTTATGAGGATCGTGATTTCGGCGTGGTCATATAAAACATTTTTCCTCTTAATTTTATCGCCTACGATGCAGACAGAATCATGAAGTGACCGTACTGAGACTGAACCTGTAAATTTTGGCAGGCGAGGCTCACCATTGACAACAGTGATTAGGGGGTACTTACGTAGTTGTATTTGGTGGTTGGACTGGGTTGTTTTCTGATGGGAAATGGACATGCTTAGTACTATTCATACATTAGGCCTGCCTAGGTGGAGGTGGTGGTTGGTGGCTTTGGTCTTCTCTGGTGCAAAGAGTTTGGTGGTGAATAGTTTCCTTGGGGAAATGTTTGGGGCGTTGTTGATAGTTCTGCCTCCTCCAAATTTTCATGATGATGAATTTTTGGTCGAACAAATAGTTGTTTAGTAATCGACATCTTGAGTATGAATAATCAGTTATTTGTTCTGCATCACTGAAATAATTGTTTGAATCCTCTGGCTGTGAATTACCTAATGTGGAGGGGGCAATGCTTGTGCGCCTTCTGATTGAGAATTATTGATTAATAAGGCAGAGAATAGGTCTATGTCGTCAGTACGAGGAATTATTAGTTTTCATGCTGCTTCATTATTATTATTATTATTAGTTTTCATGCTGCTTCATTTTTTCTTTTCCTTCTTCCTTTTTTTTTTTTTGCAAATATTAATCAATTTTCATTTCAAAGGATGAGCTGTTGTTGTAGCACATGAAATAAATGTATAACGCTTTGATACGTAGCAAATGTTTGGCTACATATGTTAAAATATTTTGTAATAATATAGTCATGCGCTGGCGTTTCCTATTCAAGGTTGTGCTATCGTTGACGTGCCCTCCTGGTTGCTGATGTCGTTCGTGTAGGCCTACTATGTTTGCACTTTTTCTTCTTCAGGAAGATCAGGGTTAGGCTAGGTTTGTTTTCCTTAGTATCAGATTAGATTAGTTTGATAGTCAGTGAAGTTAATCTGTTAGGTTAATATAGGCTAAGTTAGATGAGAGAGAGAGAGTTTTATATTTCTGCTTGGTGATAGTGTGGGAGCGAGCGATGAAACATTTTTTCTCAACAAAAGCGTGCAGGAGACCTCACAAAGCAAGAATAATGTCACTCTTATTGTCACTGGCGATTGCCTCTAAAACTGGGGGGGGGGGGGGAGTTACGGTTAGGTCAGTTTACAGGGATTTCCGTTTCTTTTGTTTATTAAGTTGTTTGTGGTGCTGTTGGGTTTGTGTATTTAGTTGCTGTTTGTTTTTTGTTAATTTTTTGATGCTGTTTGTTTTGTTTACTTAGTTGATGTTGGTACTGTTTTGTTTACCTAGTTGCTGTTGGTGCTGTTGGTTTTGTTTACTTAGTTGCTGTTGGTGCTGTTTTGTTTACTTAGTTGCTGTTGGTGCTGCTTTGTTTACTTAGTTGCTCTTGGTGCTGTTTTGTTTATTAAGTTGCTCTTGGTGCTGTTTTGTTTATTAAGTTGCTCTTGGTGCTGTTTTGTTTACTTAGTTGCTGTTGGTGCTGTTTTGTTTATTAAGTTGCTGTTGGTGCTGTTTTATTTACTAAATTGCTGCTGGTGCTGTTTTGTTTACTTAGTTGCTGTTGGTGCTGTTTTGTTTACTTAGTTGCTCTTGGTGCTGTTTTGTTTACTTAGTTGCTGTTGGTGCTGTTTTGTTTATTAAGTTGCTGTTGGTGCTGTTTTGTTTATTAAGTTGCTGCTGGTGCTGTTTTGTTTACTTAGTTGTATTAAGTTGCTGCTGGTGCTGTTTTGTTTACTTAGTTGCTGTTGGTGCTGTTTTGTTTATTAAGTTGCTGTTGGTGCTGTTTTGTTTACTAAGTTGCTGTTGGTGCTGTTTTGTTTATTAAGTTGCTGTTGGTGCTGTTTTGTTTATTAAGTTGCTGTTGGTGCTGTTTTGTGTAATAAGTTGCTGTTGGTGCTGTTTTGTTTACTTAGTTGCTGTTGGTGCTGTTTTGTTTATTAAGTTGCTGTTGGTGCTGTTTTGTTTACTAAGTTGCTGTTGGTGCTGTTTTATTTACTAAGTTGCTGTTGGTGCTGTTTTGTTTATTAAGTTGCTGTTGGTGCTGTTTTGTTTATTAAGTTGCTGTTGGTGCTGTTTTGTTTATTAAGTTGCTGTTGGTGCTGTTTTGTTTACTAAGTTGCTGTTGGTGCTGTTTTATTTACTAAGTTGCTGTTGGTGCTGTTTTGTTTATTAAGTTGCTGTTGGTGCTGTTTTGTTTATTAAGTTGCTGTTGGTGCTGTTTTATTTGCTAAGTTGCTGTTGGTGCTGTTTTTCTTTTTTCTTTTGAGGGGGTGAGAGATTTACCGTCTGCGAATTGCCACCAGGACCTTGATAGCCTGCTCTTGGGTCCCGTGAGATTCAAAGAGTGGTCGTTATGTTTTTAGTGCTTTATTTACACCCACGCACTAGCGCCTGGGTGTATATTTATTCTCTCTCTCTCTCTCTCTCTCTCTCTCTCTCTCTCTCTCTCAATAACCACAGACTATATTCCCTGGGCTAGATTCCGCAGTGGGCTAGCTGCTCCTCACTCCCGCCCGCCCAGCTTTCACAGTGGCCAGTTCGAAAAGAGATCACGGAAGTTTAGTGTGTCTGCAGCATTAGCACTGGGTGGGTGGGTGTCTCCTGCCTCCTGCTCTCCCTTACACAGTCTTGGTAACATTACTCCTGTGCGTTATGACCCAGTTCTTTAGGAAGTTCTTGACATTTTAAATACCGTTATGATTAGTAATATATTGTGATTAGAAGAGCTATTTGGTGGTAATGATAGTTATCTTTCTGTGATTATGATTGTAGTTATCTCATTGTAATGGTAGATAGGTTATCGTAGTGTGATGGTAGTTATGCGAATCATGATTGTTAAATGATGGTAGTTATTATGATGGTAACTTAGTTATATAGCGGTAATCTCAGTGTTATGGTATGGGTAGTTATTTAAGAGTGATGGCAGCTATATGATGGTAATTATGTCATGGTAGTTATCCCACTATCAGTTTTTTGTCATGGTAGTTATTCCAAAGTGGTGATAATTAAATGATGGTAATTATCTCATTATCATAATTTTCCCAGTATTATGGTAATCACAGTGATGTAGACAAAATGGCGCGGTATTATCTTTATGTATACGTGTGAACTCTCAAAAACGTACGGATAATCCTTGTTTTAAAGGTAGTATTCATATAGTCAGTCTTCATCACTGTCGTTTCTTTCGCAGTTTCATTATGCAGGTGGTAATGTGAAGGAAACGATAAGCAAATCAGAGGCAGGTGTTCAGCCTATGAAACCAGGACACGAATGATGCTGCAGAATTGGCAACCATGTCGGTGTTAGGAGGGAAAGTAGGAGGGAAAGTGTGAATTTGTAGACCAACTTACGTTCACCGACTTAAAATGCAAAATGAATAAACGTAAATAGATACATGCATAAATGAATAATTAATTACAACGAACAGTGTCAAGGCTAGAACCGAAGAATGGGTTTTGTCGGATTGGTTTGGTGGAAAAAAATAAATAAATAAAAATAACCTCAGTTCTTGTCTTAACGTGACTGGCATTTTCGACCTACGCCTTTTACCTTATTGTATAGTCTTGGTTACTACGCCATTTTTTAACACCATGTTTTCCCCAGATCTTCAGTTTTACACACACACACACACACACACACACACACACACACGGGCGATCAGTTCCTTCAGTCTAGTGATATATTACTCATTATATTTCTCGCATCTGCAGATAATATTGTTGAAACTAAGAAAGATCTGTTGTAGTGAAAATGTTTATCATATCTACTCCCTCCAGTACAAAAAGTGTCCCTTAGGCTGATTAAATGCATCTAAAGGTAACCAGGAATAAAATGAAAGTTGCGTCGTCGGCGTGAAGGATTAAGCGCGTTCCGAAAGGCTAGTAGGACGTTGACCTTAACGATGAAGTTTATTTTGTCTCTGCATCTCTTTCCCCGTCGCTCAGTGGCAGAATATACTGCTCTATATCCTGTACTCAGCACTTCTTTGTGACTAGCACCGCATCCTAGCGTCACCCCGTAGCTGAGTGGCGGAACATAAGGCCTACATCCTTTACACAGCACTTCTTTGTGCATCCCAGCGTCAGCCTCTCAGCATTCAAGTTGGGGAGCAATATTAGTCCAAGTTAAAATGGAGAGTATAATCATTGGCGATACATATGGTCAGACTTTATTCATACACCATACCTCTCTCTCTCTCTCTCTCTCTCTCTCTCTCTCTCTCTCTCTCTCTCTCTCTCTCAGCAAAATTTCTTAGGAGAGGAAACCTACCCCACCCTGCCCCCACTAGCTACGCCACTGGGTTCATTAAGATGTTAGTTATATTTTAGGTATGTGATGGTAGTTATTTCAGTGTGATGGTAATTGTCTCTGTGATTCAGTTCATTCCATTTTTGTTTTATTCGTTTGTTAATCGTTTGTCGTAGCAGTTGTACCGTTCTCTATACAATTTTGCGACCCCTAGTGTGAAGTCTGTCAAAAAAGTTTCGCACTCTTGGGGATCGAAGATTATGAAAACGAGTTAGATTTACAGACGCAGTGGAATCTATTAATATATTTCCTCAAACAATATACCACCCAGTATTTTGACGATGTATGCGATTTTGAGTTCTGATAATTACCAAGGACAATATTTGCGCTCACAGTCACAGGGGGCCCCATGTACTACAGTGCATGGTCCTTGTTTAAGAGTGATACGTACGGTAAGAGGGCTGATACTTTTTTTTTTAGTTGACTGTACATGCAGCCCCAGCCTATAACTCAAGGGCATTGAAAGAGATGCCTCTCACTGCACACTCCATTATACCTGTTCTACTCTACCGTGGCTTACTACTGCCATCTCCTTAAATGTCCAGGAAGACATTTCATTTGGTGGGAGGGGGAGGAGTTTGTCCCGAAAATGCACAAATTTATCTCCAGTTAATTACAATTAAATATGCATAATACACGAATATATGAGTATATGTAGACGTGTATGGCATGTAGGAGGACTACTGGGCCTTGAGAGCAGGCTGTGAAGCCTATGCCCAGAGTCGGACACATAAAATATATATATATATATATGTGTGTGTGTGTGTGTGTGTGTGTGTGTGTGTAAGTAAATTCTGTGCTTAAAATTCCATCATGCGATTTATATGAACAGAAATACTGGTAGTGATGAATGAATGTGTATCAGACTAATCCGAAAACAATAAATGTGTTTACTTACACGTTAAGGAGAATACTTTATTAATGCATCGATTCAAACAGTTTTAACCATAATTCCTTTCAAAGGTACCAGTTGAAGGATGTGCCCTGTTTCCCTAGTCCTGGGATGGCAGCCGTCCCCCCAGACCCCTACCTCATTTTTTCTTAGCAAATTTATAAACACTATAAAATTATATTGGTTATGAAGAAATGTTATAAGAATTCTTTAAAGCCATAGTATTGTCAAAGTCTGCCATTGAGGTTCATGAAGTAGGCTGGAAAGGGAGAAAAATCTGGGTCAGGTTAAGGTGAAATAGTTATAATTGTGGACCCGTATCGATGGAGTCCAATGCTTTAAGTTAGGGTAGGGCTACTCAACTGGCGGACCGCGGGCCAAATCAGGCCCTTGAGTCGTTTTTCATTGGCCCTTAGACTCGGAAGAATGCAAATAAACAAACAAGCATAAACAGAAAATTATGCATTTTTCTTTTATGTGCTTAACTGAAAATGTAGAAGCAAAGTCTATATGAATTTTTCGTTTCGTTCCGTGTACAAGTGTTTAGATAGAGGAAAAATGGAACTAAAATAAATGTATGGCCCATTTATCATCCCGAGTTTCATAATGCGACCCTACATCTAAGGTACTTGAATAGCCCTGAGGTAGGGCATCTTATTATCTTTCTTCCGAGATGTAACGAGGATGGGGTCAAGTGGGGCTTGAGGCCTCGAAAGTAACACCAGATATATTAATGACACACACACACACACACACACACACACACACACACACACACACACTCGGGAACAAAGTTTCTGTCTTCCATTTGTCCAAAGAACGCATTACACATAAACACTGGCAGCTTCCTCTGTGCATGTGGGAGCGGTTGGTACGATTACAGCGATGATTTGGGTGCATTCACTCTTTAACTTGCTTGATTCCGAGCACAAAATGATGCTGCAGGGGGACGCTTTGAAACATTTAACCCCTTCAGTCCGATTACTTCTTTCTTGAATTCTTGCTACGTGACAATTTTACTCACCCTCTCGTACTAAAGTGGTTAAAGATGCCTGTACCTAACCTCTCGTGTTCAGTAAGTCTCTTTTAATTAATATATAAGTCGTCTGAAAGTTGATCGAATGAAAAACAGTAATAAAAAGTACGTCATCGGAGTGAAGTGATCAGGCGAGATTAGTCTGTGCGATCCAAACTACACGTTTCATAGCCATCCCAACCATCTGTTCATCCATCCATTCACCCATCCACCCACCCACCCACCCACCCATCCATCGAGCAGTCTGTAGGCTTTTCACTATAACCTGGCCTAAAATTGGCTTTTCCGCATCTTGAATGCTAACTTGCAAAAATATGAACACGAAAATACATGATGCTAGTGACAGAAACGTTCTCTAAAAAAAAGAATGTATAGCCGTAACATTGTTCTTTTCTGCCACTGAGCTACGTGAAAGAAGTTGCAAAATGACGAAAATCTCAGTCAGGTTAAGGTGAAAGAACTGTCGTATTGACCCATCATGAGTGTAGGGACCCGGGGCTAGGTTACCCACATAAGGTGAGAGAGACCAAGAGACCGGTTGCTCTTCCCTAATTAGCATAACGTGATCAATAAACCCCAACCACTCCAAGGAACTGATAAAATGAAAGGAGCATGGTTAGTGACGGGGATGAGGCGCTTGTAAATTGATATATTTTGCACTGTTGGATGATTGCAGTCGTAGGATTCTTCTCTTTAGTGTTGAGGCTGTGCACTTCGAAAATTGCCCCAAATGATTGATATATAGCTATTCGTATTAAGGGTGGCGTTATTAACTTTTGTGTACAACTCTTACGTACCTAAAGTTTTTTACTTTTCTTCCATAACATTCCATATCATATTACGCGGAAAATGCGGCGGGATATTTCCGTGGAGTTTCACATCTTTGCAAAAAGAAAAGAGAGAGGGGGGGGGAAGAGCACATCTACAGTCCGACTTTTCTTACTTCACTGATGCTACGAACAGACGATTTTATTCAGCAGAAGATGATACTGTAGTTAGTTTCGGTGGTGGTGATGATGGTGATAGTAGCTGAGGAGGTGGTGGTGGTGGTGGTGATAGTGGTAGCTGTGATGATGGTGGTTGTTTGTGTGTGTGTGTGTGTTAATGTGTCTGCCTTTTGGCGAAGGCTTCATTCAGGTCCTATCCCCAAGGCATATCACCAAGGCCCAGTAGTCCTCCTACATCTCCACATGTCACCACTTCGGCGCTAATACCCACCGTCCATACTGAATACATGCTAGGGCTGTCTCATACAGGACTGGCGTACTGGTATTAGCAGAGAGGAAAAGTTTGAATGTAATGGAGATGAGATGTCTGAGGAGTATGTGTGGAGTGACGCGTATGGATCGAGTGCGAAATGATGAAGTGCGAAGGAGAACTGGAGTTGTTCGGGAGATGGCTGGTAGAGTTGAGCAGAGGGTGTTGCAATGGTTTGGGCATATGGAGAGAATGGATAATGAGCGATTGGTGAAAAAGATAACTAGCTCTGATGTGAGAGGTGTAAGGCTGAGAGGAAGACCACGAATAGGATGGATGGACAGTATGAAGAGAGCGCTGGATGCGAGAGGGATGTCTGTTCAGCAAGGAAGAGTGGCTGTGCGTGACAGAAATAAATGGAGAGAAATTGTGAATGAATAAGTGATGACGCAGCCCTGAGGGGATATTCTCCCGCATTTGGTCTGATCAGCTAGTCAGGTCAGGTGCGGGTAAGGGGATGGGTCTGTTATGATGTGGCAGGGGTAAACCAGTTCTGCTGTCGGGCCCTGCTGCGGATGTCACTGATAGCATTGCGCAGTTGACCCTTGTGCGGTGTGGTGCGGTGAGGATCTGTCCGTTCTCCCCTTTGGGGCTTAGATGCGAATGAATGTGTTTGAATGGATGAGTAAATGGAGAGTGAGTCGTCCTGTCTCGGCTACCTCCCTTTCCTTGGGGGAAGCAGCCTAGGTATATAGATAGATAGATAGATTTTTACGACATGTCGGCGGGTCTGCTGGTAGATTAGTAAAGTCTACTTTCTATGAAATTCAAATCCATATCCCCGCCCCAGCGGGGATTTGAACCGGGGTCCATTAGGACTGCAGGCTACCTCTCTACCGTTTGAGCCAACGCCTCCCCCAAATAATAATTGCCTTACTTTCATACATTAGAGTTTAAATGCACAAGAAGACTCACGGGTCAAAGGTAGTATGACAATTAGGCGACACACACACACGTATATATATATATATATATATATATATATATATATATATATATATATATATATATATATATATATATATATATATATATATATATATATATATATATATATATATATATATATATATATATATATATATATATATATATATATATATATCCATCGTCCAAGATGTAGTGCTGCTCTCGGGTGTCTGCGATTTCCTCTCCTCCCTCCTTTCCTTCCTTCCTCTTCTGTCTTTCTTTATTTCATTCTTTCCTCGTCCTTCTGCCTGCGGGTAACATTACACTCCCTCTTCTGTCTTTCTTTCCTTCATTCATTCCTCTTCTTCTGCCTATGGGTGACTCTACACTGAGTGACAAGCCAAATGATTTCCTGTTCACCAGGAAACCATTTACTATGCTGGGTGGTAACCATATAACCAAATTATGACAACTGGTGGTTTAGTGGGTAATTCCGGTGCTCCAATCGGATTGAGCCAGTGAAGGTTTCCAAGGGGTGGTTGGGGTTATTGCTCACGTAATGCCACTCAGGGATGAGTGAGGCTGGTCACTCTCATCTTAAATGTCAGGACTAACATGCCTAGCCCCGGGCTCCTACGCTCCTCATGGGGTAAAGTAGGCTTGGATATATATATATATATATATATATATATATATATATATATATATATATATACATATATATATATATATATATATATATATATATATATATATATATATATATATATATATATATATATATTATATATATATATATTATATATATATATATATATATATATATATATATATATATATATATATATATACATATATATATATATATATATATATATATATATATATATATATATATATATATATATATATATATATATTATATATATATATATATATTATATATATATATATACATATATATATATATATATATATATTATATATATATATATATATATATATTATATATATATATTATTATATATATATATTATATATATATATATATATATATATATATATATATATATATATATATATATATATATATATATATATATATATATATATATATATTGCCAGACGCCATAATCCCATAAGGGGTGGCCATTTGACTTTGAGTTAGTTGTTTTACGGGGAGGGGCACTAACCCTCCACCAACCCACTTGTTGACACGTAGGGAGCACGTATGTTTGGTTATATGGTTACCACCCAGCGTTGTAAATGGTTTCTTGGCTTACAGGAAACCATTTGGCTTGTCACTTAATGTAAAGCCACCTGTAAAGGAAAGAAAACCAATAAGAAGTGACAGGAAAGATGGGAGAAATAGGAAGAGAGGAGGGCAGGCACAGAAAAAGAATGATAAAGGCTAAGGAAGAAGTAGGCAGCACTACATCAAGTGAGTGGATGATGGTGAGAAATAGGAAGAGAGGAGGACAGGCACAGAAAAAGAATGATAAAGACTAAGGAAGAAGTAGACAGCACTACATCAAGTGAGTGGATGATGGTGAGAAATAGGAAGAGAGGAGGACAGGCACAGGAAAAGAATGATAAAGGCTAAGGAAGAAGTAGGCAGCACTATATCAAGTGAGTGGATGATGGTCGCCACCACATATATATATATATATATATATATATATATATATATATATATATATATATATATATATATATATATATATATATATATATATATATATATATATTGCAGGGGCTCAGATATAAATATGTTCGAGAATCAGATCACTGAGCTACGAAGGAATAAAAGGACAACCCTTGGAGATCTATGCAGACCCACTCAGTATGACTTGGCGGCCCAGTTTTGGATCGCGACCCAGGAGTTAACCACTGCTTCTCCGTTGTTTATATTAAGGTGTTTCATAAAACTTAATATGCCAAGTTTTCAAGGTTTGTGGACCAACTACTCGACAAGTAACTTTAGTAGGTGAAGATTGATGGATGCTTGCTGTAGGCTTAATACAAGTGGTTTTGGAACATAGCCTGTCTGGTATATGCCTGAGGATGGAGGGGATTCGAATCCATGCCCCTGGTGCACTGCATGTGTAGGCCTACATGTGATTCTGCTACCGAGCTACAATACCGTACATAGACTGTTCTACATATGTCTCAGTTGTGAACTACACATGTTCTCTACAACTGTACTGTGGAAGTAGCAACGCTTTTGGAGTTGTGAAGATAATCATTAGTACGAATGGAAACGTGACTATCCACAAAGCTTAATGAGGAGCAACAAATTTTGCGTGTAAAGCGTATTTATTATTATTATTGTTGTTATTATTATTATTATTATTATTATTATTATTATTATTATTATTATTATATCACTCATCTTAAATGTTGGGACCAACTGCCTAGCCCCGGGCTCCTACGCTCCTCATGGGGCAATGTAGGATTGGATGATGGATGGATGGATGAATTATTATTATTATTATTATTATTATTATTATTATTATTATTCCTGCGAAGCAGGGTGGTATTTTTCTCCGCTACTTGCCTTATACCGTTGCGCGAGATGCAGCCTGTGTGTGTGTGTGTTCCATAACGCATCTAGGCAGTTTGATGAATATGAATGAAACATGCCAGGTGAATTCGTCTGGTTACTCCGAATGTCTTCCACCATATACAATTTTCCAACCATGATGTTTAGGGAGGGTCGCCCCCCGCCCCTCCCTTTCACCAAATAAAAAAAAATTCTTAGAAGTAATGAAAGGAGGGCATATATGGCTTTGATATCTTGGTACATGTTGTACAATGGACTCTTGTCCGTAATGCGATATTTTGGGATCGTGCCCCCCCTCCCCCCGTGATTCTTGGGAGGTCAGCCCCCCTCCCAAAAATAAAAACGATCAGAAGTAGGAGAAAGTGAGCGCATGTATTTCAGCGAAACTTCTCAGGTCTCCTCGTCTGGTTTCTTGATAATGTATTCCACTATATAAAAAAATTTCCGCTATTATTTTTAGGGAGGTAAGCCCCCCTTCAAGAGTTATATAGGATACAAAATAGCGGAAGGAAGGCACATATTTTCGTTCATGTTGTAGAATGTGCTTCCATCCGCTGCTGCTACTACTACTACTACTACTTTTATAATCACTACTACTACTACTGTACTGTAACTCTCGATTCTTGTAGTAGGAGTTAAAGATGAATACAGGGAGTTGACCTTGATTTATTATCTTCAGAGAAAATCTTAAGTTGAGCAGGGTATGTATTACAGAGACTTAATATACTAAGTCTAGTTGGACCCCTGTTCTTGTTCACTCTTTGCACTACCTGTCGGTTCTATAGCTAGCCTCCCTCTGAGCTCTGCTTCCTAAATTCTGGTGTAGCAGGGGTGGTGTCACTTGTGTTACACTGATGTTGGAATGTTCTAGAAGCCTGTGTGTGAGTATGTGTGTATGTCTGTGTATTGTCACTAGGCGCTGTCGTGTGCCTATCAAGCATCCCTTGAGTTAGAGTGTGTAAGCATGTTTAGCATTGCTCGATTCTCGCTGACACACTACCTATCTCACCCCCTGACTTGCTGCTTCTATCTGTCTGTCTGTTTATCTATCTATCTATCTATCTATTATGATTTGTAATTATAATATATAGTCCTAACAGTACAACAGCTGCTGCTACTACTACTATTACTATTACTGCTACTACCAGTACTACTGCTACTTTTATAATTACTACTACTGCTAGTACTATACAACAGCTGTTGCTGCTACTACTACTACTACTACTACTACTATTGTACAACAGCTGCTGCTGCTACTACTACTACTACTACCACTACTACTACTACCACTACTACTACCACTACTACTACTACTACCACTACCACTACTACTACTACCACTACTACTACTACTACTACGCACTGAGTGTAGCTTGGGATATCACCCCTGCACATGCGACTGTGCCACCATTGAGGTCATGTAGCCTTTACTTCGGGATACTGGCTTCTTAATGACGCAGTAATATTAGTTTGTAATTCTTTCAAATCGGCATGCACGTCGCAGGATTGGACATGCAATTTCAGTTTTCTCTGAATGCACTGAGAGAATTTGCACATCTTTATTTATTTATTAGTTATTTTACTATTTTATTTATTTTACAACAGCCACATCCAGATTATTCCCTTCAGTATGTAGGGGACCGAGGCTATCCTACGGTAGTCCAGAACATTTAAGAGTAGGAGATGAGCCTTCATCCCTGGCAGCATTTTGCTGAAGAGAAAACCACCCCTACCCTCTAATATATGAATTGTTTTGGGTCAGGCAGGGCCAGCTGCGACACTAGTGCCCTACCAGTAATAGCGCGTATATTCTAACTTGCAAAGATCTCTAACTTTTCCACCTCTTTTGATGACAAAATGTAGAAAATGTGGTCAGACTGGAGATTTAATTTGACTAATAACCAAAGAGACTCATTCGTATACTCACTGAATGTCATGCAACCCTCACGTAAAACCCTGTGTAAAAAAGTTAATAATCTGATACAATTATTCCAGTAGAAATATTTTCGAGACCCTACTCCTTCCCTTAACCCCACCTTTGTTATACCAGCTGATCGTGAATATACCTAAATGCGAGAAATATGTATCCTGTAGACATTTCCCACCAGTATAAATGAACGCTGGAGAGACTGCAAGAAATGGGCTGTGTAACAAGAGGCGCGCCACCTGCAATGATCTTGGCCCGTATTCTCGTCTGGTAAGGAGGTTCCCTAACACCTCCTCATTAACGATAATTTTGTTTTCCAAGTTACTTACTAATATCCCTTGGTTTCCTTCTGTCTTTTCAATATCGACATAGATTGTATGATTAACACACACGAATATAGTAACGGAGCAGGATCAGAGATAAATAGGTAAGGAAGAGGTGTTAGTAAGCTTCCTAACCTTACTAGAATAGCGCCCCCTTGAGATAGCTACAAATTGAGGCTGCGACTCTAATGGACGTACCGCCGAGAGTTACGGTACGCTATTTGTTTGCTGTGGATGCCTGTCGGTTGTGTTGTTTAGAATGCTGAAAACGATGGGTGTTTTCTATGGGCGAATTTTTACAATCAGGAATTTTGATAATGCTCCCCCCACCTCTCTCTCTCTCTCTCTCTCTCTCTCTCTCTGTCTATCTATCTATCTATCTCATCTTATCTCATCTCATCTCATCTCATCCCAGGTTGTACAGACGACAGTGATCATCCCCAGTTGAGAGCAAAATGTCTGCAGACGGTGAAGAAGTGCTAAAAGATGCTCTGTCCAGCTCGCGTTTCTCCGCCGTGGACTATACCATGTTCACGCTGATGCTGGTGGCCTCGGTGGGCATCGGCATATACAGCGCCATCGTCAGCAGGGGCAAGGAGTCCACACAGGAGTACCTACTGGGAAGCAGATCCATGTCACCCTTCCCTGTTGCTTTGTCACTGTTGGGTGGCGTTGTGTCATCGATATCTGTATTAGGTAAGGTGAGCGAACGCGCGCGCGCAAGCACGCACGCGCACGCACACACACACGCACACACACACACACGCACACACACACACACACACACACACACACACACACACACACACACACACACACACACACACACACACAATGTGTCACTGTTGGGTGGCGTTGTGTCATCGATATCTATATTAGGTAAGGTGAGCGAACGCGCGTGTACACACACACACACACACACACACACACACACACACACACACACACTTATTTAATTGTTTGTCTGTGTGTGTGTATGGTGGGGGGGAGGGATTCTGTCTAAGGTCACACTATGGCTTGAACATTAAAAAAACTTTATCTATTGTACACCACCTTCTCTGTCTTGTAATCTTCAACTCACCGCTGGATACATACCTGCCACTACCACCCAGCATGCAATGTATATTATTTAAAAAGCTGTACATAAGGTATCTTTCTGTTCCCTTGACCCGTACCCATGAAAGGTGACATGCAAGTGTTTGTGTGTGTGCTCAGTGCCGCTCTACTTATTCCCCTTCCCACCACACACCACCATCATCCTTCATGGACTCTCACAACCTGCCTTTCATTTTGTCCTTTGTCTGGTCTCCTGCTTCCAGCCATTCACCTCTGACAAACTCTTCTCGTCTGCCCATCACTCTGCATTCGATTCCTTAAATTAAAAGGGCAGAAAATAAACGTTTGGCGACGACCATAACATTATTGCCTAATGTTACGAGTCCCTGTTTTTTAGAGGGCAAAGATATCCTCATCTGAATAAAAATCATCTATTGCTAAGTCACAACGGTATATCCAGGTGAAAGGAACGCTCAGTCTTCAAACAGTTAAATTTCCTCATTCATAACAACTCACTACGTCCCTTCCAGCGCTGAACATATAGAGGTGAGCAGATTAAAGAATAATGCATGTAAAATGGCTAACTTGAAGTGAGCATTCCGGTACTCGATGTATAGTGGAGAGGCATATACATTTTTTTATTCAGGCAACGCAACCGAGGTGTACATGTTCGGGACGCAGCTGTGTGTGGTGCTGCTGGGGGTGGTACCTGGCTGTGTACTAGTCAACAAGCTCATCCTGCCAATCTTCTACAACCTCAACCTCGTCTCTATCAACCAAGTGAGTACCCTACCATACCATATTCCCTTTTTTGTTTATTACCTATACATCTACTTTATACCTGGACAATGCTGTGTAACCTGTATGGGAACGGCGGATCCTTATTTTTTATTACTTTATTATTATTAGTAGTAGTAGTAGTTGTTGTTGTTGTTGTAGTAATAACAGTAGTATCATTATTACTTAATCTTGTCTTTGGAGACATAGTTCATTTAAGCCCATACCATACACATACCGTCCAACTCCCATCGCTTACCGTACACTATCACCGCCGTGCCTCACCACCCACCGTTATCCCAGACCGTACAGCTCATGCCTGCCCTTCACCCCACTGCTTTTATCCCTCCCTTCCGCCTTACATTCCCACATATGTAAAGAATTTCCAGGATAAATATTCCCGCAAATCCTTCTTTCACACAACAGTCGCTTTCACCACCATCCCCCTCATCCCCTTTTCCTCCCACTTCAACTTATTACTTACGACTCACACGAGACCTTGTTCAACATTTCCGAGTCAACATAATAACTGACATATCACGCGACAGACCAACTCATCATGTGTCAAAATATGTAATGACTGACAAATTCCGCGCATGAAAGTATGTGATAATCCAGAATCTATTGTGAGCATTCGTATAGATGACGTCACGCTGTCTGAGGCGGACGTAACAACTGACTATAATGGGTTTATTTCTACTAGACGGAACCAAATTGCTCCCACAACTTGAATCCAAGTGGTGGTTTAATAAAATTCGCTGAGCCATAGCCATGAGGAAGGAATGTGTCGCTATGATTACTGGTCAAATTGCCTCTCCAGTCTGAGTACACTTGACCATCACGTGACCTAAAACTGTCTATGAATCTCTCTTAGGTAACAACAGACGGGTAGTAGTGTAAAAGTGGATTGATTAACCTCTTCAGGCCGTCGACGTAACTTCATTTATTCTTGGTATCTTTAGACGATTTCATTTATCTTTTTATTTATTCTTTCCGACAAGAAGAGTATGTTTTTTATTTATATATATTTATTTGTTTCTTGTTCAAGAAAGTCTTAGAATTATATTGATTAGATACGGCCTAGATTAACCCCTTCACTTAGATACATCCTTCCAGAGTTTAACAGCATTGTCTGTTGTTAGTTAGCAGAGAGAGAGAGAGAGTCGCACAAACAGGTACATTTAAGTAGAGACAGGTACACAGATACTCAGGCACGTAAATAGATACAAAGACTGACAGAGAAATAAAAATCTAAGTCCACATATTTACAGCTAACCACCTTCATCTACACCTTTCCCAGTGCATAAAGCTTACAACTAACCGCCTTCTCAATACCTTTCCCAATACATAGAGCTTATTACTAACCGCCTTCATCTGTACCTTTCCCAGTACATAGAGCTTACAACTAACAACCTTCCTCTATACCTTTCCCAGTACATAGAGCTTACAACTAGCC
Source organism: Coenobita brevimanus (assembly GCF_032717465.1). Classification (NCBI taxonomy): domain Eukaryota; kingdom Metazoa; phylum Arthropoda; class Malacostraca; order Decapoda; family Coenobitidae; genus Coenobita; species Coenobita brevimanus. The sequence continues at coordinate 33,666,430 of NC_137015.1, forward strand.
ACCATCCTCTATACATTTCCCAGTACATAGAGCTACGGTTCCGGTCGCCTGCCCTGCGTAAGATGATGACCCTGTGCCTGACCATCAAGCTGTTCTTCATCATGGGCATCTGTCTGTACGCCCCGTCCCTCGCCTTAGCTGCTGTCACCGGCCTCTCCACCTGGGCCTCTATGCTCATTATGGGAGCTATCTGTACCTTCTATATCACTATTGTAAGTACTCGTGCGATCATCGTTTATTTATCTGTGTCTGTTTATCTGTCAATCTGTCTATCTATTTATTTATATATCTTTCCCTCTGTCTGTCTATCTACCTGGGCACAATGCCCATTAGTAGCACTATCTCCACTTTCTGTCATACCACTGAGTGCCTGTTTACTGTTTATTACCACCCGCGTTGCGAAGCGAGCGGAATGGTAATGTATTCAGTTGTGAGGTTGGCTGGCTGGCTTTGTTTTTGTGTGGGTAAACAATATATCTCATAAACGGCTTGAGCTATCAACATGAAACTTTCAGGGTATCAAGATATGGCCAAAATCTTGGACGAGTTCGAAATGGGCACTTGGGGTCAAGGTCAAGGTCAAAGTCAAGGTCACCAAAATGGCTGTCAAATGTCAACTAGTTCTCCTTTGGTGACCTTGACCCCGAGTGCCCATTTTCAAACTCGATCAAGATTTTGGCCATATCTTGATACCCTGAAAGTTTCATGTTGATAGCTCAAGCCGTTTATGAGATATTTTGTTTACCCACACACAAACAAAGCCAGCCAGCCAACCTCACAACTGAAACCAGCGAGGTACGAGCGAGACCATTTATATCCGAAAGCATTGAAATGTCACCATATAACGCGAGGATGCCTAGAGTATATTGATGGCTATTTACCTACCAAGTTTCATGCTTTACGAGAAGCTTCCTGCTGACCCGCTTTTGAAGATTTTCGACATCCTGCACTTGGCGCGTGTCACGTTCCACGGGCATCGTCTAGGTGTAATGGAACCTGTCAAAAACAAATCTTAAAGAATTGGACAATCATGTGGTGTAAACCACGCAGTGATCGGCCCTATGGTTGCTGAGATATAAGCTCAAAAGCATTACGGTCGGGCCGGGTTGGGCAGCTTATATATGAGAAAATGCCACTACTTGATTAGAAACTCGAGGGGTACACCCTCTCTCGTAAATATTACCACTCCGCTCGCTTACCACCCGCGTTGTGGAGTGGTAATGTTTTCAGTTGTGAGGCTGGTTGGCTGGCTTTGTTTACGTGTGTTGTACAGTAGATCCTGAATTTGCGTTAAATCGGAAACGGGGGTGCAAAATTGTGTGCAAAAGAAAAACTTACCGGCTACAAGAATGGTGAGATTCCATCGTGAGATGGCTTCTGGTTTATGTATGTGTTTTTATGTGTACAGTATTTCTTTACCTATCTATCTGTATGTTTACCTTCGTCTATCTACTGTATCAATCTATCAATCTGTCTATGCATCTGTCAGTCTGGCCATCCCTCTCTCTCTCTCTCTCTCTCTGTATACACAGTATATATATATATATATATAGAGAGAGAGAGAGAGAGAGAGAGAGCCTCTGTGGTACAGTGTAGAGTGTGCGTTTCGCACGCTGGTAAGCGCGGGTTCGCCTCCCACAAGAGTTGTAAAAACTTTGGGAAGCGTTCACCAAGCCACTTGATACTTTGGCGGACACAAGGGGTGCTGTGGTTGAACCAGTAGTCACATACTAGTATGCTTGCACCCAATCGGCTGAAGGCGGGCCGATTACGCTTGGTTCACAGGCTACACACACATCCAAAACCACTACAACACTACAATCACACTCACAAGCACTTTTCACCCTACATACAACCTGTACCAGACAGCCTAAGCCACTGGGTAGAGATACATTGGCTGTATCGTCCCTGCTTCGGTAGGGATAGGCCGGTCCTGCAGTGGACCTCAATGACTGATGATATATATATATATATATATATATATATATATATATATATATATATATATATATATATATATATTAACACAAAGGGAGAGGAAATTATTAATGTTAGGTTTAGATTTTTATATTCCTTTCTGTAGGACGACAGATTGATTGAAACATTATATATATATATATATATATATATATATATATATATATATATATATATATATATATATGGCTGGTTAATGATTACACAACCTCTTGCGAAGCGAAAGTAGGATATAGTTTTGGTCGGTTTGTGTATGTGTGTGTGTGTGCATATATATATATATATATATATATATATATATATATATATATATATATATATATATATATATATATATGCACACACACACACGCACACACACACACACACACACACATACACAAACCGACCAAAACTATATCCCACTTTCGCTTCGCAAGAGGTTGTGTAATCATTAACCAGCCATATATATATATATATATATATATATATATATATATATATATATATATATATATATATATATAATGTTTCAATCAATCTGTCCTACAGAAAGGAATATAAAAATCTAAACCTAACATTAATAATTTCCTCTCCCTTTGTGTTAATCTTCTACTAGGAATATTAATGATAATATGCTCATTATAATGACTATTTTGAATACCTAAATTTTGTAGCTTTTAGGAAGATGAACACAAAGGGAGAGAATATTGTTAATGTTAGGTTTAGATTTTTGGGTTCCTTTCTATAAGACAGAGTGGTTGAAACATTATATTCCTTTAGAGAATCTTTGTAATATATATATATATATATATATATATATATATATATATATATATATATATATATATATATATATATATATATATATATATGGTATTTATGTGAAGACTGGAAGCTTGCAATAATTGTTACTTCAAAAGTGGAACATGAGAAAGCCAAAAATCTAAATCTGTTCGGATCGAGATGCCTGGACATACTGCAATTAAAAGACGAGATCACAGGCAAATGAAACAGCAAATTGAGAATGACAGTTATGTACATATTTGTCCAGCTTAATACACGAAGGACTTAAATAACTGGTCAAGTCTTACATTACAGAGTAGAAGAGAAAAGAATGTATGTAGCTGGATGGGTGCTGCTTGCCTTCCATAAGGGATGCAAGCTGAATTCAGAACACCGGGACCACAGAGGTCCCATAGAAAAGAGAGAGAGAGAGAGCAGAGCAGATCAGATAAATATGGCTTGAGAACCATATCTAAATGTTGGTAATGAAAAAAGACATCCATAAACTCCTCTCGGCACGCAGGAATATAGTTGAGAGTTTCTAGAGTTCGACCAGGTTGTAGTTATTAAGGGATTGTGTGTCTGTAAATCAGTCAGTTTGTACAGCGACTGAATATCACCATACGCTATCTGGCACGTGCCACCAAGGTAATCAATTAAGAGAACAGAAACTGAAGTCCAAGTTTTGGTCAGTTTCAGTTTCTAAAGCGATTAACCGCCCTTAACACATCATATACGTGCCTTCAGTGTCTGGTTGGATATACTGTACAGTCTAGCTGGAGTGATGGCCGCACATGGAAAGAAGGCAGAAGATTGTAGGCTCAAGGATCATTACGATAGTACTTTCAGGAGCCGCATTACATTAAGAGTTCATTAATCGGCGTCCCTTTTGACCATGATGATGGCATTGACCCGTTGACCTTGACCCTGAATCGATTTGAAACCATCAACGCCATTTGCAGACACAGATTTCGATGATAGCTCTTCTAGGAGCCAGAGTGCACCAAGTGCTCGAACAGGGGGCCGGCCCCCCCAAAAAAATGGCCTCAAGAACGTTGCAGGAGGAACGTGTTCAGAGTCTCAGATGCAAAATTTTACAATTAGGTAGAGGTTAAACTCACTAAGTTCTCCCATATCCAACAATCCACCTCTGTGAACAAGGACCATCTGTGTAGCGGCAACAGTGAACCTGATATCAGCCTGACCCACAGTGAGCTTTGGTCACCAACATCGAACCATCACTGGAAGACGTCATTCACCAAATGTTTGCTTTTTTTACTTACCGAATTTTGCAAGAAAGTTGCATTTTATGAGAACTTTAATGTTTCATATCGTCTGTTTTAGAAATCATTGATATACTGTACAGTATGTTTATCATAACCAAAATAGGAAAAAAATATTTTCATATGATTATTACTGCCGTTAAAAGTACACTGGTGCTTGTTTACGTATTCCAGGGTGGTGTGAAGGCAGTGGTGTACACAGACGTACTGCAGACTTTCCTGATGTTCACCGGTGTACTGCTGGTGGTGATCATATGCTCTGTGGACATGGGCGGACTCAGCAACGTGTGGAGCATTGCTCAGCAGGGAGGCAGGATACAGTTCTTCAAGTACGTTACACTTATTTTATTCTCTGGCCCACGGTGCCTCGGTGGTAGCATTTTCGCCTCTCTGAATGCATGCGTCTCGAGTCTAAGATTTGATACCCAAGACATGGTAGAGTGAAATGTGTTTACAGTGTGTCCTTACTTGCATAATGTTCCCACTTTTCGGTTGTACCAATGATACAGACAGACGCACAGACAACACCATAACTTCAATTTTTACATTTATCACACACACACACACACACACACACACACACACACGCCATCAGCGTTAGTCAGCAGTATTCTTTTTAATGCCACATGATTTTATTCGGCTTAAAAGAGACGTCCGGGAATTTCCTACTTAACATTCGTGTACAGCATAATTGGTGTCTAATCCTTCACATCCAACAGTAATGACACAGAATAAGAGAAATTTACGGAGTACCCCATAACTTTCTTACTAATAATCGTAATTGTTTTCATAATTAAAAGTCAAATGGCCACCCCTTGCGGGATTGTGGCGTCTGGCAATAGATAGATAGATAGTTTTCATAGTGTTGAGGTATAGTATGAAGTTCAGGATTATCCTTTGGTTTGGTGAGCACATTCCGAAAGTGTCGAGTCATATGAAACACTTTTTTTTTTTTTTTTTTTTTTTTTTTAAATAAATCAGAAGGCTGGCTATGTTTCGCCATACTCTGTTCACTTTAACTTGGCGTAAAATTGCTATCAGTCCATCTTGAGTATATGCTGCAACAACGGATTAACGCTAGAAAATGATAGTAGCCAAGAAGTTCTGTAGAAAGCATGTTGAGCCGTTGCATTGTTTTGTTATGTCACTGACCCACTTGAAATAAGCTGCAAAATGATGAAAATCTTCTCGTAGTTAAAATCCAATATAATATAATTCTGAGCGTGTGTGTATGTGTGTGTGTGTGTGTGTGTGTGTGTGTGTGTGTGTGTGTGTGTGTGTTAGCTGAAGCTGGAAAAAAAGATTTCCACGAAACTAGGCAGGATGATCGCAGTTGGGTCACATTTACCCGTTTCATTTTCATGTTGACTGAAATTTTCAGAAGGGATGTTTTGACTCCTAATTGTTCCCATTTGTTGTACAGTACTTGGAATGTGTCGGGAAGTTTCCGTGGTTTCGAGCAAAGCGAAGCGAAGCGCTATCCAGAAACCGCTTTCATTCGAGCAACTGCTGAGCCTATCGATAGGGCCGTGAAGCGCTTGTGAATGATCTATAGTTTTAAAAAGTCTTTAAATAAAACTGGAATGCTGGTCGACCCCCAAACTGTACATATCATATATAAAAGTAAACTGAACATGAAGACTACTGGTACATGATTACGATAAATAATTATCTAGCGTAGTAGCAGCTGAATTTACAGACAAACGACGCTTCAGTGTTTATGCAGGGTGCGGCGGAAACGATTACATAATTATTCAACATTTTTTTCGTTACCAAACCTCACTGTTGCTACTTCATAATGTCACAAGAAATCATTCCTGTATCGTTACTGATGTCTAGTGATCGACATGGCAGTGACATATTACGGACGGTCACATGTTGGTCATTCTGCATTATTTTTGGCATCATATACTCGTTTGGTATCGTATATCTTATGATTTTGATGCCAAAATTTTTTTGGAGGACGTTCATAAAAAAAATATGCACATATTATAGCTGGAGATGGAAGAAAGATTGAAAAAGGAAGAAGGAAATCCAGAACGATATAACACTTGGGAAATAAAGATCGTCCAGACTCCAGTGGTTGACGAAGTGATCCGCCGTTCGAAAGGGCATGAGGCTGGGGCAGAAGAGAGTTTGATAATATGAATTTCGTTAAAATGTTCTTAGACTTTACTGATCTTCCACGAGACTCTGGTATTAGGGCCGAAGTAGTGACATTTGAAGGTGTATGTCATGCAGAACTGCAATGGCCAGAGTCGGACACACTGAGTAAAAAGAAAAGGTATGGGTTTAGATGCTGACTTCAGAGTCTTTACCATTTAAAGTTAACACTTTAAATAAATGCAGAGCTTAAGTTAATGAGAATATACAGCATGTAAACGAGGAGACCCAGATAACGCTGAGGTGTAGCCAATAATGGCTGTTATTAAAGACTAATGAGTATTTGAAGCTTGTTAACGATAAGGTGAAATTGCCACAGCTCGTTATCCTGATTATACTTTTTACACCACTCACTGACTCACTATCAAGATTACTGCGTTTAACGCATATAACACACCTTTCTAATTATGGGATTCACGTAGTTGGTTAAGTTGTAGTTTTTTATGCAAGAATAAATGAATGATCTAATAGTTACTGGCAGTACAACTGCCAGGGAGGTATATATGCCGCCTTTTTTTTTTTTTTTAATGCTAAAGAAACAACCGAAACCTGAGGACATGCAAAATTTGTTCTTTCCAAAGAAAGCTGAACAAAAAGAAATCCAACTTCATAGTCCATTTGCTTGAAGACGCCTGGGTTCAGTAACTTTAAAGGACTGAAGGACAGAGGTTTTACGAACGACAATAAGGAAGAGAATGTCAGAGTTGACCAGTTGACTATATTAAATACGGAGAGACTAATGGTTAAATCATGCATTAAGGAACTTGATAGAAAGCAGGTGAGTTTGTGCAGGTAGATGAGTGTTAGACGGGTGCCGCATGCCTGCCGTAATCAGAGAGGAATGTAAGCAGAAGGTTCAGAAGAAGAGTGACTGGAAGAGTAGCGATAGAAGAGAAAAGAGATACAGTATCGCGTCGGAGAGAGAGAGAGAGAGAGAGAGAGAGAGAGAGTTGATGAGTTGGAGTGCCTTTGACTGCACTTGTTTAGAAGTGCTGTATGTGGTGAACCCACACATAAGAGCTGTACTCCACACAGGGGCCAATAAAGCCTCTTAAGTCGGCAGCCAGGTGGACTGCCGTTCGAAAGGACTTGAGGTAGACTCCAGGCTGGGGAAGGGGAAAGCCTGGGGATTTAGATTTCACTGAAAAAGTGTTTTCACATCTTCCACAAGACCCAGCAAGTAGTAACAAAATTTCCCCCATTAATATCATCACATCAGGTGCAAATGAAACCTGCCATGAATTCACTGTGTACTGTTGGTGTTGTGCTCGAGAGGGACGTCTTCCCGTTGTGGCATCGATGTAACCAGTGGCTTCGCTGTCTGGTTATAACTCCCTCACACTCTCCCTATTCCCAGAAAGAAGGGTGGTGCACTGCAGAAAAGGAGCTTCAGTCTGTAGTCAGCTAGGTTCATGCTCAGACGAGCATGGTCTTACAACAGCAGCAACAGGTACAACAACAGCAACAACAACTACTGATATTAGTGCTCAAGTGGTCACTTGAGAAATGTGATGCCAGCTGTTGCCTGTGGGAAGACTGCTGGACCTTGGGAACGGAGTGATTAGTCTGTGGGTAAAGTCGAGTATAAAGAAGTAATCCCCCCCTCCCCCCACATACACACACAACGTATAGATCTTGGCGTTTCATTTCATGTTGTGAGTCATCAGATGGAAGGAGTAAACCTAAGGCCTCATTCTTGGTGGCACAGGATACTTAGCACTACCTCCTCCTTGGTTGGAAAGGCTAATGAATGTGTTGCCCATTTCCGTTGAGCATGTTGTGGATTCGTTCTCCCTCTGTCACATTTTTCTTTTCCCATGCTTTCTTGACCCTCCCTCATCCCCCAACCCCTGTGAGTGAACAAATGATGATGATGATGATGATCATGAACCTTCACTTGTACGCTACTTATACAGTTATAATATCATCACAGTTTGCGTAGGTTAAGTAATTCCAAAAGGATATAGAGGAGTAAAGTGCAGAATAGATAACCCAGGAAGAGATGTTACAAAATGTTCAGAGTCACTTTGAATACTGCCCTAAAATCCCTGGCCTTCTTCTCCCCTTGTGGACAGTTTCGACCCGAGTCCATTCGTTCGACATACGTTCTGGTCGACGTTTGTGTTCGGCGTCTACCTCATGATACACATCGTGGGCCTCAACCAGCCATGCTACCAGCGGTTTGCGTCAGTCGGCACCCTTCAAACAGCCCAGAGGTATACATTATTATTATTATTTTTTTTAATTATTGTAGTTGTTGTTATATGTATATTTATTAAAAATATTTGCCCCAATTTTTTTTTTTGTCTGCCCACTATGCACGGCCACAGTTGTCAAGCTACTGTATTAAATATTTGCACGGTTAAAAGTATGGCCTAGAGGAAAATCATGATTACCATATGGACAGAGTGTTAGGATCGAGGAAAGGGATGCAGACCCTGATCTCGAATCCCAGGTAATTTTCAATATGAAAAGCGAAGTTTTTGCATGAATACAGATAATAGCATAGGTAATTTACTGGTACCATAAAAGCTGCCCTTGGATACAAGGGGGATGGGGCGCAGCTCCCGACCCGGGCTCTGTTTCTCCTGCCTAGTAGCAACTGACTATAGATCGATATAGACAGACTGATGTATGCATAAAATTCTTACATGAACTTTTTTCTTTTCCCAAAGACTCTGTTGGTCTTTCATGGTGGGTCTGTGCTTTCTCTGGGGCCTACTATACTTCTCTGGCCTGGTGGCGTACGCGACCTACCACTCCTGCGACCCCCTTACGTCAGGCCGCATAGAAAAGCCCGACCAGATCATCCCCTACCTGGTGATGGACAAGCTGGCACATCTCACGGGGGTACCCGGCATATTTGTGGCTGCCGTGTATGGCGCTGTGCTGAGGTGGGTGGCTGCTTTGTTAAAACCCATCCCAGTTAGGAGCAAATATTATTAATCCATCCTTAGCATCATCAGCCTGAGACAGGGCACAGCAGGACGAGATCATTTCCCATTTCTCTCCACTCAACTGGTTCCATTCAATCTCACCACATCGCATATTAGCGATATTTTCATCCCTCCGTCTCTTCTTGTCACCTGAGTTCAGGGTTGCCATTCTGTTATCGGTATCTTGATTGTCCATCAGCCATCTGTTCAGTGGAGGCTTTGACCTGTCCACATCCACTTCTGTTTTATATTCTGATGATCATATCCTCTAGCCTGTTCCCATCCGAAGAATCCATCTTTGTTAATCCCTCCATGTCACAAAGAAACATTTTCTATCCCTCCCAACACTATGTTTAAGTTCTTGTGGTTTGCAAGCCTTCATATTTCGATTCATTACATAGAACAGGAAGAACAGACGGATTACACACCCTTCTTTATGGCAGACAGGAATGTTTTCTTCATGACGTTATTTATTTCACCACAGGACTCCGATCCCAGTTCTGATCATAGCATGGTGTCTTTGAGCTACCCCTCCCAGCACGGGGTAGATTCTCATTTCATAAAGTCTACTTGCTGCAAGAGGATGAGCATTTCTGTTTTAGTCACCCTTCTCGTCATGATTCCTCATCTTCACAACCAAACATCAAACACTTCAGAACCAAACAGCAAACAATCACTTCAGAACCAAACAGCAAACAATCACTTCAGACCGAACAGCAAACAAAACATTAGAACCAAACAGGAAGCAAACACTTCAGATCCAAGCAGCAAACAAAACACCAGAACCAAACAGGAAACAATCACTTCAGAACTAAACAGCAAACAGTCACTTCAGAACCAAACAACAAACAAAACATCAGAACCAAACGAAGCAAACACTTCAGAACCAAACAGCAAACAAAACATCAGAACCAAACAGGAAGCAAACACTTCAGAACCAAACAGCAAACAGAACACTTCAGAACTAAACAGGAAACAAACACTTCAGATCCAAACAGCAAACAAAACACGTCAGAACCAAACAGCAAACAAAACACGTCAGAACCAAACAGCAAACAAACACATCAGAACCAGACAGCAAACAAAACACTTCAGAACGAAACTGGAATCAAACGCTTCGGAACCAAACAGGAAACAAACACTTCAGAACAAAACAGCAAACAAACTTGAGAACCACATATCAAACAAAACACTTCAAAACCAAACAGTAAACAAACACTTTAGAACAAAACAGCAAACAGAATGCTTCAGAACCAACCAAGTAACAAACAACTCAGAACCAAGCAAACAACAAATTGATCAGTAGCAAGATATAAACACTAGACTGTGGTGCTAGTCACGAAAAAGTTCTCTGGAAAGGATGTTGAGCCGTAGCATTGTCTTATCCTGCCACTGAGCAACTGAAAATACAACTAGACGAGAATTTTCGCCTAGTTAAAATGAATGAACTACAGATTTGACTGTTTCCTTCTCTCTCCTATGATTTATTAATACTGTCATTCTCCTTTGATCACATCTTACATCTACACTGTTCAGTATTGCCACATTCTTGAGTATAAAACCTATCTCAGTTTTAATCTGCTTCAGTTATGATAAATAATTATAAATCTTCAACTAAATCCTATCTCAACCCAAACTTGTCGTCATTCAAATCTAGCCTCATTAAAACCTATCTTAATTAAAGCTCATCGTGAATACAATGAAATCCATTGCAGTTAAAATCAGTTTTAACATCTAACTTAAAGCATAGTGTACAATACATTAACAAATTGCTTATGATAAGACCAATGTTGTACCCGTTTTACTTTAACATGGCTTGAAACTGTCATCTCTCTGTCTCAAAGATTAAGAGTAGAATATGACCCAAGTCACGGTGAAGCGTTATGGAAGGAATGCAGAACCAAAGTACTGTCTCTTTCTGCCATTGAGCTATAAGAAATAAACAGCAAAAGGGCAAAAAACTGGACCGAGTTAAGGTAAAAGGACTGTATTGTAGTATTGTTCCTTTTCTGTCCATGCAGCACAGTGTCCACGTGTGCCAACGCCATCGCCTGCATGATCTGGGAGGACTTCTTGAGGGAGCGGCCATACTTCGCCAGCATGACCAGCGCCGCCGCCACCAATATCCTCAAGCTCATATGTACGTCTCAGTTTGTACTTGTTTTTATGAGGTGTTGCGATGGCGTAGTGTTTACAGAATTTGCCTCCTGATCTGTGTGCGCCCTGAGTCTGAGATTTAAAGCCACAGCCATGGGAGACATTTAAAGTGATATTTCCACTCACATACTATACTCTTTTACTCTAACCTGACCTAAAATTTCCATCTCTCCCTTTTGAATGCTGATCTGTAACAATAGATTAACACTGGATTATGATGCTGGTCACGAAAAGTAGTATGGAATGTATGTAGGGCCGAAGCATTGTTATTTTCTGCCACCCAACTACATGAATAAGCTGGAAGAGAACGAAAATCTGGGTCAGGTTAAGGCTTGAAGGGTATAGCATATGCCTGCAACCTATCTGTCCATCCTGATGGCATACAGAAATTGTGGCACACAAGCGTATATAACGCTTTCACTTCCACATGCTTCGCTCACACTACAGACATCCCTTCTTGATACAGTCTTCCCCGTATGAGTAAAGGTTAGTGCTCTTTTCGAAAAGGTCTGGTCCTGCAGTGGACCTCACACAGACTTACACAGGGCAGAACACAGAATGCAAAAGTGGAAAGTTATTTTTATGATGAAAAATACGGGAACTACATGTAAGGTATATCCGTAATGAAGTGTTTCCCGTCTCGTTCTGTCTCTACACTTACAAAATCTTCCTTGTAATCATATTCAAAATCTGGAAATTTGTAAAAAAACAGTACATTCTTGGATATCGTAGTCTTTATACTGTGCAATGCACTTATATAACAGAATCAACACTTTTTCTTGTTAATTTCTCTTGCAGCTCAACTTTCCCTCAGAATATCTGTTTTTACTTACATTCTGCTCCTACACGGAGGATGTCATTTTTTACCTCAGTACCCACACTGGTTAGGTTAGGTTAAATTTCTTATATTTTATTTTCGAGAGAAATGTATTGAGTAAAAGATGCATCTTTCGGTGAATTATTTGCGTATCACTTGCTGAAAATGGTGATCATCATTATTATCATCATCAGATCCTGTGTTGCCCCATGAAGAGCGTAGGAGCCCGGGGCTAGGCATGTTGGTCCTGACATTTAAAATGAGAGTAACCAGCCTCACACATCCCTGAGTGGCATTACGGGAGCAATAAACCCCAACCATCTCTTGGATATAAACCTGCACGGGCTCAATCCGGTTGGAGCGCCTTAATTACCCACTAAGCCACCAGGTACCATAATTTGGATATATGGTTACCACCCAGCATAGGCATTGATTTCCTGGTGTACAGGAAACTATTAGGCTTTTCATTCAGTGTAGAGTCACCTGTAGGCAAAAGAAAGAGAAAAGAATGAAGGAAAGAAAGACAGAAGAGGAAGGAAGGAAGAGAAGGAAGGGCAGCAACCCGAGAGCAGCATTACATCGAGTGAGATATCCTAAAATTTTACGCAAAAATTTCGTTTCCTCCTCCCAAAAATTTTACTTTGATTTTGCCGTCCCCAGGTTTCACAATCTCCCTCCTCTTATTTTCCTCTGTTATTTCTCTCTCTCTCTCTCTCTCTCTCTCTCTCTCTCATATATACAGTATACACACACACGCAATATATCCATACCGAATTTTACGTACTTTTTGGTTCCATTTCTTTTTTTCTAATTTTTTTATGCAAGGAAGAAGAAATTTAATTTGTTTATTTATTTTTTTTTTATGCAAGGAAGAAGGAACCAAAGGCCAGGAGCCCGCAGTTTGTTACATTCCTCCCCCAGCTCAGTCTCATATTTTACGCGCTTCCTGGTCCCGATCCCGAATCTTAAGTGCCTCTCGTACCTCCCTCCCCTCTGCACCGTAATTCCTAATGTGACAAACCCTTTTCCTTTTCTTGCAGCTGCGGTGACGGGCGTGCTTGCGGTGTTCATGGGTGTTCTGGCGGGTCAACTGGGCAACATCTTTCACGTCACATACAGCGTCTCTGGGGCTTTCCTGGCGCCCATGCAGGGGGTCTATCTGGCAGGCATGTGTATGCCCTGGGTCGATAGCAAGGTGCGGCGCTCTCTCTCTCTCTCTCTCTCTCTCTCTCTCTCTCTCTCTCATCACTTACTGGCTTATTATTATTATTATTATTAAGAAATATTGACATTGTATATATTTCTTTTTTACTGGGGGGGAGGGGAGATCTAGAAGGCTGCCTTTTCAAGACTGTTTTAGCCAGGGACTTGAAATTTTCACGAGCGATGTGTCTTGGTTGCAGGCTTCTTTTAGCACATTGTTTTTTTTCCCCTGGCACGTGCACCCTCTATGTTATTTTTTCAATTTTTGCCCTCCTACACAACAAAAACTGGTGAATAGGTTTCTTTGCAAATGTTGCAGTATGTAGTCGTCGACGTATACTGGATTAGTGCACCTGGGTATTGATACTGAGATCCAACAGATACTTTCTGAGATATTGAGGAAAATCAGAATGGCCGCCTCATGCCGGAAAGTGTTAAATCGGAAAGTATTTGGCCAGTTTTGACCAAACTTGGTGGAAATGTATTGGGTTATGAGTTATCATGATTTGCATAGTGTGGATGACCTTGACCTTGATCTCAAGGTCACAGGTCAAAATCCTTTAAAAAAGAATTGATTCATACCAAAAGTCCCCTAATATTAGGTTTATAATGATAACAAGAGTATTTTCATGTGGAATATGGGGTTCTTTGAATAATGCTTCAGCAGTTTCAAAATTCTTGTTGTTTTTGCTGGTACTGTTATTATTCCCGCCCCTCACAGCGATTCCATAACCAGAGACCGCGCAAGGACTCTGAATGGCCCAGGTTATGTATCCTGGCATGGGCCATTGCTGATAGAAAAAAAAATCCAAATCCTTTATGTGCAGTGGAAGGGCATGTCAGAATGAGTCATATCGGTATTATGTTGTGAACGAGATAAGTTGCTCATGTCAACTGGAGATTTCAGTACGACCTGTGCAAGGAATCTGAATGGACCAGTTTGTGTCCTGGTATGGGCCATTGCTGATAGAAAAAAAATTCCAGATCTTCCCAATGGGGTCAAGGTCATTGTAAGAAACAGTAGGTGGAGACTGATGGCTGTCTGCAGGACAGTTACAGAGTTCTAATTATTATTATTATTATTAAGTCCCCATCTCTTTCCTGTAAGCTTGTATCTAAACCCTCCATTTGGAAAGCGTCTCCCAAGCAAAACATAAGCATCTCAAGGCAGGACGAAAACAGTAATAAAGTACATCATTGGACTGAAGGGTCGATGACTTATCTGAGACAGAGGAGTGCATTCTACGTGGCTGTGGAGATTTCGTGGGAGTTCTTCCTTGGCGATTAAATCTGTTCTTTACACGATTCTACCCTTTACACGACCTCGGTATTAAGACAATAAAATAGGCATGGAAGAAAATGATAAGGTGTAATGTGGAAAATAAATAGCTTAGGAAGAGGTGCTACGAAGTTTCTTATGCCACTTTACGATCCAGAGCCAGTCCGTCATATCTAGTTAGTCCTTTCAACCAGAAGACGTCACTTGTCTTATAGTTATGCTGCTGACACGATTTTATTTAGCTAACTAGAAGTGGATCGTTATGAAAAGATTAACCACTTTAATAAAATGATTACGGTTTTTCTTGATATTCATACAACCTGTAGACGATGTTATTTAAAGTTAGGGAGAAGGAATTCACTTGATATTCTTCGTACGTGCAGACAGTGTTATTCAGAATTAAGGAGAACGAATTTTCTTGATATTCTTAGTACCTGCAGGCGATGTAAGTTAGGGAGACCGAATTTTCTTGACATTTTCAGTACCAGCAGACGATGTTATTCAAAATTAGGGAAAGGTCGTGTAGTGAAGAAGTAAATGAAGGGCATATCTAACCTCTCCAGTTCGAAGAGTCTCATCCAGGCTTACGAAAACAATTTAGACTTAAGAACACAAAATATTCGTCAGAGCGAAAGGGTTAATGAAGGCCGTTTTCAACCTTTTTAGTAGCCTATGTAGAGATCTTTGTTTTTGTTAGGTCATAGCAGGAATATACCAAAATTGACGTCATATTTAGGGGTAAAATAAAAAAAGATGCAACTGTCATGTACATCTTACACACACACACACACACACACGGCATCGTCGGATGTGGACGTCTGTACCGGCGCTCCATACAAGCTCAACACGGCCAGAGGCATTACCTAAATAAGTATCTGAATGAGTCAAGCTCTGTACCAGGTTAGACTAAATGATTTTTCATTATTAAAAGGAAAAGAAATAATAAGTTTAAATAAGACTGGTTGAAACAACAAAGAACCACGATGCGTTGAGTCAGCTGGGTTTGTTTATACTACAGAAAGACCGGGAAAGCGTGCACACTGTAAGTACATACTCTGTTCATTTAGTATTACAAAATGGATACATACTTCAGTAAAACAAATTTGGAAAAGAAAAGGGATAAAAGTAAAAAGCAAAATGACGATTTCTACCAAGAACTAGTTGAAGTGGAGACTCACAATAGACTGGTTGAACGTGTACACAATCTAGAAATGGCTTTCAAAAATGAAATTGATGAAATAAAGAAGCAAATGCACTTGCAAAAGGAAGAGATAGAAAAACTGGGAAGGGAGGCCAATAAGAAAGACACAACCATCAGTGAACTAACAGTGGAATTGAATACCCTTAGGAAGAAAGTGAGTGAAATGGGAAGTACAGTATTTAATCACGAGAGTGTTATGGAAGAGTTAAAAAATGACACGGAGACAATTAGACAAGCAAGCAGTCTTATGGACCAGAGCAGTGATATTGAGGAGAAGATAACACAGGTGAATGAAGCTGTGCAAAGCTACAAAAATGATGTAGAAATCACGTATGCTGAAATGGTGAAAGTAAAGAAAGACTTGGAAACAAGGGTGGAGGAAAAAAGCATTAAAAAGGAAGTGAAAAGAATAATCCAAAACAATCCAAAGTTAGTCAGAGATTCAGTAGAAATAAATAAATCAATAGTAATCACTGGTATAGAAGAGGAAGAAATTAAAAACAAAATCACTAGAGACAAAAAGGAGATGGCAAATGTAATGAACTTACTGAAAGAAGTATCAGAGGAAATCTGTAGTAAAGACATAGAGGAACACAAAAGGTTAGGGAAATACGAGAAAAGCAAGACAAGACCTCTAAAGGTGACTTTCCAGAGTGTAAACACTGTGGAAGAGATACTAAAAAATGCAAAGAATCTTATGGAAAAAGAGGAGTTCAAAAATGTATGGATAAAAAGATGTCTAACACAAGAGGAACTGGAATTACTGAAAGAGAAAAGGGAGGAAGCAAAAACAAAAAATGAGGGAAGATCAGAAGAGGACAAGAAGAAATTTTTTTACAAAGTAATAGGATTGCAGGTACGAAAGTGGTACACAAACAGGATGGAAGAAAAAGGAGGAAGTTAGTAGAACCATGTCATGACAAGTATATAAACAAAATGATAAAGATGATGTACTCAAATGTGGATGGAATGGTATCTAAATTACTAGAGATGAATGATTATGTCAGAGAAAATGAACCACAAATAATATGCCTAACTGAGACAAAATTAACACCAAGGATATCCAATGACATACTAAACTTAGAGGAATACAATATATGGAGAAGAGACAGAAATTTAAAAAAAGGAGGAGGAATTATAATATTAACTAAGAAAAATCAAAAAGTCAAGGAAATAAACCTAGATATACCATCACAAGTAGAACTGATTGCAGTAGAGATCGACACATCTGAAGGTAAAGTAATTGTAGCCAATTTGTATATGCCACCCAAATCAAACACATGGGAAAGAGACGAATATGAGGACCTAGCAGAGAGTACAATTCAGAGTATAAGATCCTTGCTACATAAAATGGAAGAGAAATCGGAAAGAATTATACTGACTGGGGATTTCAATACAAATATAAATTGGAATACTCTAGATATAAATAGCCAAGAAAGCTGCTGGGACCAAAAGCTCCTGGATCTCGTACAAGAGTTTTTCTTAACGCAACATGTGAGGGAAACCACTAGAAAAAGAGGACTTGATGTACCTTCAGTGCTAGATCTAATATTTACTAGGCAAGAAAATGACATTGACAGTTTAATATATCACCCTTCACTCGGCAAAAGCGATCATGCAGTACTAAATTATAACTTCAGGATAGCATATGACTTAGTAAACAGCACTGACAGTTACAAAAAGAGACTAAACTATAAAAAGGGAAATTATCAAGACCTAAAGAAGTATTTCTTAGAAGTTGATTGGGAAAATGAGCTTAGAGGACAAGATTTAAATGCTGTATATAAAAAATTTTTGTGAATTTTATGAAATAGGAGTCCAGAATTACATCCCACAGCACAAAGAAGCAGATAAGAAAATACAGAAATGGTTCAATACAGAATGTAAAAAATCTAAAGAAAGAAGAGATTTGTTGTGGAATAGATACAGAAGACACAATAGTGAAAGGGCATATAATAATTACAAACAGGCAAGAAACGACTATACAAGAATAAGGAGGGAAGCCCAAAAACAGTTTGAGGAGGATATAATAAATAAAAGTAGTGATCAACCAAAGCTGTTTTACAGCTATATCAGAAGCAAAACCAAAGTAAAAGATATAATACAATCCATCACGGACGAGGGAATCACTTATACACAAGAGAAAGATATTTGTGAAGCACTAAATAAGAATTTCCAATTAGTTTTTACAGAAGAAAAAAATTTTGAGAGAGATTATGTGGAATACGCATGTCCACACATACTACCAGATATACAAATAGAAGAAAAAGTAATACAAGAGGAGTTAAGTAGATTAGACAGAGGAAAAGCAAGTGGTCCTGATGAAATTTCATGTTGGGTGTTACGAGAATGTGCAAATGAGTTAAGTAAACCATTATTTTTAATTTTCAAGAAATCTTTGAGTCAAGGGAAACTACCTGATATTTGGAAAAAAGCAAATATAGTCCCCTTATTCAAGAAAGGAATTAGACAAAATCCTCTCAACTACCGACCAGTATCACTGACTAGTGTTGTAAGCAAGATATTAGAAAAACTTATAAGAAAATCTTGGGTAAATCATCTAGAAGAACACAGTATGATAACAGAAAGACAGTTTGGTTTCAGAAAAGGAAAATCATGTGTTACTAATCTGTTGAGCTACTATGACAGAGTAACAAACACAATACAGGAAAGGGAAGGATGGGTGGACAGTATCTATTTAGATTTCAAGAAAGCTTTTGACACAGTACCACACCAAAGACTTTTATGAAAGCTGTACCATCAAGGAGGAATTCGAGGCAAACTGTTTTGTTGGATGCAAGACTTTCTCATAAAAAGAGAAATGAGGACAGTACTAAGAGGAAACTACTCATCATGGAAAGAAGTGACTAGTGGAGTACCACAGGGTTCGGTGCTGGCACCAATCATGTTTTTAGTGTACATAAATGATATAAACAGTAACACTGGAAATGAGAGCTATCTGAATATGTTTGCAGATGATGCAAAAATACAAAGGAGAATTACTAGCACAGACTCTTGTAGGGAGCTACAAGAAGAATTAAATAAACTTCATGAATGGAGTAGTACATGGCAAATGGAATTCAATGTGGACAAGTGTCATGTAATCAAGTTTGGTAAAAGTGGAAAAAGACCTGATTGGGATTATAAGTTAGGAAATAAAACCCTATGCACATCAGAAAGAGAGAAAGACCTAGGTATGATTATCAATAACAGACTATCTCCGGCTGACCACATCAGCGAGAAGGTACGGAACATGTATACACTGCTTGCAAATATGAGAATAGCATTCACATACATAAATGAAGACATGCTAAAAAGGATAATAACATCATTCATTAGACCAACCCTGGAATATGCATCAGTAGTCTGGAGTCCTCATCTCAAAAAGCATATAGACAAGATTGAAAAAGTTCAAAGGGCCGCTACAAGATGGATAACAAGCTTAAGGGACCTAAGCTATGAAGAAAGACTAAATAAACTGAATCTACCAACACTACAGGAGAGAAGGAAAAGAGGTGACATGATAATGCTATATAAGTGCATATCAGGAAAGGAGAAAATAGACATAAATGATTACTTAACATATAGAGAAGCATCAGCAAGAGGACACTGCAAAAAACTGCATAAGAAGAGAGGTGATAAAGACGTAAGGAAATTCAGTTTCCCAAACAGAGCAATTGATCAATGGAATGCACTACCGAATGAAATAGTGTGTGCCAAAACAATTCACAAATTTAAGGATATGTACGATAAATATGGTCTAAGACACGGGACAATACGAGCTTGACTCATTCCTGTAAAGATACAATTAGGTAAGAACAATTAGGTAAGAACACACACACACACACACACACACACAGCTCATCTACTTACCGCTAACATTCGTCACATTCATTCCCTGAGTAAAAGTTATGACCATCGTCTGTCTGAGAAATAACTGACGTGAAAGTTCCACTATATCTGCCTTTTTTTTTTTCTTCATTAACAAATACCAGGTACTTGTACCGTCATTTCTAACATGCACTCTTCAAGTTAATGTCGTAAGCAAGAAATATAAAGAAATAAAAAGTCAGAAGTGATTTAGGGCAAATGAGATAAATTAACCCCAAACCTGTAATACTGATAAAGAAGTATAGATAAATACAGTAGATATAAATGACAGTAGAGGGAATGGATGCTTCGTACAGGAGAGATAGGCTACATTTAGGCTACGTTCCTGTGGAATTCAACCATGAATTCAATAACTGAAACGAAACGAGTGAATAGATGTAGCTCCCATTTTAATACGTAGCCTACCATGCTGACACCTAATTTCCTGCTTTCCGTTTCCTGTACACTATATTATTGGAAATAGGGGTATGATGATGATGATGATGATGATGATGATATTAATAATAATAATAGTAATAATAATAATAATAAATAATAATAATAAGTAGTAGTAGTAGTAATAGAAGTAGTAGTAGTGGTCATAGCAATAATAATAATAATAAGTAGTAGTAGTAGTAGTGGTGGTGGTAATAGCAATAATAATAATAATAGATATAGATAATAATTGTAACAGGAAATAACGCTTTTCTTTCTACAGGGTGCGGTGACGGGTTTCTTGGCGGCCTTCTGCTACAACATGTGGGTGGTGATCGGGAAGTTCGTCCGAGGTGGAGGTTCGCCACCACGCCTCCCCCTCTCCACTGACGGCTGTCTCTCCCCCCTCAACCTAACCACCACTACACCCCTGCCCCTCTCCCTTGTCAACCTCACCACCACACCGCCACCCAAACTGTAGGAATCTCTCTCTCTCTCTCTCTCTCTCTCTCTCTCTCTCTCTCTCTAGTAAGGCAGTATTTAACCCTACCATTTTGAAAATTCTCCCCATATCTGTAAAAATATAAAACAGTCAAGATGTGAATGAAATTAGAATGGCGTACTCGGTCTGAGAGAGTTAAACTTTTGAATACACAGGATGGTCCGGATACAGCGCCTTTCAGTCTTGTGTCTTGCGGGGACGGCTCCATCTGCCTTGATGAGGACAGAGAACATTTGGGTTGCTTCATGAAATTACCCATTAAACATATTATAATAAAAATGAAGACACAGTAAGCACCAAAACGATTATGGGATGTAGAAAATTATACAGGGTAAATACAGGTAAATCTGACTGAGCCGTTCCCGCAACACACAATATTCGGATCCACAATATATGAACTAACCTGCATATATGTGTTAGTCGTGCAGGTTTGATGGTTAGACAATATATGAACCGCTTTCTATATTGTGTGTTAGTCATGCAGGTTTGGTGGTAATACAGTTCGGATCGTATCATCAATACTGAGGGCGCAAAAGTGTGGACAAACCCCAAATTTGGCCAATAGTTTCCGACCCGCCACGTAATGATGGAACACATCTAACATTTTTGTTTCGTTTGCCGACTTTAGTTTTTTTTTTTTTTTTTTTTTTTTTTTTTTTTCCACCCTAGAGAACTGAGCACTTTCACAGCTTAAATCCTGTCCTATGGTCGCATGAAATTCAACGAGTCCTACTTCTGAAGTAGGAATAAGTCTTCTCGGTTGCTAGTCAAAGCAGGATTTCAGTTTGACTACACCTGGCCATCAGCTGCTCCAGTAGTCGTTAAGGATCTTTGTCCGGTTGGAGTAGTATTGGTAATAGTAGTAGTAATTAAAACCCCGGAGTCATTTAAAATGTGAACCCGGTGGACTGCAGGCGTAAGTTGTCCTTCTCCCACAGTCCACCATTCTCCCTTCTGAGGGATGTTTGTACAGCCAGGTACATGAGCCGCCCAGTTACAGAGGAAATGCGGGACGCGGGCTGGTCACATTTAACCCCTTCTGTCCGAGTGACGTTCATTTTACTTAATTATACTGCCAGACGATTTTACACAACTCAGGAAAGGCCTCTTGAATGGGAGGGATTCATTAACGCCATATCTAACCTCCCATTTCTAATAGTTACTCCTAAACAGGATGAAATTGCCTGAAAATAGCAGTAATAAATTTTGAGGCGATTAATATTTAACTACAGTTGTTCCATAAGTGACCGTAAAAAATCAGCGACTTTCTTGCATTTTCGCTTATTCAGTTTTAATAACACGGCCCAAAGTGCTCCTTGTAAGTTACCATTTTTTGATAATATCCTCTTCTAATATTAAATCCTCATTAAATTACACGCCACTTGCCTATTAAAGTTATGTTGATATCCTAAGCTGATTCGCCAGTTCCTCCAGTTTATCATAAAGTGTTTGTATGGAAAGCAATGACTTTTGGAATCACAGCCCTGGCTTATATTGAGGACTGTCTTTGGTGATGATGAGGAGGAGGAGGATATTGATGATGATAATGGCAATGATGGTAATAATGGTGAGGAGGAGGATATTGATGATGATAATGGTAATAATGGTGAGGAGGAGGATATTGATGATGATAATGGTAATAATGGTGAGGAGGAGGATATTGATGATGATAATGGCAATAATGGTGAGGAGGAGGATGCTTATGGTAATGTTGATGATGATGTTAATAGTACTATTGTTGCTAATATTACCTTTGCTGCTGCTACTACTATTACTACTACTAATACTGCTGCTACTACAACTACTACTGCTACTACTACTACTACTTCTGCTACTACTACTACTTCTACTACTACTACTACTACTACTAATAATAATAATAATAATGTGTAACAGCTATACAATGTGTATTGATTGCACCCTTACTACAGTGATGATGGCGGCAGCGGCAGCACGATCTATGATGTGTCCTACTGTTACTTCGGCCTTACCGGCATCTGCATCACCCTTATCGTCGGCACCATCGCATCTATCATTATTGGTGAGCCAGTTGCCGTCTCCCTTCTCAACCTTCAGTTATAGAATTATTCTTGGTATATTATTCTTGTAAGCACCGCACAGTTACTTTCACCTTAAGATCACCAGTCAGCTACATCACATCAGTACTTCATTATCGGTGAGTCACTACCTACAGTCTGGGAGTAATGTTTGTCTAGTATTCCACCTCCTGTACGTAGCGCCTTCTGTTGGCTAATATTCCTAAGCTAGGGAAGGTTGGTATGTTTCCCTCCTTACATATGATTACTTATATTATACAGTATACCGGTAATGTAAAGCTTCAGGGAGGAAAGCGAGGGGTACGTGTCCTAAATGTGAAGTAGACGCAGTGAAGCAGTGGGGGATCTTTTGCCCTTGACTGTACTTCATTACTGGTAAGTCACTTGGTATCTCAGCCTCTCATCACCCTTCGGTAAGATGATGTCTCTTTTCATTTACATTTTTTGGGCAGAGTTAGTTTTTTTTTTTAGCCTAGGGATGGACTTCGGATTTAGAGGAGGTAGATTATGCCTGTATCAATACGTTCACTGCTTTATATTTTTCTGAGTTAATTAAAGCAGTCTGGAGGCAAGGGTGAAAAAGGGAGTGTTCATATTTTAGAGGTATAAAGTGTGTTGAGCATATCAGCAAAGCATATGGAAGTGTAGTGATTGGAACAGTGCAGATCAGCGACAGAATGCCATACCACGGAGGAACAGGTATGCTTTAGGTATGGCAGAGAGTGTTTGGATCAGGTGACTGCATTATGAAACGTATGTGCAAAGTACGGCAATGTTGAGAAAGCGAGGGGGGGGGGGTACGTGGGGGGGAAACTTGTATATTCGTTTTTATGAACCTGGAGAACGGATGTCATACAGCTGATAGAGACGCCTTGAACTAAATGCTGTAAGGGGTGAAAGGGAAACTTAAAGTATGGTGAAGATTTTTACCAAATGAGCGGAGTAATGGCATGTGTGTGAGTGGGAATGGTTCGAGGCAGAGGTACGGTACCGTCAGTGATGCGTCATGTCGACATGGCCAGGAACGTAGACAATGATTTTATTACTTTGCGATATACTGTCTGCCTGGAGGGGTTAGATATACTATTGTCTTCATTATCACCTTCACTACAAGACGTTTCCCTTAAACTGGAAAAAAAAAAAAAAAAAAAAAAAATGTAGTTGTAGCAAGTATAAGAGAAAATACTTCCTTGGGATGATGTTAAAGGTTGCATGGGGAAGGGGAGACTGGGAAAGAAAACATTTGTACTTTGCAGTTGATATAGTATTGATTGCCGACCAGTGCATGGATAAGTTTCGACAGTATCAGAGTTTGTGAAAAAGACATTGATGATGGAGGAAAATGATATTGGTTGGAAGATAATCAAGAGTATAAGACAGTAAAACAATATGAGTGTAGGCTAAGTCTAAATGGAGAAGATGTGGAGGAAATTAATTGGTTTATATAGTTACGAGTAGACGTAGCACCAGATGAAACTATGAGGGAACTGAATTTAGCCAAAGGATTGGAGAAGGAGCAAAAAGCACTAAGACTCTTAGAAGCGTCTGTAAGGGAACATCAGTATATGTTCAGGTGAAGATGTTAAATGAAGACATATTGGTTGCCTGACTGTGCTGTTCAAGTGGGAAGCGTGGACCGTAAATGCGATAGACTGGACAGGTGGCAGTGTTGGAAATTAAGTGCCTAAGGTCTCTGTGTGGTTTTAATAGTTTGAAAAATGACAATGTTTTGTGTGTGTGTGTGTGAGAGAGAGAGAGATGAAGTATGATGGAAAAGGCAGACTAGGGTGTGCAAAATTCATGGCATGGCAATATTGAAAGAATGTATGGTTACAGGTTAATAAGAAAGATTTCCCATACAGATCATAAGCTGAGATAATGAGAGAAAGTGGAAAACTAAGTGGTGAGTGATGGAAGGCTGATGTGAAAGATGTGATAAATTGTTGGGATCTGATTATCCAGAAGAATGATAGTGTTGTACGGAAAAGAACAAACACGAATGAGTTGGTTTCTGGAGAGATGATTAGCTGTCAGTGAGCTACAACAAGGAACAACTAGAGTAACTGAGGTAAGCGTAAATCGCAGAGTACTGAGCGTGGCTTGGTTGTGGAGGGTTTGAAATTACTTTGATGATGACAATTTCGGTGTTTACGACCAATCAGAGGCTTAATATGAGTGAATGAGCATGCTCTCTCCACCTTTCCGACCCCACTTTGTGCGCTAAAGCTGGTAAGAGAGATATCTATCTATCTATCTATATACATATATTTTATAAATAGATAGATAGATAGATATGTCCATCATCAAAACTTGTGTTGCCCCATGAGGAGCGTAGGATTCCGGGGCTAGGCAAGTTGGTCCTGACATTTATGATAAGAGTGACCAGCCTCATTCATCCCTGAATGGCATTATGAGATCAGTAAACCCCAACCATCCCTTGGATATGAACCGACACAGGCTCAATCCGGATGGAGCTCCTCAGTTACCCACGAAACCACCAGTTGTTATTGCGTGGTTATATGGTTACCACCCAGCGTAGTAAATGGTTTCCTGGTGTACAGGAAACTAGTTGGCCTGTCACTCAGTGTAGTCACCCATGACAAAACGAAGAAGAAAGAATTAAGGAAAAAAAGACAGAAGAGGAAGGAAGAGAGTGAAGGGCAGCAACCCAAGAGCAGCCCTACATCGAGTGGATGGATGGTGAGCGCCCCTACTTACCACCGTGTATATATATATATATATATATATATATATATATATATATATATATATATATATATATATATGTGTGTGTGTGTGTGTGTGTGTGTGTGTGTGTGTGTGTGTGTGTGTGTGTGTTTATGTATTTATTTCATAATTTATATATATAATTATATCTATCTATCTATCTGTCTATATAGATAGATAGATAGATAAATAGATAGATAGGTGCTTCAGGGTGCGAAAGTGGATGTATGTGGAATAACTGAAACAAAATGGAGAGGAGAAAGTGTGAGAGAATGGGAGTATGGATGGGGTATATGTGCAGGAGTAGGTGAGAATGAGAGGGCAAAGGAAGGAATATGTATAGTTGTGAGTAAAAGATGGAAGAAGAGCATAAGACAGTATGGATCAGTTGGGTCAAGGATTGTGTGGGTAAGATTGAAAGTTGGAATACAAATGTGGGCGATTGTGTGTGTGTATGCGCCAACGCAAGATCGTGCTAGCAGAGTGAGAGAAGAGTTCTGGACAAATGTCGAAGTGTGCATGGAAAAGTTTAGAAGGAATGAGAGAGTGTTTTTGATCGGTGATGTGAATGGTAAAGTAGGGAATGTGAAGGTGGATGGAATAGTTGGTGAGTGGGGTGTGCCTGCTGAGATAGATGAGAATGGCAGTGCATTAGTGGACATTTGTGCTGGGAGGAGGTTGGTGATAGCCAATACCCTCTTCAGGCATAAAATGATCCACAGGTATACATTGTTGGAAGGACACAAGTCAAGAGTGAGAGCAGTGGAAATGAGTTATTTAAGAGGAGCCTGTGGAGTCACGTGGAGAGACAGGCTGACGAATGAGGATATAAAGGAGCGTTGTGGTGTGGATGTGGATGTGATAGGAAGCGTTATGAGGAACACACTGAGGTGGTTTGGCCATGTGGAGAGGATGGAGGGTGAAAGACTGACGAAGAGAGTGTATGTGAGTGAGGTGGAGGGGGGAAGAGGGAGGGGGAGCCCGAGGATGAGATGGAGGGATGGGGTGGAGAGGTATATGAGAGAGGGGGGGTGTGAGTTGGGAGCAGGGCAGTGAAATGGCGGGGGACAGGGCGACTTGGAGGCGATTTGTTTGTGGCCACCCCAAACGGGATTGAGGCGTCTGGCAATAGATAGATAGATAGACAGATAGGTATACATGGTGAGTGATGAGAAGGGTAGGTGGTGAACTGAATGAAAGGAAGGCAATGATTGATTATGTGTATGTGGATGAAAGGATGCAAAGATGTGTAATGGATGCAAGAGCATAATTTATAGAGGTTGGGGGAGTGGACTTTCTGACCGCTACTTGGTGGTGGCCAGAATTAGGATCCAAGCAAGATGGAGGAATAGAAGAAGGGAAAGACGAGAGGAAGGAGTAGTTGCAAGGAGAGTGGAAAGGTTACAAGAGGATGAGAAAAAGGCAGAGTATAAGAGAGAAGTGGAGGAACGATTGGGCAAATATGAATTGGAGCAGATGGGGGACGTGGAAGGTGTGTGCAGGATATTTACAGAAGAAATATGTGCAGCATGTGATGTGGTGTGTGGGAGGAAGAGAAGAAGGAGGGGGGTGCAAGGAACAGCGTGGTGGACTGAAGAGGTGAGACAGGCTGTGGCACAAAAGAAGAAAGCATACAATGAATGGATGAGAAATAGGGGCGTGGAAGAAGTTGAGAGGCGGAAGAGAGAGTTATATGTAGAAAGAAAGAGAGAGGTGAAAAGATTAATAAGAGAGAGTAAGAAGAGAGTGGATGAGGAATTTGGAAGGAATTTGAGTGTAATGTGGAGGGACTGTAAGAAAATGTTCTGGAAAGAGGTGAAGAGAGTAATACAGGGTGGAAGTGAGGTTAGCAGGGGAGTGAAAGATAAAAATGGTAGATTACTAGTGGAGAAGGGAGAAAAAGTGAGCAGATGGAGAGAACACTTTAAGGAATTGTTGAACATAGAAGATGGAAGTAATGCGAGTATAAATGGCTGGGGAATGGCTGGGAGAAGGAGGGAGGTGAGAAGACAGGAAGAAATCAGTAGGATAGAAGTTGTGGAAGCAATGAAGAAAGTTAAATTGGGGAAAGACCCAGGAATTGATGGAGTGTGTGGTGAAATGCTGAAGCATGGGGGAGAGATAGTAGTAGAATGGATGTGGAAGATGTGCAGATTGGCCTGGGAGGAAGATAGAGTCCCGGAGGATTGGAATTCAGGTATAATTTTTCCCTTGTACAAAGGAAAAGGGGAAAAAGAAGTGTGTGGTAATCATAGGGGCATTTGTCTTCTTAGTATAATAGGAAAAGTGTATGGTAGGATACTTATTGACAGAGTTAGAGAAAGAACAGAGGAATTACTTGGAGAAGAACAGGGAGGCTTTAGGAAGGGAAGAGGTTTTATAGATCAGATATTCATTCTTAGATCTTTAATGGAAAAGTTTCTAGAGAAAGGAAAGAAGTTGCATACGGCTTTCATGGATTTGGAGAAAGTATATGACAGGGTGGATAGACAAGGATGATGGAAAGTATTAAGAATATATGGAGTAGATGGGAAGTTGTTGAATGCTGTGAAGAGTATGTATGATGGTGCTAAGGCTGCAGTGCTTGTGGATGGTGAACTAAGTGAATTTTTCTCTTTGAAGGTTGGGTTGAAACAGGGATGTGTCATGTCTCCATGGTTGTTCAATCTGTACATGGATGGGGTAATAAAGGAGGTACAAGGTAGAGTAGCGGATGTTGGAGTGGCCCTGGTGAGAGAGGATAGTGTTTGGAAACTCCCTGTACTGTTGTTTGCAGATGATACTGTATTGTTGAGTGTAAGACGAAGGGGGAGCTGCAAGGCTTGGTGGATGAGTTTGGGAGAGTGTGTAAGAAACGGAATCTAAAGGTGAACGTAGGGAAGAGTAAAGTGATGGTCTTTGAGAGAGGTGAAGTCAGTGAATGTACAGCGAGGTTGGATGGTGAGGAATTGGAAAATGTGAGTACGTTTAAGTACTTGGGTAGTGTGATGAGTAAGGATGGAGGTTTGGAGGGTGAAGTGCTTGAAAGGGTACAGCAGGGAAGAAAGGTTGCTGGTTCTTTGAAAGCAGTGATAAGAAACAGGGAAGTGAGCATGGAAGTGAAAAAGTTACTACATGACAGTATTGTGATACCAACTCTAACGTATGGAAGTGAAGCTTGGACGTTGTTGGAAGGACACAAGTCAAGAGTGAGAGCAGTGGAAATGAGTTATTTAAGAGGAGCCTGTGGAGTCACATGGAGAGACAGGCTGACGAATGAGGATATAAAGGAGCGTTGTGGTGTGGATGTGGATGTGATAGGAAGCGTTATGAGGAACACACTGAGGTGGTTTGGCCATGTGGAGAGGATGGAGGGTGAGAGACTGACGAAGAGTGTATGTGAGTGAGATGGAGGGGGGAAGAGGAAGGGGGAGGCCGAGGATGAAATGAAGGGATTGAGTGGAGAGGTATATGAGAGAGGGGGGGCGTGAGTTGGGAGCAGGGCAGTGAAATGGCGGGGGACAGAGCGACTTGGAGGCGATTTGTTTGTGGCCACCCCAAACGGGATTGAGGCGTCTGGCAATAGATAGATAGATATATTCGTACATAATTCAGCTATTTCTGTAGTTTTTTGACCACTTGAAAAAATGGCATGTGGCAGAAGAATGCTGCTGATGAGTTAATTTCTTTTCTTAAGGCAGTTTTATCGAAAGTTTTGGGTAGTTAGAGTAATTAAAAAAAAAAAAAAAAAAAAAAAAAAAAGGCAGGAAATCGTACACAGCTAATGATATTTAGGAACTCACTGCTCAACAGATGACGAGAGAGAGAGAGAGGCAGTGAGAAGCGTAGCAGCACAAGGTGTGTTAGTGTATTCTGTTGCACACAGTCATTCGGATGTCCTGTATTAACCAAGCCAAACACACCACTACCATGCACCTGGCAAACTAAATGGTTCGAACAGCGCTATTTTTTGTGTCACCTGTGCCCTGACTCTCAACTCTCTCCCTATCTCCCGAAATGAGGATGGTGTATGACAGAAAGGTAACATAAACCTACAGTTAACCCGATTCACGTTCAAGTAGCCTGGTGCAACAACAACAGCACATCATCTTGAGTAAAGGCGCTCACACAAGTGTTTCCTCTGTCAAGATTTTGCCTGATAGTTCAAACTAATCTTCTTTTCTTGAAAATTCAGCAGCACTGTTTTTTTAACACTGTCAAGAAAGAAATTCAGTGTTTAAGTTGGCAGAATGATAATATTTTTCTGCTTCCTGTTTCTGCGTCCATTCATTAGTGTTAAATAATATGGTTATGATGATAGCGAAGGAGAGGATTCTTGCTATTGATAAGCTAAATATAGGTTAGGATAGTAATATATTACTGTTAGAATTTGAATCTCCCGAAATTGCTCCACTTAAGATACATACTAGATACATAAAATCTATCCTGGATAACTGACCAGCCAACAAAGCTACAGGTCCAGATGGAATTCCTCCAGTCGATTTGAATAAGTGTTCGCCAGAACTTGCTCCTGTTCTTGGTAAATTATTCAGACTGCATAAGTACTTTTTCATTCCCAAATTCTTGGAAAGAAACCAACATCAACCCAGTTCCAAAGAAAGGGAGTTCATTTGATCCCTCTGAGTACAGACCAGTAGCTATCACATCTCTTGGGAAAGTATTTGAAATTGTTATCAATAAGCACATCGTTAGAAATCTTGAATCCAACAACGTAATTAAGGACAGACGGTATGATTTTCACCACGACAGATCCACTGTTGATATACTCATTCTCTTTACTCATTCAGTCCTTCAATCATTTGACCAACATGGAGAAACCCACGCAGTAGTCCTTGATATATCTAAAACTTTTGACAATGTGGCACTGTTCCCTGTTATCCATGCTCCCGTGCAGTGGCCTATCATCTTTTGTCCCATTGATCTCATATCTCAACAACAGATAGATGAGAGTAAATGATGTAGGCCTATGTTCCAATTTCCACTCAGTTTATCCCGGCGTGACATAAGGGTCAGTCCTGGCTCCAACCCTGTTCCTCATTCATATTAATGATGTCTTGTCTGTCACCCATAATCCCATTCACTCATGTGCAGATGACTCAGCGCTTCACAGTTCCTCTCACAACGTTTGATATCTCTGCTCCCAACTCAGCACTGCAAATTTCTTAAATCAGGACTTATCCAAGATCACTGAATGAGGACAAAATAACTTTGTAATTTTCAGTGCCAGAGAAACAACATATATCCAGTTTATTGATAGACAGGTATTGTCATATTCCAATATTACCTTCAGTGCAAACAATATTCCTATCTCTAAAAGTACGGTATTGAAATTTTCGGTATTTCGTGTAACAGTAGCCTACCTTCCTTTGGATCTGTCATGTTAGATCACTATCCAAAACCGCCTTAAAGAAACTTGGATCTTCGTTCAGAATCCGTAACTTCTTCACTGACGAGCAGTTAATTAAATTTGCATGAGTCATGTGTGCCCTCAGCTCGAAAATTGCTCGCCCCTGCGGCGGATGTGCAGAGGTTGCACTAAAACAACTAAAAAAAAATTCAGAACAAAGCTATAAGAATAATTACAAATTAACTACCTCCCGTACAAGTAATACGGAGAACTGCCTCCCTTGCATTATTTTACAGATATTTTAATGGAAAATGCTAAGAAGATATATGTTGCATTCATTGTCCCACCTCTCCATGCCTTCCCCCGTGCAACACGGACATCAGGTAACGCTCATGACTTCGAGTCACACTGCCTTACTCGTACTGCAGAACTTCTGCCAATCAGAATTCATTTATTCCCAGAACTGCCTCTCTTTGGAACTCGCGTCTTCAGGTTGGTTTCCTCCAAAATTTAACCTTAAAGCAGTTTAAGTCCAACAGTTACAGATTTTTTATGAACGGGGGACATCAGTAATCCGGTGTACGGATTTTTTTTTTTTTTTAATATGTTTCTTCTTCCTCTTTCCTCTTTGTGTATATATATATATATATATATATATATATATATATATATATATATATATATATATATATATGTATATATATATATATATATATATATATATATATATATATATATATATATAGATAGATAGATAGATATAATATGTAGGGTAAGAATAATGATGATGACGGTGATTATTCCATTACCGTCAGAACTTAGGGTTATGATAAGGGTGGTTTATTATTGGGAATGTAAGGTAAAAATTATGGCAATAGTGATGACGATGGAGAAGGTGAGAATGATTATTTCCCGACAGGCGTTCAACCGCCCAGATCCGTAGACCGTAAGCTGGTGAGTCCGTCGTGCAACCGGTTCTACTGGTGGGTGTGGGGGGCGGTGCGGGACCCCGACGTCAAGGACACCAAGGACGTGGCTAAGAACGGCGAACACGAGGCATCCATGAGCGCACTACTCGACACACCCGCCTCAATGTCGCACACCACATCATCATCTCACAACCACCATGATGATGGGGTATAAAACACACACACACACACACAAACACACACAACTTCTAACAGAGCGCACACCACCAAACTCCACCACACACACCACAGCACCCTGCACAAACCACCTTACACACCATCACATCACATACCAATACAGGCTAATTAAGAGTTACTATTAGAGTTTGACCTAGAATGCGTTTTAGTATATACCTGATTAGTACCAATACGAAAAATGTAAGAAAATAATGTTACTGAAATACAGGGAAAATGGTTTAGCCTGATTACTTACCAAGGATGCAGACAAATAACACTGAACTGGATGTAGTTGCTGCCAAAGAGCCCCGTTTTTGTCTCCAGGCGTTTGAGGGCAACGCTAGCTTATCTTTTTGGATTGGGGAGCATCTCTTTGAGAGGCCTATTCAGTCAATCACACCCTAAAATTTTTCGGATGCAAGGTGTTTCACTGTCATAGCGTTTGTCGACTCTCCGTATTACGATCCCCATGGGTCCTTGTCTTTTTTTTTTTTTTTTTTAATAACAACAGAGGAAGGAAAAACGAATAAGAAAAATCCATGCACCAGATTACTGGTGTCCTCCATTCATAAAAACTCTGTAACAGCTGGACTTGAACAACTGTGGGTTGAAGTTGAGGGGGAAACAACTCTGGGGAAGAGTTACAGTTCGGGGAATGACAAATCTTTGGTAGGTGGAAGTTCGGCAATATGGCAGTATGATATTCAAGTCATGAGCGCTACCAGATGCCCGTGTAGCACAGGGGAAGGCATGGAGAGGTGGCACAATGGATGCAACTTCGTCTGAACATTTGCCATAAAGTATCTGTAAAATAATGCATGGGAGGCAACATTCCTGGGGAGGTAGTGTACTTTTTTTTTTTTTTTTTTTTTATGTGAGGAAGAAGGAACCAGAGACAATGGCAGGGTTATTAATACTTCTAACATTTATATTCCGAATTTTGTCAAGTTGCATTAGTGCAACCTCCCCACATCCGCTCTACAAGGGTGAGCAAGATTCCAGGTGAGAGCGCACGTAACTCATAAAATATAGCCAACTGCTCATCGGTGAATTTGTACTTGTTGTTGGAGAAAATTTTAAATAAATCTCTCCATCCAGAACATTAACTCTACAGCACTCATTCTTTTTTCACAGGGCATACGCTCATGGTTCCTTGCCACCTTCACACCATATCTAACTCATCCCATCCAGTTCTTTGTCTCATTCCCATTTCCTTATCTCCCTTTCCCGTGAAAGTTTCATTTTCGGAGAATATTTTGAAACAAACCTTCATTGTACTCAAACCATTATTTCAGTGGCACCAGCTCTCATAAGGTACACTTTCATGGCCCCTCATCATCCCCCATCACAGTTTCAGCTCACCTCACTCATTAGTTGGCCCCCACGGCCATTTCCCTACCGCCCGTCACTTTCATTCTTCAAGGATCTTTTGGAATAAATCTTCCCAACACATAGACCACAGATCCAACAGTATCCATTCCCACAAGGTATACATCTCTGTCCCACCGTCTGCCTAATTTCCATCCCGTCCCATCCATTTATGTACTCTCCACGCACATTTCATTACCCGCCCTCTGTAACCTTTTCAGGAGCGATGCAGGTCACGCTGTCAACAAACATGCTCGTTTTAAAACACATGATTTATACATTTTCTGTGCTCTAAAACTGCAGAAAATGTCTGTTACCTCACCCAGTCCATCTTTTAAAAAAAATGCAGGTAAAATTTGGCAGTGCGTGTCTGCTTCACCATAATCTTATCGACTATTTTGGGTACTTCACCAAGCTATGTTCTTTTGTGTGTTATGAATCTCTTTGTAATATGGACACAGCTTGCCTAAGTACTATTGAAGGGAGTATATATATGTGTAATATACTCGTACACTAATAAATGTGTAACGAAGAAGAGGCCGTGAACCTCCTTAGCCGACGAGAATGACCCTACCCCCCCTCCCCCACTCCTTGCTTCTCCACTATAATGATCACACCACCTGCCGACATTCATGCATTCATCTTCCAACTCTTTCCTCACAGCATTTCTTGACAGAAAGGAAGCAGTGTTAATTAGGGCTGTCTTTGTTACACCCGCACACTTTAACGTGAAGATATTTTGTGTTGAGTCTTTCTGTCTGTTAGCAAGATTATGGAAAACTATTAAATGGAATCGCACCAAAGTTGATGCAGTTACTGAGGACCATCAGAGAAACGGGTGATTAATTTGGGTCGGAAAGGTCATAGGTCGTAGATCAAGAACCGAATCAACTCGAGCAGTTTTGAACCGATTCTGACCCAACGGACTGAGGGACAGGAAAGGGTGGAGTGATTCATATTAAGAGAATAATTGGTCAGAGGTAAAGGGCACAGGGTAAGGGGGAAAGGTCTGGTCTTTAGCTTAAGTTTTAATTCCGTTCTAATGAAACTTGCTGGAAGGGTTTAAGGTTAGTATAGGATGCAGTTATACTATAGGTTCAGTATCAAGATCATAGGGTTAGGTAAACTTAAACACGCCTTATCTGCTCTTAACTATATTTGGTGGATGGAGTAACGGTCAGGTAAAGATGAAGTTATTCGATTTTGAAAGCAATCAGTCAAAGGTAAAAGGCACAGAAAAGGGTCAATTGGTCGGCCTTGAGACGCCTCCACATAGACAATGGCACCTGTCGTGTCCGAGCACGCTGCTCACCAGTTTCAAAGGATGGTAACGGATCACACTACAAACAGTAGCAGGGAAGGTGCATCAGTTCATTAGGTGTTTTTTTTTTTTTTTTTCTTTAACCTTATTCCAAAAGTACAGGTGCCCATTGATTGTGTGAACGGGTCTGGACCAATCATACTTCGCGGGTGTTGCGTTGTGTGTTTGCCTCTGACTTTTTCAGAGGGACAACCTTTAACAAACTTCCAGCCCTTGATGCCTTCCCACTGTAGCAGATTTTTCAGTAAAAATATATAAAAAAAAAATGTTGAATTTATTAACCTTAGTTCTGACCATCTTAACCTTTCAGTCCAATGACTTTCATATTATTTTTATTGCTATTTTCAGAGGGTTTTCTTTAGCTTCGTAGAGTGTTTTCGAAGTTGTGACGATTACATATAGCGCTATTTAACCCCTCCAGTCCAAGAGATCCTTCCTATGTTAAAAAAATGGTCAGGAGAAAGCATGAATAACATTAAACCCCTCAGTCCAATGACGTGTTTTATATTTCAGTCTTGCTATACCCAGGTGCAGGAGACGGCCGCCTTCAAATGGTGGTACCGCTGTAGGTGGCTAGTTCAGCCGCCTGGTTACACAAACGTCCCTCAGCCATTTACCTTTTCTCCCAGAGGAAGATGGTGAACTGCGGGAGAAGGGTAACTTAAGGTTATAGTCCACCGGGTTCACATGTGAAATGTGAACCCGGTGAAAAGAACTTGGAGCTACAAGTATTAATATTACCGCTACCCTCAGACAGTTTGACTGTTTTGAGAGACTTTTATAACTGGAGAGGTTAAAAATAGCCTTCATCAACCTAATCGCTATACTCATTTTACTCTGACTTGGCCTAAAATTACTCTCTCCATCATGAATACTGAGGTGTTATAACAGATCAGCATTAGCGATGCAAGTCACGAAGAAGTGCTATGGAAAGGATGTAAAATATCATTTTGTCTTTTTTTAAAGTGAGATAAGCTGCAAAAGGACGGAATTCTAGGTCAAGTAAGGTAAAAGAACTATAGCACAGACCCTTAAGAAATATATATATCAGAGTGAGGGAATTAAATATTCGTCCCCAGACCAAAGGGGAGATAGGCTATAGTTCCTTAGCCTTAACTTGACCCAGATCATCGTCCTGTTGCAGCATATTTCACGTAACTCAATGTAAGACAATGCTACGGCTCTACATCCTTTCCACAGCGCTTCTTCGTAATGGACACCATATTATAGTGCTGATGTCTCGCTATTACTCAGCATTCAGGATGAAGATACGGTGATTTTAGGACAAGATGGAGTAAGTGTAACAGAATCAACGACCCACAAATCACTACAGGAACTA
Organism: Coenobita brevimanus; assembly: GCF_032717465.1. Classification (NCBI taxonomy): domain Eukaryota; kingdom Metazoa; phylum Arthropoda; class Malacostraca; order Decapoda; family Coenobitidae; genus Coenobita; species Coenobita brevimanus. Next base: position 33,702,322 of record NC_137015.1, read on the forward strand.
GTGCTGTAAAAAATCGTACTGAATGGGTTAATGAAGACTATGTCACCTTTTCTTCTAAGCTTGCAAAATCGTCGTAAATAGTAATAATGAAATAAATACCGGGTATGCCATCGAACTGAAGAGGTTAGATACAGTCCTATGAATAATACAATTTCATACGTAATTGTATGAATTTTGACGTACACTAAGAGGTGGACGCCAGCAAGTACCTGCGTGAGGCTTAAGGACACTTTAGAGTAGAAAACACCACCACACCCTATACATAAACTTCACAATTACACATACTTCACCAACCACACATCACACTGCATACTACATTACCAACCACACTTTACACTGCAGCACTCTGACACGCTACACATTACCAAATACTAACCCCCCTACACACAGACAATGCTGTTCTTCTACTACAGAAGTCTTCGATGCCAGCATGTGTGACTGCAAACTAATTCTGGATCCACAAACTTTGCCGCACAGTTGGCATGTTAAGTCCGGGTTTGCTGGGAGAACTCTGTTTTGGTTATGCCTCCGTTGTCTACGCTCTTCTCTGGCCAGGTTCTGAGCTTCTAGATAAATGGTTCCTTCATCACAGAGGGCTTTGCCATTGTTTTCTGTTAGAGGCATTGGTTTCAAGACCTTTTGGTATGATATGACATTTCTTCAGGGTTGCCCTTATATGATCTTTGTATCTCTTCTGTCCCCCTGGGTTGCACTGTGCTGCAGGGAGTCGGCCATATGGAACCTGGCGGGGAGGGCAGTGCTCAGGTATGCGGAACTGGTCCTGCTCGTTTCGGCCAGACTTCGACAGAATTGTATCCACTTTTGACGAACTTCCTCATTTCATGGGAATCTAAAGAAGCTGACACCTTTAACCTTCTTTCTAGAGTCCTCATAACTCCCGAATACTGCACAATTAGTAGGCATTAAATAGTTGTGAGCAGCAGGATGACCTTAAGAGAACTGATCGAGCCAGCACCATTGCTGGCCGCGTGACCTCATGCGCGAAGATAGATGCGGTGTCGTCCTGCCGCGGTTTGACATGTTTCTTTAGACCTTAATTTAGACCTTAGTTTCGGCCGTTTGTCATTTAGGCCGTAATGTCCAAATTGGCATACGACCGAATCGCCCAACGGTCAAAACAACAAACGGCCTAAATTGTGTACAGCCTATATAACCATACTTCATCAAGATGACATTGCTGAAGTTTTGGCCACCAGTACATCATGGAACATAGCATCTCGACTTACCATTAGGCTGGATGTCATTATATATTATATACTGTATATATGTTTAAGAGTCGCGCTGTTTGTTTGTTTGTTTGTTTGCCTTCAATCACGCCCAAACCAGGGGCAAGAGACCACCAGACTCCTATATATTCTGAATCAGGGTGACCCAAGAATGGTTTTAGGGGGATCAAAGTTCAGCACTGGGTCATTTATGGTCATTGGTAGAGTGTTCTTTTTGGCCCGGGCAACGCCGGGCACCTCAGCAGACCAATTTTTGGCATGGAGACTCACATGACCTCCAGTTCAGACATATGCTATATGAGGTTGACCTCCAAGGTCATTTGAGGTCACCAGTCAGAGGTCATTTGAGGTCACAGGTGATAGTAAACAAGTGCGCACAAATACTGTGCGTTGGTCTGCGAAACCTCAAATAGAACGTTCCTGGACCTTTTATAGTCCCACTTCAAAACATAGGTACATGGTCTTTCTGGAGTAGAAAGGTTGAACTAGAACAAATAGGATTAATGTTCGCCTTTTTGGCCTGGGCAACACTGGGTACCCTTGCTAGTATATATATATATATATATATATATATATATATATATATATATGTGTGTGTGTGTGTGTGTGTGTGTGTGTGTGTGTGTGTGTGATGATCTAGGAAGAAAAATGAATGCGAACTGCTCTGAAAATAGGAAGTTATTCTGGAAAGAGGTACGGAAGTAGAAGTGAAAGGGGAAAGAAATGTGATGGTGTGAAGGATGTTGGTGGTAGATTATTAACCCATGGTGATGAAGTAAGGACCAGATGGAAAGAATATTTTGAAAGCCTGATGAATGGGAATGGAGAGAGCAGAGCCACTGTAAACATGATTGGTTATGGGGGTGTGCAGAGAAGGAATGCAGTGCCAGTAGACGTGACAGTCGCACGGGTGAAGAGTGCTGTGAAGCGGCTGAAAAATGGGAAAACAGCTCGGGGTGATGAGGTGTATGCAGAGATGCTTAAGTGTAGTGGAAGAGTGGAATGACGTGCTTGTTGAAGATATGTAGAAAGGCAAAGATGTGTGAAACTGTGCCTGCAGAGTGGAAAAAGGCTGTGATTGTGCCCCTGTACAAAAATAAAGGTGAGCGAAGTGAGTGCAAGAATTATCGTGGCATAAGTTTATTGAGTGTCGTAAGGAAGGTATATGGAAGAATTATTATATAGAAAGTAATATCAGAAGTCCCAGTGAGTGATGAACAGGGTGGCTTTAGGAGTGGCAGAGGATGTGTGGATCAGATATTTGCAGTGAGACAGATAGCATAGAAGGCTTGTGAAAAGGACCACAAGGTGTTCATGGCATTCATGGACCTGGAAAATATATACGACAAAGTGGACAGAGAAGGATTGTGGAAAGTTTTGCGCATGTACGGTGTAGATGGTAAGTTGCTAGGTGCTGTCAAGAGTTATATTGATGGTGGTGAAGCATGTGTAAGAGTTAATTGGCATTTAAGTGAATGGTTCACGATCGGTGTGGGCGTGCGACAAGGTTGTGTGATGTCCCCATGGTTGTTCAGTGTATGTATATATATATATATATATATATATATATATATATATATGGATGGATGGATGGGGTGATGAGAGAAGTAAGAACACGAGTAATGAAGAGAGGGATGGCGTTGGTAATGAATGGTGATGGATGGAATATCTCAAATTTGTTGTATGCTGATGAGGCAGTGCTGCTTGCAAGTACCGGACAAGAACTTGGTAGGCTAGTGCAGAGTTTTGCTGATGTCTGTGAGTGTCGTGCCTTGAGAGTAAATGTAGAAAAGATAGTGATGGTTGTTGAGAGAGAAGTTGACTCCCAGTGCAATGTTACAGTGTATGGAGAGAGACTGGAACTAGTGAGAGAGTTCAAATACCTGGGTACAGTGAAAGAAAAAGAGAGGAAAATGTGCAAAAGAAGTTAAAAGTAGAGTGACACAAGGAAGAAAAGTAGCTAGTTCAATGAAGGCTTTGATAAGAAACAGAGGCTTGAGTGTTGCAGCTGCATGAGGCTTACATGAGGGAGTGTTAGTGCCAACTTTAACATATGGATGTGAGACTATGGTGTGGCATGAAAATTAAAAGTCAAGAGTAAGAGCAGTGGAGACGGGACTGCTGAGGAATGTATGTGGAGTACAGAGGGTGGATAGGATACGAAATAATGTGATTCACGAAAGATGTGGAGTGAGGAAGTTTGTGGACACCAGAATCGAAGAGAGTGTACTGAGATGGTATGGTCATGTGGAGAGAATAGATGACAATAGAGTGGTGAAAAAGGTATATCTGAACGAATTTGAAGGAGGGAGGAGGCGAGGTAGGCCAAGGAGAAGGTGGAGAGTTATGGTGGATGACTGTGTGAGGAAGAGAGGTGTGGAAGTCGGTGAGGCTTTGGAACTGGCAAGAGATCGAGCTGGCTGGATGAATGTTGTGAGGAAAAGTGCATGATCAGTTTTTTTTTTTTTTTTTTTTTTTTTTTTTTTTTTTTTTTGTATCGACCATTGAGGCCGGGGTCCCTGGTCATTAAGGCAAAAATATATATATGTATATACATTGACACATATACATATATATACGAACATATATATATATACATACATGCATACATACACACATCCATGCATATGAATATACACACTTTCATGCACACGTACATATATATATATATATATATATATATATATATATATATATATATATATATATATATATATATATATATATATAATAATTTTTTTGTATTTTTATTTTTTTTGTAATTTTTCTATATTTTTAACCTTATATTACTTATAAACAAAAATGCCTAATATAAAGACCCTAAAACTAATCACCTAACAGACAAATCGCTAACCTATGCTAAGTCCTAAGAGACAAATAACTAGACCTACACTAATGGTAAAAAAGCCTCGACCAAGAGAACACCATCGACTGCAGATATGAAATGCCTTTCTACATTACATACCTGCACTCATCACCTGGTGACTCAGTCGAGGCACAACCTAATATAGGGGACATCAATATATGAAAGGGAACCAGACGAGTCAGGAACATTTCCATATACGTCAGCTGTCGTCCCTAATTAGAATAACTTAAGCAAGATGGTATTATGTATTTACATAATTTATACAAAAAGTGAAGAACCTCGCCCAGCAGACCACCATCGACTGCAAGTGCCCAATACCTTCCTATATTGCACACTTGCACTCATCAGCTGGTGACTGTCAGGCGAGGAACTTGGCTTAATGTAGGGGACATCTATATTAGAAATAGATCAGTGGGAGGAGGAACTATTTCAAATATGTCAACTGTCAACCCTAATTAATATTACAATATATACATATTTACCGTTGATAAAAACCATAACCACACAGTAAAAAAGTCACATCACTCTGATCAGTCCGGTCTCTCTCAAGAAAGCCATCAATTTATCAGTCATAACAATGTCCCTATCACCCAATATGGTGGAAAGGGTGAAGGGGACGTCTGCTGCGCCGCAGTAATTTATAAATGAAGCACGTTCACGATTAAATCGCCGACAGCGCAGGATGATATGACTGATAGATAACACCGCATCACAGATGTCACAGTGCGGTGGAAAGCGTCTTTCCATATAAGGTTTCATATGTGTTAAAATGGTGGCATTGAGCCGTAACCGAGCCAACACTTTTTCTTCAAGGCGACTGGGGCGGTTGGCAGTGTCCCAGTCGCCCAGGTACGGCTTACAAGTTGGAATATTTAGTCTGGTCCACTGACCTTGCCACAGAAGATTTATTGATTTCTTTCCGAGAGAGAGACTCGACCGTAGATCACGAGGAACGTCCCAAGTCTCCTCGAGCTCTACAGCCGACTTTGCAAGTAAGTCAGCCTGCTCATTGCCATAGATACGACAATGACCAGGCACCCGGATCAGCGTGAATGACTTGTTGCATGAATGCAGCTTATTAACAATGCGGCCCTGGATCTCGTGCGAGTCCGTAGTGCAAGAAGCAATTGCCTGAAGGGCTGATTTCGAGTCTGAAAATATGACAAATGAGTCATGCCTAGAACTGAGAGCATAGTCTATGGCTTTGTCAAGAGCAAAAAGTTCGGAGGTAAACACAGATGTATGAGTCGGCAACCGATACCTGAGGGCACATTCAGTCGACCACACACTTGCACCCACACATTCACTCGACTTGGAGCCGTCGGTGTACAAGTGATGGGACCCCAAGTGACGAATTATGATGTTACGAAACAAGTGGTGGACCTCCGCCTCCGGCGCCTTGGCCTTTGTTGCTGGGAGCCATGTAACATCAACAGTAAAGCCAGGTGGCTCCCAAGGCGCTATATTTTTTAACACCAACTTGTCACAGTCACTGGGGTCCACACCAAGCTCCTGAGTCAGTAAGTGGAGGCGAACGGCAAGTGGCCGATGCACCCCCCGCAGAAGGTGGTGGTATTGACGCAGGGGGGTACAGGCCACATTGCCGATATTACTTTTCCTATATGTTCGAAGGCCATAGGACCAAGCCAGGTGGTCACGGGGAATACGGAGGGGAGGCACATTCGCCTCCACTTCCATACGAGCTACACGGGTACACCGCACGGCTCCAAGACACATTCACAAACATTTATTCTGTAGCACATCCAATCTTTTCAGCGTGGCATCGGATGCCGAGCCATACACCTGTGCACCATAGTCTAGCTTCGATGGAATAAGGGACTTATACACCATTAATACAGATTTTCTGTCGGCACCCCATGTAGTACCCGCTAGGTACTTAAGGACATTTAACGGCTTATCACAACGAGCAAACAAAGTATTAACGTGAAGTTTAAAATTCATTCTATGATCAAAATGTATTCCTAAAAGCTTTACAGAATTTTGAAAAGGTACCGCCTGATTATCCAAAGTTAAGCACAAATTAGGTACGTTACGATTAGTGAAGACTACAGCGGCACACTTACGGACGGAAAACTTAAATCCCCACTGCAAGGCCCATTGGTGGACTGAGTCAAGGGCTGCTTGAATCCGCCCAGCCGAAAATTGTGCATTACGGGAAGAGTGCCATATTGCACAATCGTCAGTGCAGAGCGAGTATTTCAGATTCCTCGGGATGGGAGCTGATGACAGAATATCATTGATCATAATACTAAATAAAGTAGGACTAAGCACACTTCCCTGTGGCACCCCGTTTTCTTGGATAAATATATCCGATGTTACGTTACGGGGCAATTTGACAGAGAAAGTTCTGTCCCTTAAGAAATTTGAAATAAAAATAGGCAAATTTCCTCTTAAACCATAAGCATAGAGCATCATTAGTATACCGTGTCGCCATGTCATGTCATAGGCTTTATGGATGTCCAAGAACACCCCTATCATGTATTCTTTATTGGCAAATGCCTCTGCAATACAATGCTCCAAATTCATTAGATGATCTAGTGAACTTCTGTATTTACGGAAGCCACATTGTTGATCATTTAACAAATTCTTCGACTCTAAAACAAAAAGTAGCCTATTGTTTACCATACGTTCCATGACCTTACATAGACAAGAAGTCAACACAATAGGACGAAATGAAGTGGGATTCATAAGACGACCAGCCTCTTTGGGTATTGGTATGACGTGCGCAAAGTGCCATGAGTTTGGGAACGTTCGAGACGCCCAAATCTCATTGTACAATGCTAACATCTTAATCAGGTTGTCCTGATTAAGATGCTGGATCATACCGTACGTGATGCTGTCTGGTCCAGGGCTGGTGTCTTTACAGGATTTAAGGGCAAGGAGCAGTTCATCTAGCTTAAACTCTTGATTGTACGGGGAGTCTACGTCTTCTGTGGCAAAGTCAATGATCTGTAGCTCAGCCATGCGTTTATGATGTTGGAAACGTGGATCATAATTGGTTGAGCTACTTACATGAGAAAAACTCCTGGCGAGGATGTTAGTAACGTCCACAGGCTCATCATAGAAGGTATTATCTACATTTAGGGTGGTAATTGGGAAGTATGGGCCTTTATTTGTTTAATATTCTTATGGTGGACCAGACTTTATTTAATGGTGTTGTACGAGTCACCGTGGACACAAAGGACCGCCAGGAGTCACGTTTGGCCCTTCTTATTATTCTCCTTGCCTCAGCCCGTGCCTGTTTGTATGCAATAAAATTTTTCTCAGTGGGCTGACTATCAAAAATCCTGTATCTCCTATTGCGTTTTCTTAATGTTTGTCGGCAATCCGGCGTCCACCAATGTGCTCTATGCTTCGCATGAACCGTAGAAGTCTTGGGAATAGCAGCCTCAGCTGCGTGTAATATGGATTGGGTTATATTTTCGACCTTAACATCTATGGTCTCCCCAGATATATCTAAATTGGCGATCCTTGAGAAGGATCCCCAATCTGCTTTCTTATAGTTAAATTTTGGAGGTGGAAGGTCCGAAACGATGTCCCGTTTATAAGAAAGACAGATGGGTAAAAGATCACTTCCCAAGGAGTCGTCGTAAGGGGAGAAAATGGGAGAAATGGAGTTCCCCCGAGCTAAGCCCTGTATTGGACTATATAGCCCCGCTAGGGTTACAGGAGGGAGCTACCCCTCTCGGCACGGCAGCCCGGGAAGGGTCCCATGAGAAATCTTGATGTATACCAGGGGAGGCCAAAGATAAGTCAATGGCCGAAAAGTTACCAGTACGATCATCTACACGAGTCGCTCTACCATCGTTCAGAAGACAGAGGTTGGACCGTAGTATTAGGTCGGCTACTTGCTCCCCACGACCATCAATCCTCAAGCTACCCCGTTGATAGTGATGAGCGTTAAAATCGCCCAACACTAACTTATTCCCAGGGAGACGTTCAACTAGTGAATTTAAAGCATCACTATCAATGGGGCCATGTGGAGGACAGTACAGAGAGCAAATAGACAGATACGTGTTATTAAATTTTACTCTGCACGCGACCGCTTCCAGAGTAGAATTTAGAATCACTTCCGTTTGTGGGTGTGATTTGTGTGTGTATATGGCGCCTCCGTGACCTTCATATCTTCTATACGAGTGGTAGTGTTTTAACTGTGGAGGATCAGGATGATCCTCCAGGCGCGTCTCCTGTAAACAAATAACGTCTGGCCTGTGTATTGACAGCAAAATTGCTATATTTGGTAACTTATTCCCGACACCTCTACAATTCCATTGTAATAGAGTGAATGCTGCGGTTTAAGATTTTCGTTGGGGGCCAGTGTGCTTCGTCTTTTTTTGTCGCCCGCCAGAAGGCGAGCGACTACCGGGGAACCTATCCCGGCGCTTGTTGACAGAAACCTCCATATTTTCATCAATAACTAGGTTCCCAGCCTCCCCCGAGGAAGAGCTAACCTTTCTCTCCCTCGCTGGAGTAGGAACCGGAAGGACATGAGGACGTGACTGTTTCTTGAGGGTGGTCATGTTATTCTTAGTAGGCTTGTCAGGCTTCGTTTTAGGCTGATGGAGAGGCAGCAGCAGCCTGAGAATAAGCTGAAGCCTTAGGGATGTCAGTGAGAGAGTTGGAGCGGACAGGAGGTCGAGATGGAGATGTACTGCGAGTGGCAGGAGGGAGAAGGACAGGATCAGTCTGCGTCTCTACAGAGCACATAACAGGACGGGACATTACCGCCGAAGCATAGGACCTATTCGGCGTGGGAGTTGCATGCAACTCCTTCACCTTTTTCCTAGCTTCGTAATAGGAAATGCCCTCAGTTGCCTTCACTGTGCACACCTCCTTCTCCTCCTTCCACTTGGGACAATCCCTAGAGGAAATGGAGTGAGCGCCCTTGCACTGAAAGCAATAGACCGTCTCAGATGTGCAATGTTCCGCACCATGACCTTGGCTTGCACACTTGCCACACACTGGCTGGGAAGCCCGACAAGTCTTGGAACCATGCCCATACAACTGGCATTTCAAGCAACAGAAAGGGTTAGGGATGTATGGTCGAACGTGAATGATTTCATAACCAACTTTGACTTGACTAGGAAGAGAAACTTTGCCAAATGTCAAGATAATAGTTGCTGTCTTCGTCCTTATGCCTTCCGAGTAACGAGTTATGAATTTAGCCTGTGCCTTTTTTTTTTTTTTGTGTGTGTGTGTGTAATTCGCTACATTTCATATTATAAAATTGTAAACAAATAAACGTATTCGATAATATTGCACATTCGGTTATAGAGTTTTTAATACAGGTATGCTGTATTGCTGAAACTTTTAAATGTATTCTCTAATGAGATGTAGCCACAGAGTCAAATATTTTAAAAGATCAATAACAATTCACACCACTGAAGCGATGTGACGAGACGAAAAGCAACAGAGAGACCGAACTGCAACACATCGTCATGCGTTTAATTTGGAAGTTTCGTGTTCTCCAGCTACGAAAAAAATGGAATACATCACCTAAGACAACGTTATATTTTCCGCTGTTGACCATCCACAAAGCTTATCAACATGCTTATCTTTTACATACAAGTACAGTGTTCAAGACTGAAGCTGAGACGAGAAAGAAGCAGGTAACTAATGTCTAGCTAAATATTGCAAGACGCCTCAGTGGTAGGTGGTGGCGACCATCATCCACTGACTTGATGTAGTGCTGCCTACTTCTTCCTTACCCTGTATCATTTTTTTTCTGTGCCTGCCCTTCTCTCTTCCTATTTCTCCTATCTTTCCTGTTACTTCTTATTGCTTTTCTTTCCTTTATAGGTGGCTTTACATTGAGTGACAAGCCAAATGGTTTCCTGTAAGCCAAGAAACCATTTACAACGCTGGGTGGTAACCATATAACTAAACAATATGCGCTCTGTACGTGTCAGCAAGTGGGTTGTTGGAGGGTTAGTGCTCCTCTCTGTAAAACAAATAACTCGGTCAAACGGCCACCCCTTACGGGATTATGGCGTCTGGCAATAGATGGATAACCTCAGTCCCGTAAGGGGTAGCCACAAACAAATTGTCTCCATGTTGCCCTATCCAACGCTATTTCACTGCCCTGCCGTGACCGGGAAATTTTTACAAGTTGCCAATGCACCCCCTAGGTTGTGCAGTGTATTTTTCTGGTAGTTTTTGATGAGATTTGTGTGTTTTTGACTTTCATTTTTGTCGGAAATGCATCATTTTGCCTCATTTTTTTTTTTTTTTTTTTTTTTTTTTTTTTTTTTTCAATCTTGAACTTTGGATGAGGAGGTGAAATGAAATCATTTTTAGTAAATTTTTACAAGTTGCCAATACACCCCCTAAGTTGTGCAGTATATTTTTCTGATAGCTTTTGATGTTTGTGTGATTTTGACCTTCATTATTGTTAGAAATGCTTCATTTTGCCTCTTTTCCAATCATGAACTTTGACTGGATGAGGAGGTGAAGTGAAGCATTTTCGACAGGAAATGAAGGCAAAAATCAATCAAATCGTGTCAAAAACCACCAGAAAAGTACACTGCACAACTGGTTAACCTAACCAAACCTAACCTAACATAACCAGACCTAACCTAACCTAACTGGTATTATTTTACAAGTTGCCAATTTTTGCTACACTGGTGGAAACAGATTACAGCTATCTCATGATTCAGTCATTTTACTGGTCCTCCTTGTCATACCTCTGCAAATTCCTTCTGAAACAGTAGGTTAGGTTAGGTCTGTTTGGTTAGGTTAACCGGTTGTGCAGTATATTTTTCTGGTGGTTTTTGATGCGATTTGATTTTTGCCTTCGTTTTCTGTCGAAAATGCGGTATTATTTAACAAGTTGCCAATTTTTGCTACACAGTTAGAAACAGATTACGGCTGTCTCATGATTTAATCATTATACTGGTCCTTGTCATACCTCTGCAAATCCTTCAGAAACAGTGTGATTTTTAGATGTTTGGTTACACACCATTATAACAGTTCTTATTATCTATCTATCTGTCTATTGCCAGATGCCTCAATCCCGTTTGGGGTGGCCACAAATAAATCACCTCCACATCGCCCTGTCCCCCGCCATTTCACTGCCCTGCTCCCAACTCAGACCCCTTTCTCTCATATACCTCTCCACCCCATCCCTCCATCTCATCCTCGGCCTCCCCCTCCCTCTTCCCCCCTCCACCTCACTCACATACACTCTGTTTGTCGGTCTTTCACCATCCATCCTCTTCACATGGCCAAACCACGTCAGTGTGTTCCTCATAACGCTTCCTATCACATCCACATCCACACCACAATGCTCCTTTATATCCTCATTCGTCAGTCTGTCTCTCCATGTGACTCCACAGGCTCCTCTTAAATAACTAGTTCTTATACTAATAATATGCTGGTTCTTTGAAAGCAGTGATAAGAAACAGGGAAGTGAGCATGGAAGTGAAAAAGTTACTACATGACAGTATTGTGATACCAACTCTAACGTATGGAAGTGAAGCTTGGACGTTGTTGGAAGGACACAAGTCAAGAGTGAGAGCAGTGGAAATGAGTTATTTAAGAGGAGCCTGTGGAGTCACATGGAGAGACAGGCTGATGAATGAGGATATAAAGGAGCGTTGTGGTGTGGATGTGGATGTGATAGGAAGCATTATGAGGAACACATTGAGATGGTTTGGCCATGTGGAGAGGATGGAGGGTGAAAGACTGACGAAGAGAGTGTATGTGAATGAGGTGGAGGGGGGAAGAGGGAGGGGGAGGCCGAGGATGAGATGGAGGGATGGGGTGGAGAGGTATATGATAGAGGGGTGTGTGAGTTGGGAGCAGGGCAGTGAAATGGCGGGGGACAGGATGACTTGGAGGCGCTTTGTTTGTGGCCACCCCAAACGGGATTGAGGCATCTGGCAATAGATAGATAGATAGATAGATTTTTTCTTAAATGTACTCTGCTATTATAATCCAGGTTTATTAAATAAGAAATACAGACACTTTCAAATTATGCTTTCTTAGATAGCTGTGTGGCCTCAAAAAGTAATGTTCATGCAAAGTACGTTCAAAATTTTCCTGAATTAGCTCCCCAGTGAATTGGACAAAAAGTCAGCGATTTTAAATTTAACACTCTAATCCAAGAAAAACATGTCTGAAAAGCAAATGTTGAAGAAATCAGCAATATCTTACATATTAACCCTGGAACGCATTCGAGGACATTATTGTGACGCATGCAAACTTTGGCCACATGGCCCTTGCTTCCTATTTGGCCCAAGTGTGTGGTGTTCTCAGTACAGTAGCTTCCTAAAATGATGCGATCATGTGAAGGTACCGTAGTTGGTGCACGGTCCTTGGCTAGGTTTTTCATATAACACAGGTGTGGGCTATAAAAGTGTCCACAAATGTGTTACAGTACTAGACATTTAGTGCCTGGACAAAATCGATGTTTTTCTGCCAGGAGACTGGGAGTCGGCCTGCTGCCCCCTACACCCCCCCGCTGCCCACTGGTCAGTGGACATCGGGATCCATTCATTATACTCATGCCTGTAGTTTTTACTTAATTTTTTTTTTAATTGTCTTTAGTTACCCCTGGAGGATTACGCTTTTTTTTTTTTTTTTTTTGTCAGACTGTAGTGTTAAGAGTACATTTTAAGTCCATACCTTGTAAATTTAATGAAAACAACTCAAGGTACCAGTATTTTTTTTTTTTTTTAATTGGTACACAATAGTGACCACAAATGTGGTAGCGTACAAAAAAAAATTGAATGTTTACTAGGGTTAAACGAAGTACAGAATTTTAAAGTAAAGCAAAATTTATCGAGACTGCAAAAATGGGCCTAAAAAAAAAAAAAGTATTATAGCTTAAAAAGTTTTTGATGTATTTCCTGAATATTTTGGATTTTTACATTAGCTATCTATCTATCTATTGCCAGACGCCATAATCCCGTAAGGGGTAGCCGTTTGACTTTGAGTTACTTGTTTTACGGAGAGGGGCACTAACCCTCCACCAACCCACTTGTTGACACGTAGGGAGCACGTATGGTTTGGTTATATGGTTACCACCCAGCGTTGTAAATGATTTCTTGGCTTACAGGAAACCATTTGGCTTGTCACTCAATGTAAAGCCACCTGTAAAGGAAAGAAAAGCAATAAGAAGTGACAGGAAAGATGGGAGAAATAAGAAGAGAGGAGGGCAGGCACAGAAAAAGAATGATAAAGACTAAGGAAGAAGTAGGCACCATTACACCAAGTGCCATCACAAAATGGGTGGTCCAAATAAAACACTTCCCCTTCACTCTGTCCGGTGATTTACCATTTGCTGCAGGGATGGGTCAGTCAGTGTTACCAGTGTCTACTTTGCTTTACTTATTCATTTTTTACTCTCACTGCCACACCTACACCAGCAGACTGAGCCATCCCCACAACATGTGACACCACCAGGCAGGATTCTAGTGCAGTGCTATTTACAGACCCTCCTGTATGTCATGTGATGCTTACCACAATAAAGCCTTGCATTTTAGGCAAACATTCATGTCCCTGAACAAAACTGGAGACAAGAAATTTGGACTCTGCCCTGCATTAAGACACAGCCTTCAGAAAATATACTGATACTGTGTTTGCAGGTCTTACCATCATATCAATTTAGGTCCCATTATGAAATCTCTGTAAAGAAATTGTGACAATATCTCCATAACACTTGCCAGAATAAAAATACCCAGCTATCAAATAATGTACACCCTACCCACATGACTCATCAACCTGGCTGGGATGAAGACTATTAGTTAAAGAATTCCTGCAAATTTAAAGCGAATCTGAACGGGTGAAGGTGGGAAGTTTTCAGAAATTTAGTGGTATGCCATGGAATGACTCACATCTTCTGTTAAAAAAATAGACAGAAGAGGAAGGAAGGAAAAGAGGAAAAGGCAGACACCCAAAGCAACACTACCCACTCACTCAATGTAGTGCTGCATTGAGAGTCTGCCCCTTCCTCTCTTCCTTCCTTCTTCTTCTTCTGTCTTTCTTTCCATCATTCTTTCCTCATCCTTCTGCCCACAGGTGACTTTACACTCCCTCTTCTGTCTTTCTTTCTTTCACTCTTGCCCCTTCCTTCTGCATATAGGTGACTGTATATTGAGTGACAAGTCAGATGGTTTCCTGTACACCAGGAAACCATTTACTCTGCTGGGTGGTAATCATGTAACCAAATAAGGCACTTGTAACCAAATAAGGGCTCTTGTAAATGATAAGGCTGTGGCCTTATTTTGTTATGTTTTAATGAGTCACTTAATGTGAAATAATGTAGTGGATTTACCCATTACAGCACCACCAGTTTACTGTACTTAAGTAGTTATTTGGGAAAAGTTGTCACATTATGGAACACATACTTGTCATAAAAAGTGCTTGCACCATCATTAAAATTAAGTTCAGTGTGCAGCACTGTACGGTATTTCAAAATGCTTCATCCACCCATTGCCAGACGCCATAATCCCGTAAGAGGTGGCCATTTGACATGGAGTTATTTGTTTTACAGAGCGGGGCACTAACCCTCAACCAACTCACTTGTTGACATGTAGGGAGCACATATGGTAATAGTAGTAGTAGTTGTTCCCTAGGCAGTCTGGCCGAAGAGCCCCGAGTCCCTTAGGAAGGCCACGGCCGAGACCGGGCTTTCCCACAGAGCTCTCAAAGAGTGTATGTTGTGTTGTTGGCATAGGTGATTGTGTGCAATGCAGTCTTCCATAATGTGCTTAATAGTATGGGGTGCTGTGTTGCATCCTGGACAGGCATCAGCAACGGAGTCATCCAGCCTCTTCTGGTAGCTTAAGAGGGCTGGATGGTGCCCACATCTCAGCCTGGCCAGGTGGACCCTGTCCTCACAAGGAAGATAGAATTCAGAAGGGTGGATGTCAGGAGGCCGTACATGCAGCTGTGTGTTGTCTTTAAGTGACTGAATGGAGCGGCGAGTGATCTGAGTGTGGATATGCTTCTGGAAGCTGGTCTGAGGGGGGAGAGATGACAGTATTTGTGTATGGTATCGTGTGCTGGGTGTTGTTTTGATGTTCCTTGGTGTGGGTGGTTGTGCTGCCATGTACTGTAGTGGATGTTGTGGGTTTGTGGAGGCTGCAGCAAGAAACTGGGTGCCTCTCATGTCTAGGTGATCCTTGACTTTGAGGACTTTGGTTTCTTGATGTAGGTGGTCTGTGGGTGTAGTAGCTGTGCAGTCTGTGATTATTTTTAGGGCCTTGTTCTGTATGGTCTGTAGAGTGTTGTAGTGTGTTTTGGTGAGGTTAGAAGCCCAGGCAGGGCTTGCATAATTCATCACTGAACGTATCTATTGTTTGTATACTGTGGTGGTGGTTTCTTTGTTGTGTCCAAATGTTGTATGGGCAAGTGACCTCAAAGCATTGAATCTTGGTGTTATTTTATTTTTAATGTTTG
Organism: Coenobita brevimanus; assembly: GCF_032717465.1. Taxonomy (NCBI): domain Eukaryota; kingdom Metazoa; phylum Arthropoda; class Malacostraca; order Decapoda; family Coenobitidae; genus Coenobita; species Coenobita brevimanus. The sequence goes on from NC_137015.1 coordinate 33,717,859, forward strand.
TGATGTGTTGTTTAAATGACATTGATGTATTGTATGTTACACCTAGGGTTTTGTGTGTGTGTGTGTGTGTGTGTGTGTGTGTGTGGTAGGTGAGTGTTGTTTATGGTGAGGTGTGGGATGTGACTGTTTCTGCTGTCCAGTTTGTGAGAAGAGTCACTGTAGATTTGGCTGGGGCTATTTTGAGTCTGTTTGTGGTGAACCATTCGTGTAGTATGTTGAGGTAAGGTTGAATGATGTGTGCAGCTGTGTTTGCGTTTTGGTGCGTACATGTAAGTGTTATATCATCTGCATAGGAAGCTATGTGTATCTGTGGGGTGTGGGTACGTTGTGCATGTATAGGTTAAAGAGTGTAGGGGACAAAACAGATCCTTGGGGGATGCCATTTGTGAAGTTTCTGATGTTAGAAGACTGACCGACAAATATTACGTGTGCACATCTGCCTGCTAAGTAGTTTGCCAGCCATCTTTTTGTGTTATTGTGCATGTTTGTGTTGAGTATTTTGTTTGTGAGGTTGTGGCGGGGGATGGCATCAAAAGCTTTGCTAATGTCTAGTGTGACCAGGAGCATTCTGTGTGGTGGCCTAGCTGAATTCATGCCATCAAAAACTCTCTGTGTAAGGTCTGTTAGAAGGGTGTTTGTGGAGCGTAGTGGCCTAAAGCCATGTTGTGACTGGGCTAGGGGAATGTGAGGTGTGACTAGTTGTAGTACCAGTCGTTCAGTGACTTTAGAGGGGGTGCAGAGGAGTGTGATGGGGCAATGTGAGGAGGGTAACATGGGGTCTTTGTTGGGTTTAGGAATAGTGATGATATTGCCATGCTTCCAGATGTTGGGTATTATGTTGTGTGGATGGGGGATGATAATTGGGTGAGGAGGGTGAGAAGTGTTAATATTGGGGGTGGGGTTATGAGGGGTAGACCGAGAAAGACATGGGACGAGGTCATTAAGTGTGACCTTAGGGTTAAGGGACTGAACAGGGAGGCTGCAATGGATCGTGCAGCGTGGAGAGCCGCCATTAGGTGACCAAGGCCAACACATGCAAGCATGTTGGAGCCCTTAAAAACGAAACGAAAACGAAACGAGTAGCTGTAGTTTGATATGTTGGTGAGTGCTTGTATGCCTTGTGGTCCTAGGTGTTTAAGGTGAATGTTGCTTATGTTGTCTGGTCCACAGGCAGATGAGTGCTTGAGGTTGTTAATGATGTGCTTTGTCTGGTTGTAAGTGAAAGGTGCGTAGTCTGGGTCTGTGGGGAACTGTTTCTTATGTCGGATGATACGTTGGTCTTCTGGGTGGGGGTTTAGATGGCTGACTTGTGAAAAGTGATTGATGAGAGTGTTTGCTTGTTGTTTGTTTGAGGGTATGGTGTCTGTTGTTGTGATGGCAGCTTGTGATTGTGTGGTGTTGCTGTTGGAAAGTGTGATGCTGCTTAGTGTTTTGTAGAGTTTACTGAAGTTTGTTTTGTGGTCAAGTGTTTGGAGGTAATTTTTCCAGTTTAGTGTTTGCTGGTCTGATATTTTATTGTTTATCTGAGTGTTGAGTTCTTGTATTTGTTGTATGGTGTCTTGTGTACGGGGTGTTGGGGAGTGTCGCAGTGTGTCCCGTTGTCTGATGAGGCCTTGAATTTCTGGTGTGAAGTTGGGGTTGTCTCTCTTTCTGTTGCCTCTAGGAATGTGTCTTTTGTCTGCGTTTTGTATGATTGTATTGAAAGTGTTCACAGCAGTGTTGATGTTTGTGATGGGTGTACTGTTTAGTGTTTCAAAATGTTGTTCAGTTTCAGTTACAAAGGCCTCCCAGTTGGCTCTCTTATAATTAGTGTGTGTGTGTTTGTGGCCAGCTGGGGTGATTCTGGTTCTGGTAGTGATGATGATAGGGAGGTGATCAGAACCTAGGGTTTTGACCACTCTCCATGATGTAGTAGGGACGAGGTTTGGGGAGCAGAAGGTGATGTCTGGAGATGAGGGGAGGAAGAGGGCTTGGTGTGGGATATGGGTATGTTGGTCTAGACTGTTTAGTATGAAGAGGTGATCTGTCTGGGATTGTAGTACCAGCTCTGTCTGTGTCAGGGTTGTTGACATGCCAGGCCGATGACTTGGCATTGAAATCACCACCCAGGATGATGTTGGGTATGTTAGTGATGTGGTGTATCTGTGGAGAGTAATTGTGTGGTACTGTGGGGGACGATTGGGGGGGAATGTATGTTTTAGCGATTGTTATGTGTGATTTGTTACCAGTGCGTATTTTAATTGATTGTATTTCTGTTGTGGTGTCGTGGGAGGAGAAGTGACTTTGTGTGTGCACTGGTATCTGCAGAGTTGATGGATTTGTGTACCAGGGTGATGAGTCCACCGCCACCGCCATCGGCCTGGTATTGTCGAATGGTGAAGTTATGAAATGTCTGTGTTTTCTGTGCTCTGTGTAGTTTTGTTTCTTGTAAGATGGCAATGTGTATGTTCTTTTGTTTGTTGAATTGTGTGAGTTCATGTATTTTGGTGTTTATGCCATCTATGTTTAGCTGAAAGATGTTTATGTTGTGTGTGTGGTGTGTGTTGGCTGCTGCAGCACGAGGGGGAGGTGGTGTGGATGGAGGGGAAGGGTTAGGAGGTGGTTGTGATGGAGGTAAGGATTGAGGTGGATTAGGATGGGTTGGAATGGGAGGAGCTCGGGAACAGGATGGTGCTGGAAGGGTCGGTGGGTTTGGCTGTGGAGGTGTGAAGGATGTAGGAGTAGGATTGGAAGGGGGGTTGATGGGTAGGGGAAAGGAGCATAAGGAGAAGGTCCAGGTGTTTGTGTAATGTTTTCTGGATGCAAGTGTTGTGCAGGTGTAATGGGTGCAGTTCTTGCAGGAATTGCACTTAACTGAACCCTTTGTCTGTCGGCTCGACGTGATAGGTTTTGAGCATGTTGGACATATGTATTTGTTGGCGGGTCTTGGATTGCTCTCAATGTTCCCGGCTAGAAGAAGTCATCGAGAAATGACATCTGGGGAGTCATTTCTCAGTGAAGAAAAAACGGTGTTGTTGTGTGTGTTGTGTTGGGAGGTGTGGTACCGGTACTTGCCCGGGCAACTGAAGCCACTCCCAGGTACTCAAGCCCCGTGAGGGGCCGGGGGGGTTTGCGGAGGTTTGGCCCTCATGCTGTCCTCCTCTTCTCTTCAACAGCCTTTGGGGGGTAGACCCACGATGAAGACGCCACCGCTCCAGGTCCAGCACGTATGGTTTGGTTATATGGTTACCACCCAGCGTTGTAAATGGTTTCTTGGCTTACAGGAAACCATTTGGCTTGTCACTCAATGTAAAGGAAAGAAAAGCAATAAGAAGTGACAGGAAAGATGGGAGAAATAGGAAGAGAGGAGGGCAGGCACAGAAAAAAAATGATAAGGGCTAAAGAAGAAGTAGGCAGCACTACATCAAGGGAGTGGATGATGGTCGCCACCACCTACCACTAAAATGCTTCAAGATTTGTTTAAAAATGCAAAGGAGAGGGAGCATACCGTGTTGTTGTAGCTGTTGCCACCCTAGGGTCATCTTCTTGTAATCCTAACAGACCGCAGGAAATTGGTGGCTTCGACTGGTTGCTACCAAAGAGCATTTGTTGAAGTTATGTTGCAGAATTACTTATGTTGTAAAGCCGCGTACAGTCACGCGAACATAACATTGTAATGTAACAAGATTGTGTTGCACGACGAAGATACGCTTATTAAGGTACGGAAATGTTGCGTGCATAACCGAACCTCGTCACATCATGACCTTTCATACATCCCACAATTAGTTAACGTTTTACAGTTAAATATTCCTTAAGAAAAAAAATTAATAGGGGCACGGTGGCTCAGTGGTAGAGCATCAAGCTCGTAATTGGGGGACTGTGAGTTTGAGCCTTGCCTGGGACTGCCAGTGCGGGAGTGGTAGCGCGCTCCTGTAACCTAGCTGGGCTATATGATCCAATACAGGGTCTAGCTCGGGGGAATTCCATTTCTCCCATTTTCTCCCACCTCGTTCAGCTGGAGTCAGTCCGTGTTTGGAGGTTGTAATGACAATGGCCAGTTTATCAGTCTCTGCTGCTGTGTATATTTACTGTACATACATTATCATACATTGAAGAAGAGAAAGGAAAGAAGATGGTGGCAGTCACGGTTATACTCTAGAAGAGTGGAATACAGTGGTCATGAATATGCAGTACTGTATTGATTATAAATATATTTATAAAATTTATCAGACATCATCTTTAGTTTTTGTTAAATCAGGCTACAGGGATTAAAAAAAAAAAAAAAAAAAAGATAACATTTTCATTTTACAGTAACTATAAGTACTCCTGAAGGCTGAAATTTTCAATATTTGATCAAAGTATACATTTACTATTAATTATATTACAGATTAACCATGTGTACTCACCTTTGCCAGTTCCAATTCTCTTCTTGGCCTTCTCCCTTCTCATGGCCACAAACAAAGAAGTCATCTTTTTCTTGCATTCTTCTGCTGTTTTCCCCATTATCATGGCTATGTCTATCCACGCATCATTGCGAAGTATTATGTTAAAATGGCATGGGTGTTTTGGGTCCCACAGTAAGTTTTCTTCTGGTAATAACTTATCAGCATTAATGCATTCTCATCACTCCACTTAGCCATGCTGGCACACACACAGTTCACACATGGTAGATACTGAGCTGTTAGCTGCTTGAGATGCTCGGTGTAGCCATTGGATACGCATCGAACACATGTACCGTCCACACACTGTGTAACCTCGTCCTGTAGCATCCTTTGATGTGACACACAAAATCCGACAACTGGCGGGACGGGAGCGAACCCTGGTGTGTATCATCTATGTTCGCTTGGATGTTACGGAATGTTGTTGCGAGATCCTGTCCACACTGGCGTTTTTGTTGCATGACGGAGTTACAATACGATGTTCGTTCACGTGTATGTATGCGGCTTAATAGTTTGATGCATGTGGTGTGTGTTGTGTGGGGAGCTGCACTGCATTGTGGACAAAGTGGAATGATTGTGAACTTTATTTTTTGTTGGTATTATAGTGGGGAATGGTGATGGCTACATCATAGTCTGGCTAAGTGTACTTGTGTCTCTCTGGCTATGGTAGGTAATTTTATTGCTGGAGTGAGTCACCTTCCTATGATGGCATCAATGAGCCTGGATGGAGAACCTTACCTGGAAGAGGAAACATCCCAACACGAACAAGGAATCCAGCTGGTTCTGCAGATGTCCCTCATCTCTCCCCATCCTCCCTTAAAGGGAGGATGTTGTGCTTGCATCAAGCTCTGCTTACAGAGAGCATATTTGAATACTGTACTGGAATACTTTTGATAATGATTGTACATTGTAGGTGCCTGATAGTCAGGTGGTGTGTGGGTGCATTGATAGAAATCCCTAGCAGCCTGCAGGCACCCGTTTCATGCAGTCCCACTAGGGGCATAGGCTGGTTGCCTGCCAGTACCCCTAAATGTTGTGGACCATAGTTAGTACCTAGCACTCGGCCATTGTATCTTATGTGGGGTGGTATGGAGGTGAATGTTTATATATATTTTTTTAAATGTAATAGTTTACAGCATATACATAAAATTCATTTTTGGGTTTGGCCAAGAACTTTTTAGTGTCCCTAGTACAGTACAGTGTTTCAGATTGTTTTAACTCTGTTTCGGAATGTGAAGCACAGGTAGTAACAGTACTATTTGTCAAGCACAGATAGTAACAATACTATTTGCCAAGCACAAATAGTAACAGTACTACTGAATGTTCAGTATTGTAATGAGTGTTATGGTGATTTTTGGTACAGGTGGTGCTGGGTATAGAGACAAGTTGTGATGACACTGGAGCAGCAGTGGTGAGCTGTGATGGGGAGGTGCTTGGGGAAGCTCTGACCACACAGCAAGACCTTCATATTAGGTTAGTAAGTCTGAAGATTAGAATGCCCCAGTTGGACTGATGGCCATCCATAGGTTCAGTCTCAAGAGGTGACTGGAAGTTTTTTATTCATGTAATGACACCATTTCTTATTCATGTAGTAACACCAGTAGAAATAAGCTGGTCACTTGCTTTCATTGCCAAACCTCAAGTCCCCACATCTTGAAAGGGATAAAATAGGATTGGTTAATACTCTTACTTTCAAACCCTCCACTACAACTACTCTCTTCTTAGCTCAGGGGTTCCCAAACAAGGGAGAATTCCCCTTTGGTAGGAAATTTTAATATTCCAGGGGGAGAATAAACAGAGAAGGACAAAATGGCCAAAGTTCTGTATCCCTTTTTGGTGTTTTTTGTTATAGATTTGAAACATTTTATGGTCAAGTGCTTTTTGGCCTTTACATTGTGCATTTAAAGAGTAAGATCAGAATTTTGGCCCTCAAATAATTATCATCATCATCATTATCCAGACCTCCTTTCCCACCCTAATGCAGGGTGAGAAGGAACAACGTCCAGACTGCCCAAGTTTGTCCAGTCCAATGGGCCACGCTTCCATACACACATCATTCATGCCTCCGGAATCATGGCTATGTCTGATACACCAAAAACATTCACCACATTCTGTAGCTTCATGTAAACGTATCTGATAGGGTCAGTCCGGATGCTGTCACATTAAAAAGGGGTGCCAAAGCCCTGATCATGCACTTCTTTTCACAACATTAATTCTCCAGCCAGCTCGATCTTGTCAGTCCCATAGCCCCACCAACTTCCATACCTCTCTATGTCACACACGTTCATCCACCATATCCCTCCACCTTCCCCTTGGCCCGCCTCACCTCCTCCCTCCTTGAAATTTGCTCAGATATACCTTTTTCACCACTCTATTGTTATCCATTCTCTCCACTTGACCATACCATCTTAATACACTCTCTTTGATTCTAGTGACCACAGACTTCCCCACTCTGCGTCTTTCATGAGTCACATTATTTCGTATCTCATCCACTCTCTGTACTCCACATACATTCCTCAGCAGTCCCATCTCCACTGCTCTCACTCCTGACTTTACATTTTTATGCCACACCATAGTCTCACATCCATATGTCAAATCGTTACTGACACTCCATGTAAGCCTTGTGCGGCTGCAACACTCAAGCCTCTATTTCTTATCAAGGCCTTCATGACACCAGCTACTTTCCTTCCTTGTTTCAATCTATTTTCCACTTCTTTTACACATTTTGTCTTTTCTGTCACTGTACCCCAGTATTTGAACTCGCTTACCAATTCCAGTCTCTCTCCATTCACTGTAACATCACACTGGAAGTCACCTTCTCCCTCATTAACTATCACTTTAATCTTTTCAACATATACTCTCAAGGCACGACACTCACGGGCATCAGCAAAACTCTGCACTAGTCGTCTAAGTTCTTGTCCGGTATTTGCAAGTAGTACTGCATTGTCAGCATGCAACAGATTTGAGATATTGTCCGTCACCATTCTTTACCAATGCCATCCCTGTCTCCAATACATGCATTTTTACTTTCCTCAACACCCCATCCATATATATATTGAACAACCATGGACATCACAAAACCTTGTTCCATGCCCACATTGATCATGAACCAATCACTCAGATACCCATTTACCCTTACACATGCCTCACTACCATCATAATAATTCTTGACGGCGCCTAGCTGCGTACCATCTACACCATACATGCACAAAACCATCTGCAGCCCTTCCCTGTCTGCTTTCTCAGATGCTTTTTCCAGATCAATGAATGCCATAAACACCTATAGTCCTTCTCACAAACCTTCTCCACTATCTGACTTACTGCAAATATTTGATCCACACATCCTCTGCCACTCCTAAAGCTACCCAGTTGATCACTCACTCAGACTTCTGATGTCTCCCATACTTCCTTTATAATAATTCTTCCATATACTGTACTTTCCCAACCACACTCAATAAATTTATGCCATGATAATTCTTGCACTCACTTTGCTCACCTTTATTTTTGTACAGGGTTACAATCACAGCCCTTTTCGACTCTGCTGGCACAGTTTCATTCATCCATGCCTTCTTACATATTTCCAACAAACACTTTGTTCCACTCTCTCCACTTCAATTAACCATCTCTGCATACACCTCGTCAACTCCAGCTGCTTTCCCATTTTTCAGCTGCTTCACAGCCTTCTTCACCTGTGCCAGTGTCATGTTTCCTGGCACTGCATTCCTTCTCAGCACACCCCTAAAACTAATCATGTTTACAGTGGCTGTACTCTCTCAATTCCCATTCATCAGGCTTTCAAAATATTCTTTCTGTCTGGTCCTTACTTCATTCCCATGGGTTAATGATCCAGCACAAAATATCTGAAATATGTCGAAATTTTGTAAACATTTCCACAATCCTACTAGATTTCTTACCATTAGACATTAAAAATACCATACTTCTAAATGTAGGTAGATAATAGTATCCATAGTTGTTACTGTGTTGTTGTTGCACAACCATGGTCCTTCTGATTGAGCAGACCCATTGACCTCAGGTAAACAACTGCCCCTGTGGAGCTGTCCCACAGGTTCCCTACACTGTTGATGTTGTGTCTGTAGTGTGGCATGTGTTGTACAGTGCATCATTATGTGTTTTACGTAATGTCGGCCTATCCTTCAGGATGGGCATGTGTTGTCTGTGATTCCACCCAGCTTAATTCTAAGCTAGTTGCTGAGAAGGGTTGGGTGGTGTCCTGCTGTATGCCTAGCTAGGTGAACTCAGTTATCTCTGTTTAGAGACACCTCTAATGGATGGAGTTGGGGAGGAGGGGAGGGAGTGCTTTTATTATGGTGTTATGATCAAGTTGTTGTATTGCCATGCATGTGAAGTGATTATAAGTACTTCTTCATTGCTAATGTTGGAATATATGGAGGTTAGATATTGTTGTAGAGGGTTTGATAATGGTTGTGTGGTGATTGTTTTTATGTGACTGTGTGTTGTGTGCATCTGTCATGCCATGATAGAACTTGTATTACAAACACAAGGTCTCTCCTGCTGACATCCACCCATTGAAGTTGTCCTAAAATAGTTATGATCTAGTTCGTCTACATTGGTTTAGATCAGGACATTACCCATCCCTCCTCAATTATCAGCTTAGATTTGGGTTGGATGGAATCATAGATGAGATGTGCCCTGCCTGTAGAATAGGCCCACACAACATAACACACATAATGGAGCACTGCACAGAACATGCCACACTAAGACTGACACAACATCTGCACTGTAAGGAACTCATGGGACAACCTTGTACAGGTAGTTGGTTACCTGTGTGGTTGACGGGTCAGCCTGATAATCCTGATTAGACAGATAAGGGTTAAGTAGGAACAGCAGTGAGTGTGATTTTTTTTTTTTTTTTTTTTTTTTTAATTATTATTACACTTACTACTGGATGATTCTGATGAGCCAGCAATTTTTTTTTTTTTTTTTTTTTTTTTTTTAGTAACTACAGTACTGGATTATTCTAAGCCAAATATACTGGGAGAAAATTTCACCATCATTCATGTGCATCAACTCCAGACTTAGGCCCTATCATTCACTTGCCTCTTTACTTTAATGCATCATAACATATAGTCACAGCGTACGACTCTGAGGCTGTCATTATCATGCCCTGGCATCCTACCTGTCAACAGTGCATCCGGTTTCATATCATATTAACTCTATCAGGTTTCTGGGCCGGGCAGATTATGTCTGTGCCAGAGTCAGCCACTCACACCGACCCACATTTTCGCACCCCTATCTTTTACTTTTATCACTCTGTGTAAATACGCTTTTTATGATAGAATGTTGGTTTTGGTGTCATTTTAAAGCAGAATAGTTGTACTTTATCGCAGTATGTTAAAAAAGGAGAACAAAGAAAATAAAATCTCAAAATGATGAGTTGAAGTTAGACGAAAAGCAAAAATTTTATACCTTGCCGTAGAAAAATATTCGGCAAAAAATAATGAATAAAGATACCTGTATGTAAATTTGGTTTAAACCATGCAAAAATACAGTAAATTACCTTTATAATGATACAATATAGATTATGGTAATTTTTGCATTTCACTGTGCAGTAAAGCGAAAGGAAAGAGATGCACAATTTTGTTTTAGTCTCGGCCGCATATTCACTTCCTGATGTTTTTCTTTGATCGGTCAGTTTTCATATCCTACACTCTTTACATAACCCTCGGTATGCTTTGCGCTCAGCCTCGCCGAGTGCAGTGGACGGCTGCCACTAATGAGTAGTTGGTAGCGTGTGACAGTAGCATCGGAGAATGTGGAGACATGCCCAGAGGGGGCCTTCAACCTCTTAGGTTAGGACAACAAGATATTAAATACCTCTTTCTCCTCCAGACTCCCTCCCAGACTTCCAAAAATCCACACTAAGGTTACAAAACACAGAGACATTTTTACTTTAATTTTTAACAACTTTGTACAGAGTATTTACACTACTTTAGAAACATGTTACACAGCTATAACACTAACTTAATATCCCGAGTCTCAGCTCGACACAAGGGAAGTCTCAGTCGCTTATTTACAGCTTGCCAGCAACTAAGTACTGTACTTAACTTGATAGTTATGTAAGACTTAAGTTTACTTATCCAGTTTACTAGACAACCATCTGTGAGTGATAATTGTTCACCTGAATGTTACAAGTCTTACTTTGAGTTAATTCTATCACTTAACTAATACTTGCCACAACCTGGAACAGACGCGTCAAATAATATAGCTGGATTTTTCTGAGTAGTGACTGCTGGTACTTTACTTTACTTTAATGGCACTTATTCATCTTGCATAACTCTCCCGCAGGACTATTCTTCAAATAATTCTACTCACCAGTACCATGAAGCCCATGGTCGTGGCTGTGTTCTCCCTGTCTGTCCCAGCTGGACACGAGACAATTTCACTCCAACTGCCAAACTCTCTCTAGCCCCATCTCTCTCATGAGTGTGCTTTTATACACTTCCATACAGATATTGAGTCATCAATACACCATGCAGTATTCTATCCTAGAATACACCCTCTGCTCTCATTCATTGGCATACCATTAAGGTGTAGATTTCACAGATAGCAGCCATCACTGAGGCCTTGTAGTGCACTCCTAGTACATTAACTTCTGCACCCCGGCCCCTCAAGAGCTTGTTTATTAACCTGTTAACTTCTCTATACAGCCTGGGCTGTTCCGAGTGTGACTGCTCAATACAGCCCTGGCTGCGCAGGTGAATTTCAAATATATTGCCATGGTGACCAAGGCCGACCCATGCAAGCATGTTTGAGCCTTCAAAACCGAAACCGAAAAAAAACAAAAACCATACATCCCAATAGGGAATCAGACACTTCAATGTTCATCCATGGCTTTACCAAGGTAAATATTGAGCTAATTTTTCGTTACTATATACTTTGGCATATGTTCTCTCAATTCCTAAGACAAACTTTGGCCTTTGGGAAATTTCATTTTTACCTCTATGTCTGCGCACCATGGACATCTCCAAAAAAACGCCATGCGCAGTTTACAGGTTAATCTACGTTCTGGGTGTTTTTTGCCCCTCACATAGTCACGCTCCTTCCCCCATCACTCCCTTACTCACTTTGTTTATTCCTGTGTTTCATCTTGCCTTTCCTCTGCAATTCTCTCCAGCCCTCACTGTCTCCTAGCTCCCTGTGTTCTTTCCCACTCCTGCTGTGCACATGCCAAAACCTCGGCACCATGCTTACGTCAGAGTGTTTTAAACACTGCCTTCAGGAACTTTTGACGCTGGCGATCCATTGTCCTATCGTCCCCTGCTCCATATTTGCCCGCCCCTCATCTGTCTTCTTCTTCACTCCGCCTTCCTCCTCTCCCCCTCTACTCCCACTCGACCCAGGCCTTGGTCTGAAGGGGCCGTGTGAGTAAGAGGTGGAGATGACGTCAGGAGCAGCGGTATTCAGGCATGCGGCAAGTACTTGATTGTTGCAAGCCCGACACAATGTAAATACACTTTTTATGATAGGATGCTGATTGTGTTGTTATTTTGAAGCTGAGTAGTTGTACTTTATCGTAATATGTTCATAAAAGGAAAACAAAGAAAATAAAAAGTCAAAGTGATGAGTTGAAGTTTGGCAAAAAAACAAAAATTTTATATCTTTCTGTAGAAAAATATTCACCAAGAATAAAGTTATAAAGAAACAAAGCCATGAGCCAGACCAGCTGTGCAGTACCTCCACACATAGAGCAACCATTCCGTGACGTCATGCTCGAGCCTCTTTGTTATGATGCGTAAATGCGATTTATGGTGAATATTTTACAAAAGTTTCTTAAAATGACGATTAAAGGTGTCATCCGAATCTCTGAGGTTGGATTTGAAATGACAATCGAAATAGTCATTTGAATTTCAAAGGGTTAAACACTAATCATATAATTATACACGAATATACAATACAGCGATCCCTCAGTTATCTGGACATGTTCAGTATCCAGACGCTGGATCCTGGCTTTATTAAACCATTATCCGAATTTACAAGCTATTACCTGGACGTAAAAGCATCCAAGAACTTCGGCTGGCCAGCCAACATGTCCAAACATTTGGTGTCATGGCCGCTGGGCTCAAGCCGTCAACGGGAAGTAGTCTGTAACCCACAATCAGAGCTAAAATGTCCATCTGCCCTTGTGGATGGTCAAAATCATGTGCTCATCCTGTCAGTCCTAACAAACCTCCAGCACCTGAGTAATATGACTGTAAACCACAAGCGGTCTCAAAACGTCCGTATGCATTCCCCACCAAATGTCTAATATCACGCGGCCATGAGAGATAACTCATTTCCAACCGCCACCTCCACCAAACACAGACCACAAGCCGTGAGTACGTGTTGGACGACAGTGGCCGTCTGCTTCTCTATCGAAGGTCGAAAGTCCCCCAGTCACGGTGAGTTGAGTTTCTGCATGGTCTCTTGGCATCTAACAGACCACGAGCCACTAGTAAATTTACAGCAGAATTGCCTGTCTGCCTGTTGACAGAATGGGGAGAATCCTGCCCACAGCCTCACATCTCCCCCCTCCTCCCGTCCCTCCTCCATACGCTTCTGGCTTCCCCCTCTTTCTCTCAGTCCTTACCCTCGTCTCTGGTGATAACACTGACTCACGAGTTTTCAAATTTTTTTCTGATTTATTCGACTACTATTGGCCGTATCGAAATTCAGCAGTAACCCACGAGAAAGCTCGTGAAAGTCTGCATCTAGACATATGCTTAACTCCTGGAAGATGCTGGCAGAATTTTGAACTAGGACGGTGGGAAGTTATATGAAGGTAAGTTTTACTCTTGAACACTTTATTTTTGCTTGAATTTCTTTGCTCTTTCTTGTCAGTTTTGTGTGTGTTTATTAGCTTATCTTACAGTATAAACACCAGTGAAGATGATGGTATACCATTCATACCAATACAGTATAGCCAATTTTGGTTGGCATATTTGGCCGTGGAATTTTTTTTGAGCCCCGGGAGCAATCACTTGTCACAAACAACAGATTTTCAAACTGTCATTTTTTTTTTTTTTTAATGCATTGTTTTCATGATGTTTAGCATTAATATGGATAATCCTATGTGTGTTTTGATGTCTCAGTATGACAGAATGACCAAAAAACTGCCAAAATTAGGAGGGGTTTGGTTTTCAGTGTGTGTGTTTTTTTTTTCATGGTTTTCCTGGTGTTTAGCATTACTTTGGATATTCCTATGTTTGTTTTGATGTCTAAATATAACGGATTGACCTGAACACAGTGCCAAAATTAGGAGGGGTACTGTACAAAGAGTCGTATATAAGTCGGGTGTTTTTTGGTTTTCATGTTTTTTTTTTCATGGTTTTCCAGGTGTTTAGCATTGCTTTGGATATTCCTATTAGCATTACTGTACTTTGGATATTTCAATGTATGTTTTGATGTCTAAATATGGCAGATCGACCTGAAAACTGTGCCAAAATTAGGAGGGGTACTGTTCTGTACATACAGTGGTGTATATTTAGTTTTATGTTGTTGTTGTTTTAATTTTTTTTTTTGCATGGTTTTCTTGGTGTTGAAAATTATTCTGGATAATCCTAGGTAGGTTTTGATATCAAAATGTGTCAGAATGACCAGAAAACACTGCCAGAATAAGGAGGGGTACGGTACATACAGGAGTGTTTAGGTAGGATGTTTTTCAATATTCACTTTTTTCTGCATGGTTTTCTTGGTGTTTAGCATTACTTTGGATGTTCCTGTGTGTGTTTTGATGTCTAAATATGCCTGAATGACCGGAACACACTGCCAAATTAAGCATAAGTACTGTACTATACAAACAGTTTGGGTATAGGTTGGAGGTGGGTATAGGTAGGGTCTGGGTATGGTAGGGGAATAGTGTTCATTATCCAGATGTTGCCACTACCCAGACATGCCTTTGGCTTTGTTATGTCCGGATAAATAAGGGATTACCAGTACTCTACACAAATATTATACACGAACATGTTATGCACGAATTACATGCATATCGTATTATACACAAAATCGGAAACACAGTTGGTGAGTAGGATGCCAGGGTACAATAATGACAACCTCAGAGTTGTGTGCCTTGATAATAGTGAGTCATCTGTGGGCATAAAAACATGTCAAGTCTTCCCAGCCTTGAAATATTAACCAACAGAGGGAAGTGAGATACAATAGAGGTGAAATGTTCAGCAAGTCTGTGTTCCAGATGTATATCCCCTATAGGTATGAGGCTACAGTAATGGGTGATACTTGTTCCATGACTTGAAAGACAGCCCACATGGCTGAAATGAAAAAGCCCCTTGGTATATAAATCAGAGCTTGTAAAATGATGGTTCGGTACTGAAGCTCGGTTTTCTCCCCCAGGCATGGTGGCATCATTCCAACACTGGCCCGGCAGCTTCATGAGAAAAACATTGACAGTATTGTGAATGCTGCTCTTTCACAGGCAGGTATTTCAGTGGATGATCTCTCTGCTGTAGCCACCACAGTTATGCCAGGTGGGTTATCTTTATGTTTATAGAGGTATATGCCATATCTGTAGATTGTTTAATGTATGTCTGTCTTTCATACCATGTACAGTATAGTGTGTGTGTGTGTGTGTGTGTGTGTGTGTGTTCTTACCTAATTGTATCTTTACAGGAATGAGTCCAGCCCGTGCTGTCCTGTGTATTAAACCATTTTTATCATACATATCCTTAAATTTATGAATATTTCTGGCACACACTATTTCATTCAGTAGTGCATTCCACTGATCAGTTGCCCTGTTTGGAAAACTGAATTTCCTTATGTCTTTATCGTCTCTCTTCTTATGTAGTTTTTTGCAGTGTCCTCTTGCTGATGCCTCCCCATAGGTTATATATTCATTTATGTCTATTTTCTTTTTCCCTGAGATGCATTCCTCTAACATAATCATGTCTCCTCTTTTCCTTCTCCTGTAATGTTGGTAGATTCAGTTTTTCTAGTTGTTCTTCATAGCTTAGATCCCATAAGCTTGCTACCCATCTTGTAGCTGCCCTTTGTACTTGTTCAATCTTATCTGTGTTGTTTGAGATGAGGATTCCAGACTACTGATGCATACTCTAGGGTTGGTCTGATGAATGATATCTTTCTCAGCATGTCTTCATTTATATATGTGAATGCTGTTTTCATATTAGCAAGCAGTGTATACATGTTACTTACCTTCTCACTGATGTGGTGAGCTGCAGGTAGTATATTTTTGATAATCACTCCTAGGTCCTTCTCCCCATCTGATATGTGTAGGGTTGAACTTCCTAACTTATAATCCCAATCTGGTCTTTTTTCACTTTCTTGATTACATGACACTTGTCCACATTAAATTCGATTTGCCATTCATTGCTTCATTCATGAAGCTTATTTAATTCTTCTTGTAGCTCTTTGCAAGAATCTGTGTTAGTAGTTTTCCTTTGTATTTTTGCATCATCTGCGAACGTATTTAGATAGCCTCCATTTCCAGTGTTACTGTACGTCATTTATATATACCAAAAACATAATTGGTGCCAGCATTGAGCCCTGTGGAACGCCACTAGTCACTTCCCTCCATGATGAATAATTTCCTCTTAGTACTGTTCTAATTTCTCTTTTTCTAAGAAAATCCTACATCCAACAGTACTGGTTGCCTTGGATACCTCCTTGATGGTACAGTTTCCATAAAAGACTTTGATATGGTACTCTGTCAAATGCTTTCTTGAAATCTAAATAAATACTGTCCACTTATCTTTCTTTTTTCTGTAATGTTTTTGTAACTGTCATAGTAACTTAATAGAATAGTGTGTGTGTGTGTGTGTGTGTGTGTGTGTTCATGTATCATGTAGATGAGACTTTAGCTACCAGTCAATGAACACCTTTAATACACTTGGCTGCAGTTTTGGAATTTGATTGTGTTCAGGTAAATACTGGTCAGGATTCATCCCACTGGTAATATTTGATACTATCTATCTATCTGTTTCCAGACGCCTTAATCCCCTACGGGGTGGCCACAAACAAATCACCTCCATGTTGCCCTGTCCCTCGCCATTTCACTGCCCTGCTCCCAACTCACACCCCCCTCTCTCATATACCTCTCCACTCCATCCCTCCATCTCATCCTCGGCCTCCCCCTCCCTCTCCCCCCCTCCACATCACTCACATACACTCTTCTCGTCAGTCTCTCACCCTCCATCCTCTCCATGTGGCCAAACCACCTCAGTGTGTTCCTCATAACGCTTCCTATCACATCCACATCCACACCAAAACGCTTCTTTATATCCTCATTTGTCAGCCTGTGACTCCATAGGCTCCTCTTAAGTAACTCATTTCCACTGCTCTCACTCTTGACTTGTGTCCTTCCAACAACGTCCAAGTTTCACTTCCATACGTTAGAGTTGGTATCACAATACTGTCATCGTTTTCGTTTTCGTTTTCGTTTTTAAAGGCTCCAACATGCTTGCATGTGTCGGCCTTGGTCACCTAATGGCGGCTCTCCATGCTGCACGATCCATTGCTGCCTCCCTGTTCAGTCCCTTAACCCTAAGGTCACACTTAATGACCTCGTCCCATGTCTTTCTCGGTCTACCCCTCATAACCCCACCCCCAATATTAACACTTCTCACCTTCCTCACCCAACTATCATCCCCCATCCTCTCCACATGTCCAAACCACCTCAATCTACCTCTCCTCATCACA
This sequence comes from Coenobita brevimanus, assembly GCF_032717465.1. Classification (NCBI taxonomy): domain Eukaryota; kingdom Metazoa; phylum Arthropoda; class Malacostraca; order Decapoda; family Coenobitidae; genus Coenobita; species Coenobita brevimanus. The sequence goes on from NC_137015.1 coordinate 33,734,964, forward strand.
ACACCAATACACTCCAGTCCCATCCTACCTCTCAACTCTTCCATTGTAAACCCAGCCCCTCCAGGCCTTGGACGCAGGGACGCACTGCACATCCACCTAATCATTGTCATTTCTGTACGTCTGAGCCGGCGAATGTCTTCCTCCTTCACTGCCCAGGTCTCGCTGCCATACAGCATTACACTCCTAACACACGCTGCATACAAAGACCCCTTAGGACGTAGGGAGAGCCCCCTCAATGTCAGGAGAGGCAAGAGCTCCCTGAACTTCTTCCAACCACTTCTCACCCTAGCCACAGAGCTAGCTCCAGCCCCACCTCCAGCACACAACATGTCTCCTAAATAACAAAACTCTTCCACACACTCAAGAGATTCACCAGCAAGTTCAATTCTTTCACGTCTGACGATCTCCACCTGCTCACCCTGGCACGCCGTACACATAAAATCAGCATTATCTCGCAGTCTACCTCTGATACCACTACATCTCTTATGCACTTTTTCACTTCCATGCTCACTTCCATGTTTCTTATCACTGCTTTCAAGGAACCAGCAACCTTTCTTCCTTGTTGTACCCTTTCAAGCACTTCCCTCTCCAGACTTCCATCCTTACTCATCACATTACCCAAGTACTTAAATGTACTCACATTTTCCATTTCCTCACCATCCAACCTCACTGTACATTCACTGACTTCACCTCTATCAAACACCATCACTTCACTCTTCCCTATATTCGCCTTTAGCTTCCATTTCTTACACACTCTCCCAAACTCACCCACCAAGCCTTGCAGCTCCCCTTTGTTTTCACTTAACGACACAGTATCATCTGCAAACAACAGTACAGGGAGTTTCCAAACACTACCCTTTCTCAGTAGGGCCACTTCAACATCCACTGCTCCATTGTATCTCTTTTATTACCCCATCCATGTACAGATTGAACAACCATGGAGACATGACACATCCCTGTTTCAACCCAACCTACAAAGAGAAAAATTCACTCAATTCACCATCGACACGCAGTGCAGCCTTAGCACCGTCACACGTACTCTTCACAGCATTCAGCAACTTCCCATCTACTCCATATATTCTTAATACTTTCCACAATCCATGTCTATCCACCCTGTCATATGCTTTCTCCAAATCCATGAAGGCTGCATACAACTTCTTTCCTTTCTCTAGAAACTTTTCCACTAAAGATCAAAGAATGAATATCTGATCTACACAGGCTCTTCCCTTCCTAAAGCCTCCCTGTTCTTCTCCAACTAATTCCTCTGTTATTTCCCTAACTCTATCCATAAGTATCCTACCATACACTTTTCCTATTACACGAAGAAGACAAATGCCCCTATGATTACCACACACTTCTTTTTCCCCTTTTCCTTTGTACAAGGGAATAATTATACCTGACTTCCAGTCCTCCGGGACTTTACCTTCCTCCCAGGCCAATCTGCACATCTTCCACATCCATTCTACTACTATGTCTCTCCCATGCTTCAGCATTTCACCACACACTTCATCAATTCCTGGGGCTTTCCCCAATTTGACTTTCTTCATTGCTTCCACAACTTCTGTCCTACTGATTTCTTCCTGTCGTCTCACCTCCCTCCTTCTCCCAGCCATTCCTCAGCCACTTATGCTCGCATTGCTTCCATTCTTTATGCTCAACATCTCCTTAAAGTGTTCTCTCCATCTGCTCACTTTTTCTCCCTTCCCCACTAGTAATATACCATTTTTATCTTTCACTCCCATTCTAACTTCACTGCCACCCTGTCTTACTCTCTTCACTGTATATACAGTAAATTCTCAGTTACCTGTCATCTGTCATTGCAATATCCGGCCCAACACGATGTCTGGCACTGCTGGCTCAGGCCTGTCAACCCCATAATAACGGGCATCAGAATGGTGTGATATGTTCAGGACGGGCATAAGCAGCGAATGTGATATGGCGGGGGGCCTTGGGAGTGGGGGTAGGGTTGGTGTTGGGGGCTAGATGTTGGTGGGGGGTTGGGGATTTGGGGAGTGGGGAGGTTTGGGAGTGGAGGGGGTGGTGGTGGGGGTGGGGGTGGGGGTGGGGATGGTAGGGGGCAGGGGGTCATGTGAATGCATATGTGGACACCTGTCTTTTTGGCCCTTATGCCCTCGGACAGCACATGCAGACACCCGTCTTTTAGGGGTTAAAGCAATACCCGGCGCCGAAACAGGGTGTATCTGACTGTTCTATGCAATATCCAGTGTCGAGGTGTATGAACCTGCTCATAAACGGTAGGCAACTGGCACTATATTACTGTATTACAGTATTATCATTAAATTATTTTATTTTATGCTTAATTTTCATCTTTTACCCATGGGAAAGATTTTAAGATACAGTAATCCCACATTTATCCAGACGTGCAGTTTCCAGACCTGTTCATTATCTGGATACTGGATCTTGGCTCTATTAAACCATTATCTGAATTTACATGCTATTATCCAGACGTAAAAGTCCCCGAGAACCTCGGCCCACCAACCAACAGGTTAAAACGTTCGGTATTGTGGCTTCTGGGCTTGAGCCATGAGCAGGAAGTAGGCCGTAACTCACAAATAGAGCTAAAATGTCCGTCCACCCTTGTACTGAAGAGTATCACGCTGGTCCGATCACCCCTAACAAACCTCCAGCACCCGAGTAATATGACTGTAACCCACAGGCGGTGTCAAAACATCCATACACATCCCTACTGAATGTCCAAAGTCATGCAGCCACCAGGCTAAGTCTTTCCCAACTGCCACCCCGCATTGAACACAGACCACAAGCGACGAATATATGTTCAGTGACAGCAGCTGTCCGCCACTATACCTAACATCCAAAGTCGCCCGGTCACTGGGAGTTTTGTTTCCGAATGGCCACCACGTGTCTAACGGACCACAAGGGATGAGTAAATGTACGATAAAAGTGCCTGTCCGGCTCATGACAGAAGAGTGAAAATCCTGCCCACAGCCTTGCTTCTCTCCATCTCCCGTCCCTCCTCCATACCCTCCTGGCTCCCCTCCCTCACTCCCCCAGTCCCTTCCCTCCTTTGCGCTGATGACACTGACTCATGAGTTTTTTTTTTTTTTTTTTTTTAATACTATTGATCGGAGTGAAATTCTGCAGTTCATGAGAAAGCTCATGAAATTCTGCATCTATACATGTGTTTAACTCTTGGAGGGTGCGGGCAAAATTTTACACTAGGGTGGTGTGGAATGATATGAATGTAAGTTTTACCCTTGAACACTATTTTCACTGTATTTCTGTACTTTACTCATCAGTTTTCTGTGTTTTTATTAGCTTATCTTACAGTATAAACACCAGCGAAGATGATAGTATACCAATTTAACCAATTTCCATTGGCAAAATTGGCCATGGATTTTTTGTGTGTGGCCCAGGTGCAGTTATCACGGGTGTCAGATAATTGATTTTCCAACCGTCCTGAGGTTTTTAGTGGATGTATGTTGTTTATGCATGTTTTCATTGGTGTTTAGCATTAATATGGTTAATCCCATGTGAGTTTTGATGTCTAAATATGGCAGAGTGACCTGAAAACAGTGCCAGATTAGGAGGGTATTGTACACAGTATTGTATAGGTATGGTGTTTTTTGGTTTTCATTTTTTTTTTTTTTAATGATTTTCTTAGTTCTTAGCATTATTTTGGATATTCCTGTGTGTGTTTTGATGTCTAAATATGGCAGATTGACCTGAAAACAGTGCCAAAAGTATGACTGGTACTGTACATGCAGCAGTGTACTGTATAGGTAGGGTGTGTTTGCTTTTTATTTTTTTTTATTTTTTTTATTTTTTGGTGTTTAGCATTGCTTTGGATATTCCTATGTGTGCTGTGATGTCTAAATATGCAGATTGGCCTGAAAACGGTGCCAAAATTACGAGGGGTACTGTGCACACAGTAGTGTACAGGTAGGGTGTTTTTTTATTTTCATATTCATTTGTGTGTGTGTGTGTATGTATGAGTGTGTGCGTGCGTGTATCATTACTTTGGATATTCCTATGTGTGTTTTGATGTCTAAATGTACCTGAATGGCTGAAAAACACTGCCAAAGTAAGCAGAGGTTCTGCACAAATAGATTAGGTTGGAAGTTGGGTGTAGGTAGAGTCTTGGTATAGTAGGGGGATATTGTTTATTATCCAGACATTGCCACTAACTGGACATGCCTTTGGCTCCATTACCTTGGATAATTGAGGGATTACTGAATTGGGTTAAGACGGATAATAACGTAATATCAGGCTCAATGCCGAATATTGAGCCGATGCTCGATGGGTGGATGTTATGCAATATCCGACATTTTGCAATATTGAGCATAGGGCTTGTCTTAATTACACCAGATAATTGATAGTTTACTGTATTATGAATGAATATAGGGTCATGCAGTTAAATTGTCTGTGAACATCCTTACTTATGTTTCCTCTTGTCTTTTTTTTTTTTCTCCAAAAATTGCTGGAAACATACTGCAAACGAAACAGTAGATTAGTGTTAACCACAAAATACTAACCACAGCTTATATTGCTTTTTTTTATTCAAGTACATCACAGTGCTGAATAAACTGCACTTGTTAGAAAACTTGCTGTGGGAGACACTTAATGATATTGTATTAGAAACAGTTTTAAAAGATACTGATGAGTGGTCATAGATTGTAATGCTCAACAAATGGAGGTACACGATAGAGTGCTGAGAGAGAGAAGACAAAAATCTTTATAATATCTCCGAGGAATAGTGCTCATTTATGGTGGCAGTATGTTCAGACTAACACCATCTTTACAAATGGCAGTTATATTTACACCCATACCCCGATTTTTGGCAGTGTTGTGTACCAGTGGGAGGGTTCGGTCATTATGTCGGATATAAAAGCAGCATTCCCCATAAGATACTGAAGAAAAGCCAGAGATGCGCTCTAGGCCAAAAACCCAGGCTATCATAAACCTTGCTCAGTCAATAGAGTCTGGCACAGAAACACCATAGGTAATGTTATTATCCTCATAAACAGTACTATCGCCAAAAAACGAGACATCAAACATCACATGCAGGAAGGTATGGTGGGTGGGATGTGTTGTGTGAGATGCTTCAGGGCAACTGACAAGCTGGCAGCTGGCAGCACGCCAAGTAGGGATGGAGGAAGACAGGGGAATGGGGAGGGAGACAAGCAGGGGTGGGGGAGGGGGAGGGAACTGGTGGGAGACAAGCTGGAGTGGGGGAGGGAGAGAAGTGGGGATGGGGGAGGGTGGAGGGACAGGGAGGGAGACAACCAGGGGTGGAGGAGGGCAGGGGGGACAGGGAGGGAGACTAGTGGGAGTGAGGAAGGGAGACAAGTGGGAGTGGGGGAAGGTGGGGGGACAGGGAGGGAGACAAACAGGGGTGGGGAAGGGCAGGGGGATGGGGAGTGAGACAAGAAAGCCAAACTGCCTTACTCCCCTCCTCTCTCTCTCTCTCTCTCTCTGTCTCACACACACACACACACACACACACACACACACACACACACACACACACACACACACACACACACACACACACACACACACACACACACACACACACACACACACACACACACACACACACGTCAGCCAGAGCGAGCGGACATATCTCGACTGCTCCCAGCCACCTCTGCAAACCTTAAGTAATTTTCAGGAATTATGTTTGTCCTGTCTCCTATGGTCATGTTTTAAGTTTAAAATACTGTAAGTTAATATAGACTACCAAAAATGTAAAGATTTATTGGCAGAGAGTGTACATAAATGTTTTGTAGTATTTTCAGTAACTGCTGTATTTGGTACTCTAACCAATCTCAAACATGGCCGATAATGCAAACATTGAGGAACTCGAATTTCCCGGATTTGACAGTAATACAAATGTCATGGATTTGGTTAAAACATTGATTATGAGGATTAGTGAACTTGAAAAGAAAATGGAGAATTTAGTGTTAAAGGACATATCTGAAAATACCGAGATTACTATACAGAGTGTGATCCAGTCCAATGAGACGGCGAACGAGGAGTTCAGGAATTTGAAGCGTGAAAATATCGAATTGAGGAGAAAACTAGAAGAGAGTAGTAATAAAACAGAGAAGGTGAGTAGTGTATTAGAAGAGCATAAGGCAAAGTGGACACAAGTAGAGGAAGAGCAGAAAAAAGTGGTCATCTTAAGGGAAATCATCCAGGAAGAAAGGGAAATGAACAAGAAAAAAATGGAAGAAAATGTAGTGAAAATACTGAAGAAAAAGGAGAAAATAGTGAGAGAAACTGTAGAAAGGAACAGATGTGTGATAATATTTGGAAACAGGGAGGAGGAAGAAAAGGTTAGATCCGTGAGGCTCGAGAGAGACACAAACCTGGTGGGAAGAATATTTGGCAAGATTGATCCTGAAGGAGACAAGTGGGAAAAAGAAATTGAGGAAGTAAGGAGGATAGGGCCTTATAAGAAAGGGGAAACAAGACCAATGAGAGTCAGGTTGTTATCAGAAAGTGTAATAAATTATATACTTAAAGCAACCTGGAAACTAAGCAAAGAGGCAGGGATGGAAAATATAATAAGAGAAGATTTGAATGAAGAAGAAAGAGAAGTTTTAAAATCATTGAAGGAACAAGTATAGGAAAAAAATGATAAGAGGACAGAGGAAGAATGTAAAACTTTTTTTTGGAGAGTGATGGATATGAAAGTAAGGAAGTGTTATGTAAGGAAATTAGAAGTGAAGGAAACTAAGGGGGATGGTTATGAAAGATCAGAAATTGAGGAAGTGGTACCGACAGAGAGAAGAGAGTATAAAAAACATCAAAAATAATTTGAAGGTGGTATATACTAACGTTGATGGTTTAATATCGGCAAGGCTTGAAATTAACAGTTTCTTGAGGGAACATGAACGTGTTGTCATGTGCTTTGTAGAGACCAACTTAACCCCTTCTTTACCGAAAATGTGTTTTGATGTACCCCCGTACATCGCCAGTAAACACCCGTGAGACACTGGAACCGCTACCGTGGTGCGCTGGTACACCCTCTAATGAATGGCAGCTTATGGGCCTCAGGGTACCCTGGTAAGGCTTTTTCTGAGGACCTCGTGTTAGCAACAGCTCTGTGTTTTGACGACAAAGACTGTGACGAAGTTCTGACGATTTCTGACATCATAAGATACGTCATGACTGAGTTGCGATGGCACCAATGGCTTGCTCACTCATCTGTGATGTAACCTCCTTTAGACCAATCATTATTTTATTTATAATTTCTACTACAGATATCGTACTATATTTTCTGCTGACATACGTCAAAATTTACACCCCTTGGCCCGCCTGAGAGAGTCAGTTACCACGCACTTGACCACGAGAGAGGGTGTACAGGATATTTTTCTGTCATGGCATCTCTGGCAAATTCCGATTGTGACGAGTTTATTCCTCATGAGGATACTTATCTAGATGTATCAGATGATGATGCAGCAGTGTCTGATGTGTCAGTAGATGACTGTGATCCTGAAAATGATAGTGAAGTTGATGTGAGTGAGGAAGGAGGAGGAAAATAGTAGCGAGCTTAGTGACGCTGCACTCTCAGCAACAAGTGGGCCAAGGTCGCCATCACCTTCACATGTGTCCACATACTTCATGCTTAGCTTACAAGGTAAATAAATAAGCCATCCATCTGTGCAGGACATTTTTTTCAAGCCAGTTTGTGCAGTAGTTCCCTGAGTAACAGTACTTTAGAATAAGATATGTAAACTTATATACCGTAATGATTTATTTAATAATATTTTTGATTACCAACATCATGCTGGGTTTATGTGATCATCAGTATACAAACAAATAAAAAAGAGTGAATAGTTTCGACGTGGCAAAAAATATACACTACCCCTCACACTACGGGAGGGGGAGCTATCAGGTCGGTATGGGGGGTAAACGTAATGTTTACATTTGGGGGAGGGGTCGGTAAAGAAGGGGTTAAGAGAAGATATTGATGTTCATATGGGAGATGGTAAATACAAACTGTGGAGAAGAGACAGAAAAGAAAAAATGGGAGGAGGAGTGATGATAGCAGTGAAGAACAACATAAATGTAGATATTGTGGAAATGGGAGAAGGCTGGGCTGAAGTGATATATATGAAATTAGAAACTGGAGAGAGTGGCAGTAGAGATATGGCGGTAGTGTATGTTCCCCCTAAGACGAGAGCATGGAATGATGACGAATACCAGGAGGTGTTGTTAGATATGGCAAGTTATTTACCAAAAAAATAATTGAGAAAAGCAGCAACATAACTTTGGTGGGTGACTTTAACTGTAAAGAGGTGAACTGGGAGGAATGGGACTCAGGAGACAGCGAAGATTCATGGGGCATTATATTGTTAAATATAATAATGAATAATGTGATAATGCAATGGGTCAAAGAAGAGATACGGTTCCGAGGTGAGAACACACCAGGATGGTTAGACTTACTGTTTACCAAAGAACCTGATGTAATAAAATCCTTGAAATATTTGTGTCCTATAGGAAAAAGTGATAATATGGTCATTGAGTTCCAGATGATATTAGGGAACATTGAGCCAGGAGACGAGCTTTATAGGCAGGGAAGATACAACTTTGGGAAAGCAAATTTTACAGGATTGAGAAAATTTTTCAAAAATGCGGATTGGAGAAAATTCAGAGAAACAAGAGAGATACAGAGGAAGTGGGATATCTTTCTAGACCTCTATAATTTGGGTGTGGAAAAATTTGTACCAAGAGTAAGAGGGAAAGAAAACAGGAAAAAGGAGTGGTTTAATAGAAGGTGTATGATAGCAAAAAAAGAGAGAGATAAGGCGTGGAACAATTGGAGAAAGAGAGGTAACGACAGAACAAAGGAAGAATATAAAAGAACAAGAAATGAATACACAAGAATACGTAGAGAAGAAGAAAGGAATTTTGAAAAAGGTATAATTGACAAATGCAAGGATGAACCCAAACTGTTTTATAGATTTGTTAATGGCAAACTGAAACAAAAGGAAGGAATCACCAAACTGAAAGTAGAAGGAGAGGTCTTTAAGGATGCGGCAATGCAAGCAGAAATAATGAACAAACGTTTCCAGTCAGTTTTCACTAAAGAAAAGGAGCTTGTGGAAGGGGAGGGAGTGATTAGAAATGTTCCAGTGATGAAAGATATAAAAGTGGAGGTACAGGAAGTGTATAAATTACTGGAAACTCAAGATGTAAGGAAAGCCCCAGGACCTGATGGAATTTCTAATTGGGTACTGAAGGAATGCAGAGAACAACTGGCGGATAAAATTCACAGCTTAATTGTATGCTCACTGGAAGAGGGGAAAGTGCCAAAAGAATGGAAGAGGGCAAATGTGGTACCAATTTACAAGGGAGGAAACAGGGAAGAACCCCTGAATTATAGACCAGTGTCTCTAACCAGCATGGTCGCAAAATTGTGTGAGAGAATCCTGAAAGACAGATGGATAAAATATCTGGAAGAGATGAATATTTTGGCTGAATGTCAGTTTGGATTCAGAAGTGGAAGGTCATGTGTTTCTAACTTGTTGAGCTTTTACTCAAGAGCGATTGATGTGGTACAGGAGAGAGATGGTTGGGTGGATTATGTGTAATTAGACTTAGAGAAGGCCTTTGACAAGGTACCTCATAAGAGACTAATGTGGAACCTAGAATATATAGGAGGATTAAAGGGGAAACTTCTGGAATGGATGAGAGACTTTTTGAGAGACAGACAAATGAGGACAGTGATAAAAGAAAAGATGTCTGGATGGAGAGAAGTAACAAGTGGAGTCCCTCAAGGCTCAGTGTTGGCGCCAGTAATGTTCCTGATTTATGTAAATGATATGGTAGATGGAGTGAACAGTTTTGCAAGTCTGTTTGCTGATGATGTAAAGATCTTGAGGAAGATAGAGGTTGAGGAGGATTGTAAAATACTGCAGGGGGATTTGGATAGGATACACAATTGGAGCCGGACGTGGGAAATGAAATTTAATGTAAAGAAATGTAAAATATTGGAAATGGGTAAAAGTACCAGGAGACCATCACTGAATTATTTTATGGGTAATGAATTAATCACAAAAAGGAGAGAAGAGAAAGATTTGGGAGTGCTGGTCCAAGATAGTTTGTCACCAGAAAAGCACATTAACAAGATAGTTGGAGAGACTTATAAGCTCTTGACTAACATAAGAGTAGCATTTCATTATATGGATGAGGAAATGATGAAATAATTGATAGTGGGCATGATCCGCCCCAGGTTAGAATATGCAGCGGTAGTGTGGTCCCCACACAAAAAGAAAGATATAAACAAGATTGAGAGAATACAAAGAACAGCAACCAAGATGGTCCCCAGTCTGACAGACCTGTCATACAGAGAGAGGCTGGAAAAACTGGATTTGCTTTCGTTAGAGGAAAGGAGAAAGAGGGGAGACATGATTGCGGTGTTCAGGACCATGGTGGGAGTAGATAAAATTGACAAAGAAGATCTGTTTGTATGGGATAAGAGAGCAACAAGAGGACATGGAATGAAATTGAAAAAGTCAAGCTGCTTGAAGGATATCAAGAAATATAGCTTTCCTTACAGAAGTATAGACTTATGGAATAGCCTGGACAAAGAGATCGTCCAGTCTAAAAACTTAAACGAGTTTAAAGTTAAATTCGACTTATTGAGAAACAGCGACGGAAACCCACGAGCATAGTACATTCCGTGTATATCACAATTAGGTATATTCTTAAATATTTGGAACGACTTAGACAAAGAGGTGGTGCATGAGAAAAACATTCATGTGTGTAAAGGTAGACTTGATAAATGTGGATATGGAGACAGGACAACACGAGCATTGCTCAATTCCTGTATACTACAAATAGGCAAATAGGTAAATACACACACACACACACACACAGGAATTTTGTCTGTCACTGTCCTAACGTCTTGCTTTAAATTCAAAATAATGAAAGTTAATAGACTACCAAAAATGTAAAGATTTATTGACTAGATTGTACATGAATGTTTGTATTTTTTTTTTCGGTAACAGCTGTTTTGGTATTTAACCAACATCAAACATGGCCGAAAATATAAACAATGAGGGACTGGAATTTCAAGGATTTGATGCTAATACGAATGTCATGGACCTGGTTAAAACATTAATTATGAGGATTAGTGAACTTGAAACGAAAGTAGAGAATCTAGTGATAAAGGATGTGTCAGTAAATACGGAAACCACCATACAGAGTCTGATCCAGTCCAATGAAACAGCCAATGAAGAAATTAGGAATTTGAAGCGGGAAAATGTTGAACTGAGGAGGAAACTAGAAGAGAGTACTAATAAAACGGAGAAGGTGAGTAACGTATTAGAAGAAGAACAGAAAGAAGTGGCCAGCTTAAGAGAGATCATCCAGGAAGAAAGGGAAATGAACAAGAAAGAAATGGAAGAAAATGTAGTGAAAATACTGAAGAAAAAAGAGAAAATAGTGAGAGAAACTGTAGAAAGGAACAGATGTGTGGTAGTATTTGGAAACAGGGAAGAGGAAGAAAAGGTTAGGTTCGTAAGACTCGAGAGAGACACAAACCGGGTGAGAGGAATATTAGGCAAGATTGACCCCGAAGGAGACAAGTGGGTAAAAGAAATTGAGGAAGTAAGGAGGATAGGGCCTTACAAGAAAGGGGAAACAAGACCAATGAGAGTCAAGTTTACATCAGAAAGTGTAATAAATGAGATACTTAAAGTGACCTGGAAATTAAGCAAAGAGGCGGGGATGGAAAATATTATAATAAGAAAAGATCTGAATGAAGAAGAAAGAGAAGTTTTAAAATCATTAAAGGAAGAAGTAAAGGAAAAAAATGATAAGAGGACAGAGGAAGAATGTAATACTTTTTTTTGGAGAGTATTGGATATGAAAGTAAGGAAATGGTATTTAAGGAAATAGAAATGAAGGAAACTAAGGGGGATGGTTGTGAAAGATCAGAAGTTGAGGAAGTGGTACGGACAGAGAGTAGGAGAGAAGAGGGTATTAATAATGTCAAAAATAATTTGAAGGTGACATATACTAATGTTGATGGTTTCATATTGACAAGGATCGAAATTAATGATTTCTTAAGAGAACATGAACCTGATGTCATGTGCTTTGTAGAGACCAAATTAAGAGCCAAATTAAGAGAAGATATTGATGTTCATTTGGGAGATGGTAAATACAAACTATGGAGAAAAGACAGAAAAGAAAAAAAGGGAGCAGGAGTGATGATAGCAGTGAAGAACACCATAAATGTAGATACTGTGGAAATAGGAGAAGGCAGGGCTGAAGTGATATATATGAAATTAGAAACTGGAGAGAACGTTAAGAGAGATATGGCGGTAGTGTATGTTCCCCCAAAGACGAGAGCATGGAAGGATGACGAATACCATGAGATGTTGTCAGATATGGCTAGCTACTTGCAAAAAATAATTGAGAAAAGCAATAATATAATTTTGGTGGGTGACTTTAATTGTAAAGAGGTGAACTGGGAGGAATGGTACTCGGGAGGCGGCGAGGATTCGTGGGGCACTATGTTATTAAATATAATAATGAATAATGTGCTGACGCAATGGGTCAAAGAAGAGACACGGTTTCGAGGTGAGGACGCACCAGCAAGGTTAGATTTACTGTTCACCAAAGAACCCGATGTAATAGAATCATTGGAATGTCTCTGTCCTTTGGGAAAAAGTGATCACGTGGTCATTGAGTTCCAGATGTTAATAGAAAACGTCGAGCCAAGAGACGAGCTTCATAGACAGGGAAGATACAACTTTGGGAAAGCAAATTTTACAGGATTGAGAAACTTTTTTGAAAATTCGGATTGGAGAAAATTCGGAGAAACAAGAGAGATACAGAGGAAGTGGGATATCTTTCTAGACCTCTATAATTTGGGTGTGGAAAAATTTGTACCAAGAGTAAGAGGGAAAGAAAACAGGAAAAAGGAGTGGTTTATTAGGTGTATGATAGCAAAAAAAGAGAGAGATAAGGCGTGGAACAATTGGAGAAAGAGAGGTAACGACATGGAAGAATATAAAAGAACAAGAAATGAATACACAAGAATACGTAGAGAAGAAGAAAGGAATTTTGAAAAAGGTATAATTGACAAATGCAAGGATGAACCCAAACTGTTTTATAGATTTGTTAATGGCAAACTGAAACAAAAGGAAGGAATCACCAAACTGAAAGTAGAAGGAGAGGTCTTTAAGGATGCGGCAATGCAAGCAGAAATAATGAACAAACGTTTCCAGTCAGTTTTCACTAAAGAAAAGGAGCTTGTGGAAGGGGAGGGAGTGATTAGAAATGTTCCAGTGATGAAAGATATAAAAGTGGAGGTACAGGAAGTGTATAAATTACTGGAAACTCAAGATGTAAGGAAAGCCCCAGGACCTGATGGAATTTCTAATTGGGTACTGAAGGAATGCAGAGAACAACTGGCGGATAAAATTCACAGCTTAATTGTATGCTCACTGGAAGAGGGGGAAGTGCCAAAAGAATGGAAGAGGGCAAATGTGGTACCAATTTACAAGGGAGGAAACAGGGAAGAACCCCTGAATTATAGACCAGTGTCTCTAACCAGCATGGTCGCAAAATTGTGTGAGAGAATCCTGAAAGACAGATGGATAAAATATCTGGAAGAGATGAATATTTTGGCTGAATGTCAGTTTGGATTCAGAAGTGGAAGGTCATGTGTTTCTAACTTGTTGAGCTTTTACTCAAGAGCGATTGATGTGGTACAGGAGAGAGATGGTTGGGTGGATTGTGTGTACTTAGACTTAGAGAAGGCCTTTGACAAGGTACCTCATAAGAGACTAATGTGGAACCTAGAATATATAGGAGGATTAAAGGGGAAACTTCTGGAATGGATGAGAGACTTTTTGAGAGACAGACAAATGAGGACAGTAATAAAAGAAAAGATGTCTGGATGGAGAGAAGTAACAAGTGGAGTCCCTCAAGGCTCAGTGTTGGCGCCAGTAATGTTCCTGATTTACGTAAATGATATGGTAGATGGAGTGAACAGTTTTGCAAGTCTGTTTGCTGATGATGTAAAGATCTTGAGGAAGATAGAGGTTGAGGAGGATTGTAAAATACTGCAGGAGGATTTGGATAGGATACACAATTGGAGCCGGACGTGGGAAATGAAATTTAATGTAAAGAAATGTAAAATATTGGAAATGGGTAAAAGTACCAGGAGACCATCACTGAATTATTTTTTGGATAATGAATTAATCACAAAAAGGAGAGAAAAGAAAGATTTGGGAGTGCTGGTCCAAGATAGTTTGTCACCAGAAAAGCACATTAACAAGATAGTCGGAGAGACTTATAAACTCTTGACTAACATAAGAGTAGCATTTCATTATATGGATGAGGAAATGATAAAAAAATTGATAGTGGGCATGATCCGCCCCAGGTTAGAATATGCAGCGGTAGTGTGGTCCCCACACAAGAAGAAAGATATAAACAAGATTGAGAGAATACAAAGAACAGCAACCAAGATGGTCCCCAGTCTGACAGACCTGTCATACAGAGAGAGGCTGGAAAAACTGGATTTACCTTCGTTAGAGGAAAGGAGAAAGAGGGGAGACATGATTGCGGTGTTTAGGACCATGGTGGGAGTAGATAAAATTGACAAAGATTTGTTTGTATGGGATAAGAGAGCAACAAGAGGACACTGAATGAAATTGAAAAAGTCAAGCTGCTTGAAGGATATCAAGAAATATAGCTTTCCCTACAGAAGTATAGACTTATGGAATAGCCTGGACAAAGAGATCGTCCAGTCTAAAAACTTAAACGAGTTTAAAGCTAAATTCGACTTATTGAGAAACAGCGACGGTAACCCACAAGCATAATACATTCCGTGTATATCACAATTAGGTATATTAGGTAAATACTTAAATATTTGGAACGACTTAGACAAAGAGGTGGTGCATGAGAAAAACATTCATGTGTGTAAAGGTAGACTTGATAAATGTGGATATGAAGACAGGACAACTCGAGCATTGCTCAATTCCTGTATACTACAAATAGGTAAATACAAATAGGTAAATACACACACACACAGGTCGCCGACAGAGACGGACCTCTTCCAGGATCGTTGGGAAATAATCGCTGAATCGCCAACGAAAGGAAGCTGAGCCTAATTGTGACTGTGTCAATGAGTGCGTGAGTGGTGGTCCCGTCGGACACTAATAAATAAAAAACTGCAGTCTCGGTCATAAAAGAGACAAGATGAAGTGAAAACTGTCTCCGTATGGTTGAATCATGGAGGAAACGGACAGTGCATTGTTTATGATCAGTGAGAAAGAATTTGAGGGCTTTTGTGAAGAGGATGTGGGAAAAGGAAGTATTAAGTTGAACCAGACAAGAATAGCAGGTGTAGAGAAAACAGTGAAGAGGAATGACCAGGAGATAAAAAAGGTATGGGCAGTAATTAAAGAGTTACAGGAACAGACCATAGAGCAGGAAAATGAGATCAAAAGTTTAAGGAGTACACTGGAAAAAATCTGTACACGTAGTGACGAACAAGAAAGGGAAGTTACTGAATTAAAAGTGAACAATGAATCGGCCTCAAATGAAATAAAACAGCTGAAGAGAGAGAATAAGAGGTTGGAAGAGGAAAGGGACATGATGAAAAGCAAACTAGATGAGTATGAATCCAAATCAAGAATACAGGAAGAGCACATTAAAGAAATCAAGGAGCAACATAAGGGGTGGAAGAAAATTCAGGAAGAGGGAAATGTAAATTTGAGAGATTATAGACCAACAAAGCAAGGAAAAAGTGAAGAGGGAAGTGGTTAGGGTGTTGAGAAGTAGAGAATCTTTAGTTAGAGATGTAGCAAATAAGAAAAAATGTATAATAATTTCAGGAGTTAAAGAAAAACGTATAACAATAAGATCAGACAGAGAAAGAGAAGAACTGAGTAAGGTTAAAGAAATAATATCAATAGTCATGAAGGAAAACAACGAAGCTCAAGAAGAGATTGAAGAGGTGTTTAGATTGGGAAAGTACGAGGAAGGAGGGGCAAGGCCATTGAAGGTAAAATTTAAGTCCCAAGCAACAGTCAACGAAATTATCAGTAGAACATGGAAACTATTGGACAAGGAAGGGTTTAAAAATGTTTAGATAAGGAGAGATGCAAATGAGGAAGAAAGAGCTAAAATAAAGGACTTAGTAAAGGAAGCAAAGGTAAAAAATGAACAGAGAACGGAGAAAGAGAAGACAGTGTTTTATTGGAGAGTCATGGATCAGAAGTTAAGGAAGTGGTACCGGCGGAGAGAAGGAGAAAAGGGGGTATAGAAGACATCAAAAATCATTGGAAGATGGCATATACTAATGTTGATGGTTTAATATCGGCACGGTTAGAAATCAACGATCTTTTGAGGATACATGAACCTGACGTTATGTGCTTTGTGGAGACCAAGTTAAGAGAAGATACTGATGTTCATATGGGAGATGGTAATTACAAACTGTGGAGAAGAGACAGAAAAGAAAAAACAGGAGGAGAAGTGATGATAGCAGTGAAGAACAACATAAATGTAGATACCGTGGAAATGGGAGAAGGCAGGGCTGAAGCGATAAATATGAAATTAGAAACTGGAGAGAATAACAAGCGAGATTTGGCAGTAGTGTATGTTCCCCCTAAAACAAGAGCATGGAGTGATGATGAATACCAGTAAATGCTGTCAGACATGGCATGTTATTTACAGAAACTGATTGAGAAAAGCAACAATATAATTTTAATGGATGACTTCAATTGTAAAGAGATGAACTGGGAGGAATGGGACTCAGGAAGCGGCGAGGATTCGTGGGACACTATATTATTAAATATAACAGTGAACAATGTGATGACGCAATGGGTCAAAGAAGAGACAAGGTTTCGAGGAGAGGACACATCAGCAAGACTAGACTTACTGTTTACCAAAGAACCCGATGTAATAGAATCCTTGAAATACCTGTGTCCCATTGGAAAAAGTGATCATGGTGGTCATTGAGTTCCAGATGATATTAGGGAACGTGGAGCCAAGAGACAAGCTTTATAGACAGGGAAGGTACAACTTTGGGAAAGCAAACTTTACAGGATTGAGAAAATTTTTTGAAAATGCAGATTGGAGAAAATTCAGAGAAACAACAGAGATACAGAGGAAGTGGGATATTTTTCTAGACCTGTATAATTCGGGAGTGGAAAAATTTGTGCCAAGAGTAAAGGGGAAAGAAAACAGGAAGAAAGAGTAGTTTAATGAAAGGTGTATGATAACAAAAAGAGAAAGAGACATGGCGTGGAACAATTGGAGAAAGAGAGGTAACAACAGAACAAAGGAAGAATATAAAAGAACTAGAAATGAATACACAAGAATACGCAGAGAAGAAGAAAGAAGTTTTGAAAAAGGTATAATAGACAAATGTAAGGATGAACCCAAACTGTTTTATAGATTTGTTAATGGCAAACTGAAACAAAAGGAATGAATCACCAAACTGAAAGTAGAAGGAGAAGTCTATAAGGATGCGGCAATGCAAGCAGAAATAATGAACAAACGTTTCCAGTCAGTTTTCACTAATGAAAAGGAGTTTATGGAAGCGGAGGCAGTGACTAGAAATGTAGTGATAAAAGATATAAAAGTGGAAGTACAGGAAGTGTGTAAACTACTAGAAACTCAAGATGTAAGGAAAGCCCCAGGACCAGACGGAATCTCTAACTGGGTACTGAAGGAATGCAGAGAACAACTGGCAGATAAGATTCACAGTTTAATTGTGTGTTCTCTGGAAGAGGGGAAAGTGCCTCAAGAATGGAAGATGGCAAATGTGGTACCAGTTTATAAGGGAGGAAACAAGGAAGAACCCCTGAATTATAGACCTGTGTCCCTAACCAGCATGATCGCAAAATTGTGTGAAAGAATTCTGAAAGATAGATGGATAAAATATTTGGAAGAGGTGAATATTTTGGCTGATAGTCAGTTTGGATTTAGAAGTGGAAGGTCATGTGTTTCCAACTTGTTGAGTTTTTACTCAAGAGCAATTGACGTGCTTCAGGAAAGAGAAGGTTGGGTGGATTGTTTGTATTTAGATTTGGAGAAGGCCTTTGACAAGGTACCCCATAAGAGACTAATGTGGAAACTAGAGCATATAGGAGGACTGAAGGGGAACCTCCTAGAATGGATGAGAGACTTTTTGAGAGACAGACAAATGAGGACAGTAAAAGGATATGATGTCTGGATGGAGGGAAGTAACAAGTGGAGTCCCACAGGGCTCGGTGTTGGCGCCAGTAATGTTCCTGATTTACGTAAATGATATGGTAGCTAGAGTGAACAGTTATGCAAGTCTGTTTGCTGATGATGCAAAGATCATGAGGAAGGTAGAGGTTGAGGAGGATTGGAAAATGCTGCAGGAGGATCTGGATAGGATACATGAATGGAGCCAGACGTGGGAAATGAAATTCAGTGCAAAGAAATGTAAAATACAGTAAACCCTCACTTTATCGCGGGGTTATGTTCCAAAGGTACCCGCGATAAGCAAAAATCCGCGATGTATCGACGCTACCCCTAAAATGGCTATTTATTGTCTATTAATAAGAAAAACCAGTACGGGTACTCACTGATGATGAATGAGACGAATTGAAGATGATGATGATCATGAAGTTCAGTACAAGGTGTATATTAGTTGTGCAGCTCTTGAGAGGGCACCTATGACGACATTTCTGCGGGCGGTGAGCAAAACGTAAGTGTGGGAGGTCGGTCTATCACACACCACACAGTTAGTTTGAATCCGATGGTCGAACCATGCGTGACTCGCAAATTATTATTTGTGGCTTATTTCTCTGCCTTCCAGTGATTGCTTGCCTTGTCTGTCAACATAGGGCCTAAGCGTAGTGTTAGTGATGCATGTGGTAACACACCAAAATGGACTAGTAAAGTGATGTTGCTGACAGAGAAAGTTAAAGTGTTGGACAAACTTAAGGGAGGAATGTTGGCGACAATTCTCCGTCAGGACAATTCCCCGTCATTTATTTACATACCAGTTTATTCAGCAAGTACAGTACACTAGTTTTTTACTTATATGAGTTATAAAATCCCCCTGAAAATTAGTTATTAAAGTATTAATTAATCAATAATAAGTATATTATAGAATGACAGGGAATTGTCCATGTTTTGATGGTGAATTGACTTGATGGTGAATTGTCTCTGAACCATGTGTTTGGGGTGAGTCAACTGTTCTTACAATAAAGAAGACAGAACGTAGCATACGGGACTAAACGGGAGTCAGTGTGGGCTACTGCACCAGACTGTGATGAAGTGTCTCCACCTATGCCTGTGAACTGGCTCAGAACCGTATATTTGGGGTGAATGAGTCAACTGTTTGGACAATAAAGAAGGCAGAATGTAGCATATGGGAGGCAGTGAGAGTTTGTGCACCAGACTGCTGAAGTGTCTCCACCTACGCCTGTGCTTGTCAGGTAAACTGCGAGGTGCGGTATGGTGGTGCGGTGCGGTCCTGCTCCTCTCTTTGAGGAGGGCGCGTTGGCAGCAGCCAATCAGCGGCAAGTAAAAATGTAAAGCGTGTTTGGATTGGCTACTGGTAAGTCTCCAGCCAATTGTGTGCCACCTACCAATGAGTCTGGGTATTTCCTCACCCCACGCCACGATTTCGCTTGTATTTTATCAAATATATTAGCCAATTTTTAATTATTATTTTAATACAGCTATTAATATTTTAGAATAAATAAAGATGTAAAATACCATAAACATATCCATTTCAGAATACAGTACTGAAATAAGATGTAAAATATGTACTGTACCCTAAAAATAGCCGTAGTAGGCTTTGCGGAAACAGCGATGAGACGGGGTTTCCTGCAATGTAAAAGTACTTAGGTTCCAATGAAAATTCCGCGATAAAGTGAACCGGCAATATCTGAACCGCATTATAGCGGGGGTTTACTGTACTGGAAATGGGTAAAAGTACCAAGAGGCCATCATTGAATTATTTGATGGGTAATGAACCAATCACAAAAGCGAGAGTAGAGAAAGATTTGAGTGTGCTGGTCCAGAACAGTTTGTCACCTGAAAAACACATTAACAAGACAGTTGAGCCTTTGCCCAGAGTCGAACACGTAAAAAAAAAAAAAAAAAAATAGAGACGTATAAACTCCTGACTAATATAAGAGTAGCTTTTCATTATATGGATGGGGAGATGATGAAAAAATTGATAGTGGCCATGATTCGCCCCAGGTTGGAATATGCAGCAGTAGTGTGGTCCCCACACAAAAAGAAAGATATAAACAAGATTGAGAGAATACAAAGAACAGCAACCAAGATGGTCCCTAGTCTGGTAGATCTGTCGTACAGAGAGAGGCTGGAAAAGCTGGATTTGCCCTTTTTAGAAGAAAGGAGAAGGAGAGGTGACATGATTACAGTGTTCAGGACCATGATGGGAGTAGATAAAATTGACAAAGGAGATCTGTTTTTATGGGATAAGAGAGTGACAAGAGGACACGGGATGAAACTGAGGAAGCCACGCTGCTTGAAGGGCATCAAGAAATATAGTTTTCCTTATAGATGTATAGACCTGTGGAATAACCTGGACAAAGAGATCGTCCAGTCTAAAAACTTAAACGAGTTTAAAGCTAAATTTGACTTATTGAGAAACAGAGACAGGACCCCACGAGCATAGCTCATTTCCTGTATATCACAATTAGGTAAATACACACACACACACACACACACACACACACACACACACACACACACACACACACACACAAAACCACCCTGTGTACGAATATAAATAAATACAGGCGTAAACAAAAAGAGCATGATAAAAAGAGAAAAATACATTTTTGTTTTGGTATCATAATCTATTGGCTCAGGTTTGTTGTACAGGTTTGAATCATTCAATGCAGCGCGACTTGTAGAAAACTGGAGAAACTTTTAATGAGCATCTTGGCCATCTTGAGATTGACCTTCACAACACTCCCTCAAATCCCATCTGTCACTTCAGCACCTGCTGCCGTGACAAGTGGATGTACGATTCTTTCATTCGTGGCCATGCCTAAACTCACACAGTTACACCCATTATCTCATCTCAGACAAAAAATGTCATCTTTCTCCTGCCTTGTGAAACACACACAACCACCCTGTTTACAGTTATAAATAAATATTGGCATAAAAAACAAAGACGTGAAAATAAGAGAAAAATACTTTTTTGTTTGGTATCTTTACCTGTTTGCTCAGGTTTATTGAACTGGTTTGGATCATTTTACATATTCATTGCCTTGCTCAATCATGACAGGAAAGTTTTCCGTGTTCACGTGGTGTTTTCATGAGTAGAGAGGCCTCCCTTCCCTTCCCGCTAATCAGCTCATGTGAGGTTCGAATTGCAGGTTGTCTTGTATTTCAGTCCTTACCGTCCAGCCTGTACATTCGAGGGATGACATTTATCTCATTTAGGTCTGAAAATAGAAACTCTTGCCTTCCATTTCCAACACACTCCACCACCTGGGCTACAAAAATAATTCGATACTACCATAAACACAATAAACCGAAAAATGCAAAATAAATTCATAATATTTTTTTTTAACTCAAACTTTGCATATTATGTACCAAAAAACATCAAACTACACATATCTAGTAATTTCACACCATTTCAGCACCATTGGCAATGTTTTTTGGTTAAAGAAAAAAAAAATGTTGTTGCATCATGGCAATACCTATGTGTGATCGATATCAGCTGCTTAAATTTGCACAACTTTCGTGTTCAATTGCACAGCAAAGGATGGGTCTAGGAAGCTCAAAATTGCACTACAAGGTGCATCTGGCATACTTCTTAAGTTTTGCAAGAAAAAATAATCAATTTTCGAAACTTCAAAAATTGGCCCCAGGGTCGGCCAGTAGGTCTCGACAAATTACGTACGCTTGGCTACGGAGAAGTTAAATGGCATTAAGGCCTTTGGTATTCCTGGTTACCAGCTACAGTAAGCAGTAGGACCGCAAGCGGCACGGTTCCAGTTTGCACCAATCGTGATTTGCACAACAGCATAAATCATAACTCATATTCAGAGCAGCAACTCCCCATTAGCACTGCAAAATTCATACTGGACGAGCCCCTCCACACTCCATTTGAAGTGTCTGCATGGTAATGAATGTCAACGTGGTTGCCAAACATGGCCACTACACCTGCACACTTACCCTCCACTCCCAGCTCCTGCCCAGTACTCTCCCTGCAGTGTTCATGTTGCCTGACCTTGATTTTCACCTGCCTTCTCATGTACCAAATGCATGTTTTCCCTGTGCTGTGGTGTGCCATCAGTGTTATGTCTTGCCTGCATCCAGGTGCTTCTAGTTCCCAGTGATGTTTGTAGAGGGTGTCTGCATACTGCAGTTAATGTTGGTGTCATATTCATTGTTCGATAGCTTCAGGAAAAATATATAGGAAAGAAAAGTTTCTAGAGAAGGGAAAGAAGTTTTATGCGGCTTTCATGATATTTGGAGAAAGCATATGACAGGGTGGATAGACAAGGATTGTGGAAAGTGTTAAGAATATATGGAGTAGATGGGAAGTTGTTGAATGCTGTGAAGAGTATGTATGATGGTGCTAAGGCTGCAGTGCGTGTGGATGGTGAACTAAGTGAATTTTTCTCTTTGAAGGTTGGGTTGAAACAGGGATGTGTCATGTCCCCATGGTTGTTCAATCTGTACATGGATGGGGTAATAAAAGAGGTACAAGGTAGGGTAGTGGATGTTGGAGTGGCCCTGGTGAGAGAGGATAGTGTTTGGAAACTCCCTGTACTGTTGTTTGCAGATGGTACTGTGTTGTTGAGTGAAGACGAAGGGGAGCTGCAAGGCTTGGTGGATGAGTTTGAGAGAGTGTGTAAGAAACGGAATCTAAAGGTGAATGTAGGGAAGAGTAAAGTGATGGTCTTTGAGAGAGGCGAAGTCAGTGAATGTACAGCGAGGTTGGATGGTGAGGAATTGGAGAATGTGAGTACGTTTAAGTACTTGGGTAGTGTGATGAGTAAGGATGGAGGTTTGGAGGGTGAAGTGCTTGAAAGGGTACAGCAGGGAAGAAAGGTTGCTGGTTCTTTGAAAGCAGTGATAAGAAACAGGGAAGTGAGCATGGAAGTGAAAAAGTTACTACATGACAGTATTGTGATACCAATTCTAACGTATGGAAGTGAAGCTTGGACGTTGTTGGAAGGACACAAGTCAAGAGTGAGAGCAGTGGAAATTAGTTTTTTAAGAGGAGCCTGTGGAGTCACATGGAGAAACAGGCTGATGAATGAGGATATAAAGGAGCATTGTGGTGTTGATGTGGATGTGATAGGAAGCGTTATGAGGAACACACTGAGGTGGTTTGGCCATGTGGAGAGGATGGAGGGTGAAAGACTAACGAAGAGAGTGTATGTGAGTGAGGTGGAGGGGGGAAGAGGGAGGGAGAGGCCGAGGATGAGATGGAGGGATGGGGCGGAGAGGTATATGAGAGAATGGGGTGTGCGTTGGGAGCAGGGCAGTGAAATGGCGGGGAACAGGGCGACTTGGAGGCGATTTGTTTGTGGCCACCCCAAACGGGATTGAGGCGTCTGGCAATAGATAGATAGATAGAAAGAAAAGGGAATTGTACTTTGTTTTTATTGATATAGAGAAGGCCTTTGACAGAGTCCCTAGAGAGATGGTGAAGTGGGCAATGAGAAAACTTGGAATGGAAGAGTGGCAGGTTAGGATGGTTATGGCCATGTATGTTGGTGCTCTCACCCAGGTAAGAGTGAATGGAGATTTGAGTGATGAGTTTTCAGTGAATGTTGTTGTGCATCAAGGGTCAGATTTGAGTCCCTTGTTGTTAATCATGGCACTTGAAGCCCGTTCACATGACTTCAGAAATGGACTCCCATGGGAGATGTATGCTGATGATTTGGTGTTGATTGTAGAGAATGAAAGGGAGGTGGAGGAAAGATTTAGAAAGTGGAGAGATGGTATGGGGCACAAGGGCTTAAGAATAAGTGCAGATAAAACAGAAGTGATTATATCTAGGGTTGGTGGCGGTACTGTCAAAGAAGAGGGAGAGTGGCCATGTGCAATTTGCCTCAAGGGCGTGGGAAGTAATTCCATCTTATGAAGTGTTTGTGATAAGTGGGTGCATAAGAGATGTAGTGATAGAGATAGACTGTGAGGTAATGCTGATTTTTGTGTGTGCAGAGTGTTGGGGAGAGCAGGTGGAGATTGTCCGGCATGAAAGGCTTGAGGTTGCTGGTGAGTCTCTTGAGTCCATTGAAGAGGTTTGTTATTTGGGAGACATGTTATGTGCTGGAGGTGGGGCTGGAACTTGCTCTGTGGCTAGAGTGAGAAGAGGTTGGAAGTTGTTTCCTTTCCTGACAATGAGAGGGCTCTCCCTATGTGCCAAGGGATCTTTGTATGCAGCATGTGTGGTGAAATGCTGAAGCATGGGGGAGAGATAGTAGTAGAATGGATGTGGAAGATGTGCAGATTGGCCTGGGAGGAAGGTAGAGTCCCGGAGGAAGTCAGGTATAATTATTCCCTTGTACAAAGGAAAAGGGGAAAAAGAAGTGTGTGGTAATCATAGGGGCATTTGTCTTCTTAGTATAATAGGAAAAGTGTATGGTAGGATACTTATTGACAGAGTTAGAGAAAGAACAGAGGAATTAGTTGGAGAAAAACAGGGAGGCTTTAGGAAGGGAAGAGCCTGTGTAGATCAGATATTCATTCTTAGATCTTTAGTGGAAAAGTTTCTAGAGAAGGGAAAGAAGTTGTATGCGGCTTTCATGGATTTGGAGAAAGCATATGACAGGGTGGATAGACATGGATTGTGGAAAGTATTAAGAATATATGGAGTAGATGGGAAGTTGTTGAATGCTGTGAAGAGTATGTATGATGGTGCTAAGGCTGCAGTGAGTGTGGATGGTGAACTAAGTGAATTTTTCTCTTTGAAGGTTGGGTTGAAACAGGGATGTGTCATGTCCCCATGGTTGTTCAATCTGTACATGGATGGGGTAATAAAAGATGTACAAGGTAGGGTAGTGGATGTTGGAGTGGCCCTGGTGAGAGAGGATAGTGTTTGGAAACTCCCTGTACTGTTGTTTGCGATGATACTGTGTTGTTGAGTGAAGACGAAGGGGAGCTGCAAGGCTTGGTGGATGAGTTTGGGAGAGTGTATAAGAAACAGAATCTAAAGGTGAATGTAGAGAAGAGTAAAGTGATGGTCTTTGAGAGAGGTGAAGTCAGTGAATGTACAGCGAGGTTGGATGGTGAGGAATTGGAAAATGTGAGTACGTTTAAGTACTTGGGTAGTGTGATGAGTAAGGATGGAGGTTTGGAGGGTGAAGTGCTTGAAAGGGTACAGCAGGGAAGAAAGGTTGCTGGTTCTTTGAAAGCAGTGATAAGAAACATAGAAGTGAGCATGGAAGTGAAAAAGTTTCTGCATGACAGTATTGTGATACCAACTCTAACGTATGGAAGTGAAGCTTGAACATTGTTAGAAGGACACAAGTCAAGAGTGAGAGCAGTGGAAATGAGTTACTTAAGAGGAGCCTGTAGAGTCACGTGGAGAGACAGGCTGATGAATGAGGATATAAAGGAGCGTTGTGGTGTGGATGTGGATGTGATAGGAAGCGTTATGAGGAACACACTGCGGTGGTTTGGCCATGTGGAGAGGATGGTTGGTGAAAGACTGACGAAGAGAGTGTATGTGAGTGAGGTGGAGGGGGGAAGAGGGAGGGGGAGGCCGAGGATGAGATGGAGGGATGGGGTGGAGAGGTATATGAGAGAAGGGGGTGTGAGTTGGGAGCAGGGCAGTGAAATGGCGGGGGACAGGGCAACGTGAAGGCGATTTGTTTGTGGCCACCCCAAACGGGATTAAGGCATCTGGCAATAGATAGATTGATAGATAGATAGATGTGTTAGAAGTGTAATACTGTATGGTAGTGAGACCTGGGCAGTAAAGGAAGAGGATATTCACAGGCTCAAACATGCAGAAATGACAAAGATTAGGTGGATGTATAGTGTGTCCCTGTGTGCAAGGCCTGGGGGGCCTGGGTTTACGATGGAAGAGTTGAGAGGTTGGATGGAACTGGAGTGTATTGGTATTGTGATGAGGAGAAGTAGTTTGAGGTGGCTTGTGCATGTGGAGAGGATGGAGGTTGATAATTGGGTGCAGAAATTGGGAAGTGTTAATATTGGGGGTGGGGTTGTGAGGGGTGGACCAAAAAAGACGTGGGATGAGGTCATTAAGTGTGACCTCAGGCTTGAGGGACTGAACAGGGAGGCTGCCATAGATCGAGCAGCATGGAGAGCTGCCATTAGGTGACCAAGGCTGATGCATGCAAGCATGTTGGAGCCTTCAAAAATGAAATGAAGATGAAATGAATGCTTAGGAGGGAGCAAAATATTTTCAAGAGGGTAAGAAGGGGAAATTGGGGAAAATTTTGGGATGTTTGCAGACCTATTTGTCCTTACAACATGGGTATCAATGTATGTGGGTTCCATTTTGCTCGATGAAATGCCCAGACCCATTAATCCCCACATGTTGACCAAAGATTTCACTGCGGTACCAGGCACGCAGACATATTTCACGAATTTTAGCCTAAGTTCAAAAATTGATAACTCCTAAACTCTTAATTTTAGGGAGAGAGAGAGAACTATCCTTCAGCTTTCAGATAAGACCAGAATGAACTTCATTTGACAAATGGTGTGGCTGTAGCAGCAGTGTGATATAAGATGATGAAAACAGTCTTGAGCAAGCAGTCTCCCACCCACTGGGTGACTGCGGGTGAGTGTGGGTAGAGTGTGTGTGAGTGAGAAAGGATGGGGCCCTGCCTTCCAAGGTCACGAGTGCACT
Organism: Coenobita brevimanus; assembly: GCF_032717465.1. NCBI lineage: Eukaryota > Metazoa > Arthropoda > Malacostraca > Decapoda > Coenobitidae > Coenobita > Coenobita brevimanus. Next base: position 33,761,776 of record NC_137015.1, read on the forward strand.
ACCATACATCTCTCACTACTAAAATTTTTTCATTATTTGCAAAATGAGTTATTTTACTACTAATCTTATTATATATTCACATACTTTATTTCACGTAATAATAGCATCATATTTACAAAAATACAGGCAATATTTATTTACAAACACTCAAGCAGTGTAAATGTTTCACTGTTTTCTAAATTACTTATGTCACTAGTTTTCTTATAACAGATTCACTTCTGTTTCACTCAATATCACTAAGTTTTAGAGATAATAAAGAGAGAAACCTGTATTTTTACACAGGAAAAATCATCTGAGAAATTACCAATATGCCGGGAATTGAACCCGGGACTCTCAGGTGAGAACCAGGCAGCATACCACTACACCATGACCTGGTCGTGGTGTAGTAGTATGCTGCCTGGCTCTCACCTGAGAGTCCCGGGTTCAATTCCCGGCATATTGGTAATTCCAGGTCGTGGTGTAGTGGTATGCTGCCTGGTTCTCACCTGAGAGTCCCGGGTTCGATTCCCGGCATATTGGTAATTTCTCAGATTAGAGATAATAGTTTTATTTACAGTATTTACACTAACACAACACTGCTTCCACTAGAATTTTTTCATCGTGTGGAAGCGCGGGCATGCACATCAATTATTTACATACATGGCGGTACTTTCAACAGAAAACAGTGGCATTAAATCAAGTGCGCCGTATGCTACCCCGATGTCCTCCATGCCATGCCATGTGGCATAACCCGACTCATGGGGGTTGACCACGTTGCTTAGGGAGGGTTGCTGTATATTTATATATTTATTAGTGGTAGGTAAAATGATGATGATGATGTTGGCTTATGTTATCAGGCATGGCTCTACCTTTGTCAGTGGGTTTGAAGTATGGCAAAACTCTGGCCCTGTCAGCTGGGAAGCCCTTCATCCCGGTACATCACATGGAGGCTCATGCTACCACAGTGCGTCTGGAAGAAAAGGTAACACAGGTAGTGGTAAATGGTTACATCGAGTCCCATATCACCTCTTTTGAGATGTAGGGGCTTGAAGTTGGTGTGCCTGAATAGTATATTCTGGCTGACACTGGAAGGGTGTTCATCAAAAGAAATCCTAACACTGTAGTCAAGGGCTTCAAATACTATCTCAGGCAACCCTTCTTTTGCAGTTTTATACATCCAGAAGTTATGTTCAGGCCACCACCAGATAATTTTGTTCAGTCAAGAGAAATTCTAGCAGATAGGAGTCAGAGATATGATCCAAACTAATCAGATTGTCCTAAAGTTATAGGTATCTAGTGGTTTAGTGGGAGAATGAACCTGTTGGAATGATTGCCCTGTCTCCCATGCAATGATTCAAATCTTTTAATGACTGGAGATTTATCAGTACAAAGTAAATGCCACCAGGGACTTATGTTGGCTTCCCACCCTTAAGTATTTTTAACTATGGCAGGGTAACCTTTGGCCCTTTGCTTAGAAGGAGGTAATATGGGATTGGCAGGTGTCAGTAGTAGTGAATAGGCTAAAGAGTTTGGTACTGGTGTTGAGTGTGTGTGTTCTTACCTAATTGTATCTTTACAGGAATGAGTCAAGCTTGTACTGTCCGGTGTATCAAATCATGTTGATCATACATATCTTGAAATTTATGAATAGTTTTGGCACACACTAGTTCATTCAGTAGTGCATTTTACTGATCAATTGCCCTATTTGGGAAACTGAATTTCCTTTCGTCTTTATCACCCCACTTTTTTGCAGCTTTTTGCAGTGTCCTCTTGCTGATGCTTCCCCATAGGTTATGTACTGGCATGACCTGGTTTAACGATCCAGTTGGTCGAGTAAAAACCCATTGTTAGGCTAGGTATCATATCTCGGGGTAGATTTAACATGTAAAATATAGGGATGTGTTTTTGAGCCTTGGGTTTCACCCCAACCTCGTCCTAAACCCACCCAAATGAGCCATAAAAGACTTTAAAGCCAATCTGAATGACCTAACGCTGTAAAAGAAGCTAACCTAAGCCTAAAACCAGTGCCGGTCTGGCTTGTACCCAGTCAAGGTCACTGGAAAATGCTATCTCTGACTCGTATGCAAACTCGATAGAGACGAAGCAGCAGCATTCCACACAATCCCATCATCAGACGGTCCCATGACAAATAAATAGACCCCTGTTATGCATAATGATAATGTGTGAATGGTACAGAATCGTCCAAGGTGCGAATTGCTGTGACGAAGAATTGTTGATGTTTTGACGGGGAATTCTCTTGACGGGGAGTGCGATCAATGATGCAGTTGGGGTTGCCTTTTCAATGGCCTCACTTTATGTTGTTGTAGCCACTGTTCTGGTTGCTGAGCTGCTTTATTTTCTTCTCGCATATTTTCCAACATTTATTTAAAAATTCTTGTGTATTTTCAAACCATTTTTCCTTGAACAGCCCGAATGTAAACACATGAGATATCGACTGATGATGCGATCAGGATAGCCTGTTCAAAGGCCCCTCTTTATGTCCTTTAAGTTACTGTTCTGGTTGCTGAGCTTCTTTATTTTCTTCTCTCTTATTTTTCAACATTTATTTAGAAATTCCTCCGTATTTTCAAAGCATTTGCCCTTGAACAACCTGAATATAAACACATGATTTATCAATCAATGATGAAATTGGGATAGGCTTTTCAACGGTTCCTCTTTATGTTGTTTTAGTCACTGCTCTGGTTGCTGAGCTTCTTTATTTTCATCTCTCTTATTTTCCAACATTTACTAAGAAATTCCTTGTATCTTCAGAAGCATTTTTCCTTGAACAGCCCAAATGTAAACACATGATTTATTGATGTTACAGTTTTCATCAGTGCATAAAATATTTACTCTCTAATTTTCATAATTATTAATACTTATTTAAAATCATTATTATGTATTGCATGATATGTTCCCAGAGGACTGGAAGTCAGGTATAATTATTCCCTTGTACAAAGGAAAAGGGGAAAAAGAAGTGTGTGGTAATCATTGGGGCATTTGTCTTCTTAGTATAATAGGAAAAGTGTATGGTAGGATACTTATTGACAGAGTTAGAGAAAGAACAGAGGAATTAGTTGGAGAAAAACAGGGAGGCTTTAGGAAGGGAAGAGGTTGTGTAGATCAGATACTCATTTTTAGATCTTTAGTGGAAAAGTTTCTAGAGAAGGGAAAGAAGTTGTATGCAGCTTTCATGGATTTGGAGAAAGCATATGACAGGGTGGATAGACAAGGATTGTGGAAAGTATTAAGAATATATGGAGTAGATGGGAAGTTGCTGAATGCTGTGAAGAGTATGTATGGTGGTGCTATGGCTGCAGAATTTTATAGCATTTATATCTTATTTTCTAAGCCCCTTCTTCCAATTTATAACTTGTTTTCTAAGCCCCTTCTCCCAGTTTATTTCTAAGAAGTACTTCTTTAGGTCATGATAGTTGCCTTTTTTGTTGTTTAGGCTCTTTTTGTAACTTTTGTTACTGCTAACAATATCATATGGAATCCTGAAGTTGCAATTTAATATTGCATGGTAGCTTTTGCCGAATGTGGGGCAATACATTATGTTGTTGATATTATTATCTTCCTTAGTGAAATTAGGATTTAATAATGATGGACTTCTAGTCCTCTTTTTCTGGTGTTTTCCTTAACATACTGTGTTGGGAAAAACTCCTGTTCAAGATTGAGGAGCTTTTGATCCCAGTGACGTTCATAGCTTCTGACATCTAAAGTATTCCAATTTATATTTGTATTGAAGCCTCCAGTTAATGTAATTCTTTCAGATTTCTCTTCCATTCTGTGTAGTAGGGCTCTTAACCCTTCCGCACATGATTACGCATTTGTCGTCATCAGGTTGTGGCTGCGCCCATACACATCGACGTTTTTGTCATAAAAACATAAAAACTTTCATCAGAGAAAAAGTTTTAGGCCGATTGGCGTCATTTTTGGAGGCGTCATAGCTTCCCTGCTTCTCGTCAAAAGTAACGAGTTTACAACTGTGGGTCCCAATACCAGCAAGAGAGCGGACAGGTTATTCAGTACCATATGAGCTGTGAGTGGGGAAGATACTGTGCGGTTCTGTCCCTTTAAATTTCCACTCTTGCTCGCGTCCTGGCCGTGCAACATATTTCACTATACCAGTAGTGCTTGTGTATAGTGTTTGGGTGCTGTTGTGATTAGATTTGGTGTGTGCAATAGGAAATTTGGTGTTTGTGAAGCATTCCAGGCCATTATCAGCTGTTGTCCCAATGACGATTGTGCTACTGTTTCTAATCGACTACACTGCCTCTACCCTGCACCAAATGTGAGTATTCAACTACAAAAAATAGTGACGGTGAATCAGTGTGAATATAGTGTGTATATCTAGTGTACAAAGAATTGGTGAAATACTTGCAGTAGCTTAGAGGAAGGCAGGAAACTGCCCTACCGTCACGACACTGCGTGGGTACACCGTAGTTTTTTTCAGTTTTCTCGAAAACTATGAGGACTAGGATCACCGTTTGGTTTCAGATGAAAGCCAGTGAAATTCTGCATAGGATGATAAAATAAAAACATAACAATGGCGAGAAAAGTTTTTTGCTAGGGCTCCCTGAATAAAAAATCTTGTCTGTCGGAAATGGGTCTTACTTTTTAACTCATTACTAGAACACCATACCTCGTATCAAACTGGGACCTCTGGCATTCGAAAGCAAATAAAATTCTCTTTCCAGTGATTGTATAACATGTAGAGATTGATTAGTAAACATTTGACTTATGATATTGGGAAGTAAGATGTATGTTCCTGAACGTTTATTCACACGTCCCAAACGTACGTGTAGTGTGTTTGTTTATTTTTTTTATTTATATGTATACATATATTTTTTGCTTATTGTGTAGAACAAACATCGACGAATAGGAATATGTGGGTTTTGTGGCAAAATAAATATGTTTGGGTAGTGAAAATAAGCCGAGAATAAACTTTTTTTTGGAGTCCGTGGCGGGTGGGGGGGAGGGGAGAAAAGCCGATGCGTCATGGCACAGAAAACTTATTAACTTATCTGCATGTGAAAGGGTTAACCCGTAACCCGTACCACGCTAGTGACGTAGATCTACATCCCCCTCTGAAATGCCAGTGACGTAGATCTGCGTCCTGCAGCATTGAGAAGTCATTGCAAGCAACCAAAGTTAAATGGAAGGTATTAATGTATCCCGCCAACTTCAGACATTTCCCCGCTACGCTTACAACAATGATATAGGAGCGCGGGAGGTGAGTGACGGTCTTCAAAGGCTCATAGCCACTCTGCTTTCTCTGTAATCTTGAAGATTTCAGCAGTCGAGTGGCACCAACCCAACTCGATTCAACCAACTTTCTGGCTTTGGTGATTACTTTCATTAGTGCCAGGGATCTTATATTGTTGTATTAAGCCCATGTAACCACAGGAAAAAAAAAAATCCAAAATCGGTTCACAAGCTCACAACCACACTGCTGTCTTTGTAACCTAGAAGGTTTCAGAGGTCGAGTGGCACCAACCTGACTCGATTCAACCAACTTTCTGGCTTTTGTGATTACTTTTATTAGTTGCAGGGATCTTATATTAATGTATTAAGCCCATTTAGCCAGAGAAAAATAAAAATCCAAAATCCGTTCCCAAGCTCACAGCAGCTATGCTCTCTCAGTAACCTCGAAGATTTCAGAGGTACAGTGACACTAACCCAACTCTATTCAACCAATTTTCTGGCTTTGGCAATTACTTTTATTAGTGCTAGGGATCATATATTGATGTATTAAGCCCGCTTAGCCACAAAAAATAAAAATCCAATATCAGCTGGCATAGTTCCCCCCCTCCCCCAGCACAGTATGGGTTAAACTCTGAATTGTACTTTCTGCCAGGCCTTTGAATTCGCCTTCTTCCCAAGTGTTTGTTTTGGGTGGCATGTATGAATTTGCCATCATTATTTGCCCTTCAGATGTGTTGATCTCTACTGCAATTACTGTAATTCTACATATGGGGGTATTTCTAGTTCTGTCCCTTAGACCTGTAGATTTTTCTCTGTTAATATCATACCTCCTCCACCTTTTTTCAGATTCCTTTCTCATCTCCATATATTGCATTCCTCAGTGTTTAGGGTGTTGTTTGATATCCATGGGATTTATTTTGTTTCAGTTAGGCAAATAATATTAGGGTCTTTGGTATAGTGTTTTATCTTTAATAATTTGAATATCATTCCATCCACATTTGAGTATATTTTCTTATTCATGTTGTTTACATATCTGACCTAGTTTGAGTCTGCTACCTTCCTTTTTTTTAGTCCTTGTTGGTTATGTACCACTGTTGTACTTGTAATCCCACTACCTTTTTAAAAAATTTGCTCCTGTCTTCCTCTGATCTTTCCTCATTTTTTGTTTTTGCTTCTTCCATCTTTTGTAATCCCCATTCATCCTGAGTTAGGCATCTTTTTATCCATATATATTCTTTTTCATTCCTCTTTTTCCATTAGTTGGTTAGCATTTTTAAATATTTCGCAACAGTGTTCACACTTTAGAAGGTTACTTTCAGGGGCCTTGACTTGTTTTTCTCATATTTTCTTAGCCTTTTGTGTTCCTCTATATCATTATCAGATATATCCTCTGATACTGCCTTCAATATGGTTAATATATATACCACCTCTTTTTTGTCTCTAAGGATTCAATTTTTTATTTCTTCATCTATACCAGTGATTACTATAGATATATTGATTCTGCCGATTCCTTGACCAGTTTTGGGTTGTTTTTTATGATTTCTCTCACTTCCTTTCTTATGCTTTACCTTTGTTTCAAAATCATTCTTTACTTTCACCATTTCAGCATATGTAGTTTGCACTTCATATTTAGAGTTTCTCATTATATCATTCACCTGGGTTATCTTCTCTTCAATATCACTGCTTTGGTCTAACAGACTTCTTGCTTGCCTTATTGTCTCTGTATCATTCTGAACTCTTTTATCATACTGTCATGGTTGACAGCCATACTCACCATTTCACTACAGTAGTCTTCATTCTTAGTGAAACTACCTCGGCTGACAGCTCATCTATTGTTTTGTCTCTTTTGTTTAATTTTTACTAATCTTTCATTTTCTTTCGTCTGCATGCGTAGTTCCTTTTTAATTTCATGTGTGTGTGTGTGTGTGTGTTTGTGTGTGTGTGTGTTCTTACCTAATTGTTCTTACCTAATGGTATCTTTACAGGAATGAGTCAAGTCCGTACTGTCCCATGTATCAAACCATTTGTATCATACATATCCCAAAATTTATTAATAGTTTTGGCACACACTATTTCATTCGGTAGTGCATTCCAGTCATCAATTGCCCTATTTGGAAAACTGAAGTTCCTTATGTCTTTATCGCCTCTTTTTTTATGTAGTTTTTTGCAGTGTCCTCTTGCTGATGCTTCCCCATCGGTTATATATTCATTTATGTCTATTTTCCCTTTCCCTGAGATGCATTTATGCTGTATAATCATGTCTCCTCCTTTCCTTCTGTCCTGTAGTGTTGGTAGATTCAGTTTTTCTAGTCTTTCTTCATAGCTTAGATTCCCTAAGCTTGGTACCCATCTTGTAGCTGCCCTTTGTGCTTTTTCAATCTTATCTATGTATTTTTTGGGATAAGGATTCCAGACTACTTATTCATATTTCAGGGTTGGTATGATGATTGATGTTATTGTATTATCTTTCTCAGCATGTCTTCATTTATATACTGTATGTGAATGCTATTTCTCACATTAGCAGGCGGTGCACACGTTACGCTCTTCTCTCTTATGTGGTCAGGCGGAGATAGTTTGTTACCAATAATCACTCCTAGGTCCTTCTCCCTTTCTGATATGTTTAGAGTTGAGCTTCCTAACTTATAATCCCAATCTTTTTTCACTTTTATCAAACTTACTTACATGGGACTTGTCCACATAAAATTCCGTTTGCCATTTATTGTTCCTTTCATGAAGTTTATTTAATTCATCTTGTAGCTCTCTGCAAGAATCTGTGTTGGTAATTTCCCTTTGTGTTTTTGTTATTTATTAGGAGAAACACATTGAGGTGGTTTGGCCATGTGGAGAGGATGGAGAGTGAGAGACGGATGTGAAGAGTGTATGTGAGTGAGGTGGAGGGGGGGAGAGGGAGGGGGAGGCCGAGGATGAGATGGAGGGATGGATTGGAGAGGTATATGAGAGAGGGGTGTGTGAGCTGGGAGCCTGGCAATGAAATGGTGGGGGACAGGGCAACATGGAGGTGATCTGTTTGTGGCCATCCCTTACAGGATTAAGACGTCTGGCAATAGATAGATAGATTTTTGCATCATCTGCAAACATATTTAAATTGCTTCCGTTTCCAGTGTTACTGTCTGTGTCATTTATATATATTAAAAACACAATTGGTGCCAGCACTGACCCCTGTGGAACGCAGCTAGTGTGTCAGAGAGAGAGAGAGAGAGAGAGAGGTGCTTGGTTGATGGGGACTGCCAAGGATAAGATGGGGAAGTGTAGTGGTGAGGAAGGTAATGCAAAATTTATTAAGTATCACAGAACTACAGTGTACTGCATACAAGTTTTGAAATTGGTAGGCAGGTGTTTGAGATTTGGGTGCTTGGAAGAAGATACATACCAGGGTCAGGGTGGAGAGACATTGTAGAGGAGGTGATGCACAAAGCTAATAGAATATCACAAGACCAGTAGAATATCCTGGAGCAATGTGCCTAGCATGGTTCTTGGGCTACATTTTATGTGACTGTTTTTTTTACTAATAAATATTGCACCATCCACTCACTCAGTGTAGTGCTGCTCTTGGGTGACTGCCCATTCCTCTCTTCCTTCCTTCCTCTTCTGTCCTTCTTTCCTCTTCCTTCTGTTTATAGGCGACTCTACACTGAGTGGCAAACCAAATGGTTTCCTGTACACCAGGGGACCATTCACCATGCTGGGTGGTGACCATGTAACCAGATTATGGCGCCTGGTGGTTCAGTCGGTAATTAAGGCGCTCCAGCCGGATTGAGCCTGAGCAGGTTTATATCCAAGGGATGGTTGGGGTTTATTGCTCACGCAATGCCACTCAGGGATGATTGAGGCTGGTCACTCTCATCTTAAATGTCAGGACCAACTTGCCAAGCCCCGGGCTCCTACGCTTCACATGGGGCAACAGTGGGTTGGATGATGATGGTGGTATTGCATTCTTTGGCCTTCAGTTCCTTCTTACTAAATGATAATATACATATGTAATAAATAGTGAGGGAAAAAGTGAATAGGAAGATGGATGGGAATAGGGTAGTTGGGTAAAGAAATAGCATAGACACAAAATGTTACAAAGAATAATACATTAAGGCATTATAATATAGAGTATCATACTGTCTGCTGCGGTGGAATGAATGGGGAGTGAGAGTTCGACTGTGCTATACTTGAGTGGTGTGTCATTGGAAGAGGTAGAAGTTTCAGGGCCAGGTAACAAAAGTTGCAGAGAGGATCTGGGAGAGATTTTAGAAGATGCAATTTGGATTTATGCCATATGCAGTATGTACTGTACACAGTAGATGTCAGTGCTACCTTTATGTGTTGGTGTTGTTGTGGTGGTGGTGATTCCAGGCATATCTGGACTTGAATCTGGTGGACTGCAGGGTGAAGTTGCCCTACTCTTGCAGTCCACCATCCTCCTTTCAGTGGACAGGGTGGGAGTTGAGGGACTTTTGTACATTGATGCTATCATATGAAAATATCCCTTTCCAATACTAAATGATCCATTTCTGAATACAGAGAACAGAGAAGGGGCTGTGTAAAAATTCTGAAGATAGAGGGAAGATATTCAGTGTAAGAGTTTGAGAGTGAGTGAGGGAAAGACAAGTTATAATTAGTGGAGTGAGCAGAGGCATGTTGGTGGAGAGTGGTTATTGGTCCTGTTCGTTATGTAGGAAAGGGGTTAGTAAAGCTTCATTTTGTATGGTGTTTTTGAATGTTGATTACAAAATCAGTTTTGCAGTGTGAAAAGCATGTTGCGCATTGTGATCATTGATAAGGGAAGGGAAGTTGTGTGAAATGGATGTAGTTTTTAACTGTGTCATTGAGTGCCTGTATTGCCACTTGCATAATGTGGTTGGTACAGGAGGTGGTGCAAAAGCTTGCTTGAAAGAAATTTAGTCAATGCCTCTAATGAAAGTGGGGCTCTCTCACTTGTCATAGCCACATATATTTATTTCTGAACCAGTTGGCCTGAAACATGGTATACAGTAATATGTTATACTTGGGCCAGACATCTTGACACACCTTTCTTATATTTTGCACCAGACTTTTAAAATGATTTTATAGCCCCCAAATGTAATAAGACTGGCACAGACCCACTAGAACCAAACACAAGACAGTTATTTTTCAGCTTCAAATGTTCGTACAGTATATGGCAAGTTCAATTCAAACATGCCTTTTTGTCTGTTCTGCATGTACATGAGGAAACAGATTTTGTATTTAGTAGCCTATAAGGGGTTACTCTGTTTGCAGACTTTGGAAAATTTTATGCATTTACTTACAAATGATGCCACTCTAGTGTATTTTATTCCTGCTACTGTCACATACTTTTATTTATTTGGGGGAGGCGGTGGCAGAATCGGTAGAGAGGCGGCCTGCAGTCCTAGTGGACCCAGGTTCGAATCCCGGCTGGGGCAGGGAACAGTTTAAGGATTTGAATTTCTTGAAAAGCAGACTTTTCTGATCTACCAGATGACCCGCTACATGTCATAAAAGTACCTGTACCCCCACTAATACCAGTACACCAGTCCTGTATGAGACAGCCTTAGCGTGTATTCAATATGGATGGTGGGTGTTAGTGCCGAAGTTCTTACATGTGGAGATGCAGGAGGACTACTGGGACTTGGGAATGAGCCATGAAGCCTTTGCCCAGAGCCAGACACGGAAAAAAAGAAAAAAAGAAAAGAAAAAGAAATAGGAGGGAGGCCAAGGATGAGATGGAGGGATGGAGTGGAGAGGTATATGAGAGAGGCGGCTGTGAGCGGGAGGCAGGACAATAAAATGACAGGGGACAGGGCAACATGGAGGCGATTTGTTTGTGGCCACCCCTTATGGGATTAAGGCATCTGTCAGTAGATAGATAGATAGAAACCTTTCGAATGGGAGCATTCACCAGCTCCCAAAAATTGCCAGGTCTCACCTGATAACTTAATTTCATTTGTTCATTCATTTGTTTGTTTTTTAAGGCTCCAATATGCTTGCATGTGTCGGCCTTGGTCACCCAATGGCGGCCCTTCATGCTGCTCGATCTCTGGCAGCTTCCCTAATCAGTCCCTTATCCCTGAGGTCATGTGCATTGACCTCGTCCCAGGTCTTTTGAGGTCTACCTCTTGCAGCCGTACCCCTAACATTAACACTTCTCACTTTCTGCACCTAGTTATCATCCTCCTTCCTCTCCACATGCCCAAACCATCTAAATCTACCTCTCCTCATCACAGCACCAATATACTCAAGTCTCAACCTACCCCTCAACTCTTCCATTGTAAACCTAGCCCCCCCCAAGCCTCACACTCAGGGACGCACTGCACTTTCCCCTAATCATTGTCATTTCTGTACAGCAGTGATTAGGTGAATGTGCAGTGTGTCCCTGAGTGTGAGGCCTGGGGTCAACTAAACTATTATTCTGTTTGTATTTCCTTTTATCATTCTTTTCATTCGTGTAATTTTATGGACATATTTACTCAATAAAATGAGGAAAAGAGCCTTTAGTATGATCAAGTTTAAGAGAATTGCTGAAGTAACCTAATATATTGTCTAAACCTCAGGACAAATGCCGCTTGTAGCTTAAAAATGATTATTCACGTGCGCAGTCATATCATTTAGTATGGTTTTAATCAAGTAAAGTTTTTAGACATATATGCCTATATACAGTACAGTTCATTCACTAGTTTTGTGCCTATTTGGTACCACAATTGCGTCACAAAACTAGGACTCATGAAACTCGTGCGTATACATTACATGTAATCAGGGGCATACCTAGAGATTTGGGGGCCCAGGGGACTAGGTTCTTTGCGGGGCCTCCCCTCCTTGAGGGGGGCCCTGCAAAGAACCTAGCCCCCCTCATTCTCAAAACTTATCTAATATCTCATCCGGGATTGTCGGGATGATAAATGTACTGTATATATATTTTTAAATATTAATCCATCCATCATCCAATCCTACATTGCCCCATGAGGAGCGTAGGAGCCTGGGGCTAGGCAGTTGGTCCCGACATTTAAAATGAGAGTGAATAAAGAAGCTTATAAATTTTTAAGGCTTTTGGGGGCCCCCCCTCAATTGGGGGCACGGGGGGCAGTTTCAAACTGCCTGCCCCCTGTCTACCCCCTCAGGTACACCACTGCATGTAATAAGTGGTACAGTAATTGGTTCCAGGGGCAGCCACCTCATTCCCTCTTAGCTGCCCATTAATGACACAATACCCCTACTATAAATAACATTCAGTTAATCAGACATATACAGTATTATATTACTTAACCGTAATACTAAAGACTTTACTGACATTGAAACGTAGGCTGAACTGCTTGATAAGGCTTGAAGATGAGCTCACAGGCTGGGAGCAGTGGTTAGTTACCACCTGCCCCTTCACTGCTTCTCACCACCACTATTCAGTCCCCCACACCATCACTTCCTAATGCCTTAACGTCAAAGCCCTAAAAATCCAGTGGGAGCTCATCAAACACACCAATGTCGTGAACAAGTGACTGAGGAGATGCGTATGTGTCATTTCACTCGCCACTGGGGCTGGCAAAACTCTCAGTAAAATCGCGGGACTTCTTGCACAGGAACATTCCTTGGTGTTGCAAAACTGCTATTCTATCTATCTATCTATTTCCAGACGCCTCAATCCCGTTTGGGGTGGCCACAAACAAATCACCTCCAAGTCGCCCTGTTCCCCGCCATTTCACTCCCCTGCTCCCAACTCACACACCCCTCTCTCATATACCTCTCCACCCCATCTCTCCATCTCATCCTCGGCCTCCCCCTCCCTCTTTCCCCCTCCACCTCACTCACATACACTCTCTTCGTCAGTCTTTCACCCTCCATCCTCTCCACATGGCCAAACCACCTCAGTGTGTTCCTCATAACGCTTCCTATCACATCCACATCAACACCACAATGCTCCTTTATATCCTTATTCGTCAGCCTGTCTCTCCATGTGACTCCACAGGCTCCTCTTAAATAACTCATTTCCACTGCTCTCACTCTTGACTTGTGTCCTTCCAACAACGTCCAAGCTTCACTTCCGTACGTTGGAGTTGGTATCACAATACTGTCATGTAGTAACTTTTTCACTTCCATGCTCACTTCCCTGTTTCTTATCACTGCTTTCAAAGAACCAGCAACCTTTCTTCCCTGCTGTACCCTTTCAAGCACTTCACCCTCCAAACCTCCATCCTTACTCATCACACTACCCAAGTACTTAAACGTACTCACATTTTCCAATTCCTCACCATCCAACCTCGCTGTACATTCACTGACTTCACCTCTCTCAAAGACCATCACTTTACTCTTCCCTACATTCACCTTTAGATTCCGTTTCTTACACACTCTCTCAAACTCATCCACCAAGCCTTGCAGCTCCCCTTCGTCTTCACTCAACAACACAGTATCATCCACAAACAACAGTACAGGGAGTTTCCAAACACTATCCTCTCTCACCAGGGCCACTTCAACATCCACTACCCTACCTTGTACCTCTTCACAAAAGTATATTTTGTGAAACTAGTGAGTTCGCTGTATAATACTAACATGAAGTCATTTGACTTCAAAATATTTAGAGGGATCAGATGAAGATTATACAGTATGTGCATGCCTGTGTAAAGTTTTCATGTTGTCTTATGGAAACATTGGTACTTACGATTTCGGTTGACGGTCTCATCATCGCATGATTTCAGCTTCATAAGTTATGCTTTTTTCATAACTACTGTAATGGTCAGTACATTTTCTTCAGTACTTGCCAGATGAAGCATAATTCCCATTGATAACTAGATGATAAGTGTTTCAAATTAAACATGCAGTGAGACTTCTAATAATATGCAGTGAATGCTAATGGACCATTTGTCATTTAATGCATGCTAGTAACTGTTTTGTAGTAGTTTATTATTTTAGTAAATCATACAGTATATAGAAAAGTGGAATAATTACCAATGATTACAGTATTTAAGAATTTATGTACTATTCATCAGTAAATTTCATGGAAGAGATTTTAGAAAATATGTGACTGAGTGAGCCAGGAGTGTTGACCAAGTTCCATACTAAATTACCCTGTAATCATTGACAACTCCTCTGCTTGTGAACACTTCCAATAAATGGGTTAGATATAATCTTCATCATTCCCATCAGTACAAAAGAGCTTTCCCAAGTTTAGTGCAGTCTTTTGGCTGTAACAAGTATGAAATACAAATGACATCCTTGTGCTGGAGAGGTTGTTAGTACACTTGGGAATCATATGTGCTAGTGAGGTGATGCACACAGGTAGGCTGAATTGTGCACACATGTGGAGAGATTGTGTAAGAGTAATTGAAGGAGAGATTGTGTAAGAGTGATTGAATGAAGTGTTGCCCGAACCTGAATGTGGGAAGATCACCTGTTTACAAACAAAAGAAAAATTTGGTATGAGGGCTGAAGAAGAGATCTTAGGATTAGGAAATTAGGATGTGGTGGCTCAGCAGAGCATGTATCTTGGAATGAGCCCGTCAAAGGAAGAAGGTTGACCTATGGGAATTTGGAAAGTTTTTTGGCTAATGTATCAGATGTTGAGGTTGACTCATTTGACCCCCTCATCTCTGATCATGTTTTGATCACTCTTAGTTTTGATGTCCCGAAATCCCCTTCATATAAAAAGGTCATTAGATTCAGAAATTACAGGAATGTTGACCGCCAGTTGATGTGTCTTGAAATTGATCAGCGTTTAAACTACATTGATTCTTCAAATCTTTCTTCTAATGAATTGGTTGATATTTACAACAACGAGCTTAGGTCAGTTTTTGACCATTATTGTCCTGAGGTAGTAAAAACAATTACTGTACATGATAATTCTTCATGGTATGGTCCATCCATTAATTCTTTGCGTAGACAATGTAGAAGGGCAGAACGTGAGTGGTGCTTGCAGCGGACTGAAGTAACTCATTTGTGTTATGTTTTTGCGAGAAGAGCAGTTGTTCACACTGTAAAGGCCCAAAAAGCTAGGTATTATCAAAATAAAGTTGATTCATATGGTGGTGATAAAAAAAAACTGTCTGCAGTTGTGAATAATTTGGTTGGTTGGAGGAATGTAATTGTTAAACCAACTTTTGTATCTGATGCCCAATTGGCTTCTGATTTTGCTTCATTTTTTACAAGTAAGATATCTCACATAAGAAGTGATTTACACAGCAGTTCTCCTAGTGAAGCGTACTCAGTTGACTTCCAGCCATGGTGCACCGGGGATCATTTGCTTTCAACATTTCATCCGCTGGATGTAAACAAAGTCAAATGTTACATCAGAGAGCTTAATAAAACATTTTGCTCACTCGATCCGTGTAACATGTCACAACTGCCTGATGTGTATGAGCACACTGCAGAATTTATCTGCAACATAATAAATAAATGCGTCTTAGAAAGTAATTTTGTGCAGTCTGAGAAATGTGCCTTGCTTAGGCCCCTAATTAAGAAACCAGGCCTTGATGTCGAGAGCATGACAGATTATCGTTCCGTCCCTAACCTGTCTTTTTTTATCCAAGATTATTGAGCGGGCCATACTCGATCAACTCATACCACTACTGGAACACAACAGAGTTGTTCCTGTTGTTCAGTCGGCATACAGAAAATACCATTCAACTGAAACAGCACTAACAAGGATTCAGAATGACTTGGTGGCAAACACTTGTAGTGGGATGTCCTCTCTCCTAGTTCTGTTGGATCTGTCTGCAGCTTTTGATACAGTAGATCATAAACTACTGTTGGATGATCTGTATTTTTGTGGCGTTCGTGATAGTGCCCTTTTGCTTCTTAAGTTGTATCTGTCGGACAGATCTCAGAGTGGTTGTTGATTATGCTAGCTCTGATTCTGCTCCCCTTCTGTTTGAAGTCCCTCAAGGATCAGTTTTGGGTCCAGTTCTGTTTACTATCTACACAAGTAGTTTACCGTCTCTACTTGATACTCATGATGTGTCCTATCATTTTTATGCTGATGACACCCAGCTCTATGTTAAGATGTCAGATATCAACGATTCTAAGACAGAGCTTGAATCTCTAATGTCTGATATTAAGATCTGGATGGCTAGGAGGAAACTTAAGCTGATTGATGGTAAAACTGAGATCATCATCATCATCAGAGGAAACAGAATGGGTGATGACACTGACAATGCCCTGGCTTTGAACATTGGCGTGTCACAGCTTCATCCAATCAGTTCTGTTCGAAATCTGGGTGTTTATATTAATTCTAAGTTAAATCACGAAGAACATATTAATCAGGTTGTAAGAGGGTGTAACGTGCGTATCAGAAATCTGTACTCTATGAGAAATTTCCTGACTAGACGGTGCCTCTTAACATTGGTCCATGCAGTGGTCTTGTCTCGTGTTGATTATTGTAATTCACTGTGGGTTGGTCTTCTAAATAATATACAAACAAGAGTTCAGTCTATGTTGAACAAGGCAGCATGGCTTATCTTTAGTCTCCCCCGAGAACCTCAACTACACCGTTTCTGATGAGTTGCAATGGTTACCAGTAAAGTTTAGAATTGAATTTAAACTGTGTCTTATTACATTCAAGGTTCTTAAGTTTGGTGAACCGAAGTATCTTGCTGAATTGTTAAAACTCCCATTGGCACGCCCGGGTGTGATGTTACGCAGTGATGATGATTCCTTGTGTCTTGACGAGCCAGGAGCCATGCACCAGTCATCTTTCTCTGATCATTCTTTTGCGTATAGAGCCCCTAGATTATATAATGGATTGCCATTATCCATAAGGCAACTCTCTACTGTTGAATCCTTTAAGAGACAGCTGAAAACCTTTCTTTTTTCAAAATGCTATGACCTGGAGAGAGGTACTGTGATAGATGATTATAGGGTTTAATTATTGCCACTTTCATGTATACATGATGTAGCTCGTATTATATACAAGAAATGTCACAATTCTTGTAATTTTAAAAGTAATGTGTGTGTGTCGAGCGTTAGTGAATTCCCAGAGGAAGAACTGGCGCTTTTGAGAAACAAAAGGCCAGATTATTATTATTATTATTATATACCACCATCTGATTTTATTTGGGTTAACCTTTGGTAATGGAGTTAGATACAGTCTTCCTTAACCTATTTAGTATGCTAATTCTCTGAGATTTTCATCCTGGTACCATCAGATGGTTTAAGTTAGTTTGGGAGAGGTATTGGGTAGTGAAAGAGTTGCAGTGACATTTTGTATTTTTCTGTGTTCCTGGTACAATATGACATTGTACATTTTTCTGTGTTACTGGTAAAAAATGACATTTGACATTTTTTGTGCTGGTGGAGTGTGTTGGTGTTTTGATGAGGAGGGGTGGATTGAGATGGTGTGGGCATGTGGAGAGGGTGTGGGATGACAGTTGGGTGCAGCAAGTGAGGAGTGTGAACGTTGGGGGTGAGGTTGCAAGAGGCAGACTGGAAAAGACCTGGGACAAGTTCATTGACTCTGACTTCAGGGATAAGGGACTGAATAGGTAGGTTGCCAGAGTTTGAGCAGCATGGAGAGCCGCCATTAGGCGACAAAGGCTGACGCATGCTAGCATGTTGGAGTCTTTATAAAAAGAACTCAAATTTGAAACATAATAAACAGTGATACACTGTGTACCAGGTACAGGCATAGTGTAACCCAAACGACCATTTTGGTCAGGTAGACTTCCCCTTCCTGGTGCTTCTGGTGTCTGGTGGCCACTGTCTACTGGTGATGGCACGGAGTATCGACGACTGGGCAGTCTTGGCTTCAACTCGGGATGATGCACCAGGGGAAGCTTTTGACAAGGTGAGAGAGAGAGAGGAAGGAGAAATAGTGGTGACGTGCCTTTAATGTATGATAAAGGTGATGAAGGAAGGGGGAGGAGAGAACTTGAATGTGTGAGGGTGGCATTGATGTAATTGGAAGATACTTGGCCCACAGTAGTCCTTGGTTTGATTCCCAGCCAACTTGAGGAATCTGTGGTGTGGTCTTCATCAAGCCAGCATGTTTGTACATAAAACAGACTTAGCTTGTAAATTTTATGGCTGCATGTTATAGTCTGAGAAAAAGATGAGACTTAGCAAAAATTGATTGCATACCATAATGACCGATCGTCATCTGAATATGTGAGATCGGAGAGGAAATGAGAGTGGTGAGGGGAGGAGAGATGAGTGAGAGAGTGGTGAGGGGAGGAGAGATGAGTGAAAATGTTAAGGGGAGGAGAGATAAGTGAGAGTAGTGAAGCAAGGAAAGGTGAGAGAGAGTGGTGAGAGGAGGAGAGATGAGTGAGAGTGGTATGAGAAGAAGAGTTGAGTGAATGAGAGAGAGGGAGAGAGAGAATAAGAAAAAGTAGCTTACTGTTGACTGTTTTGTCTACACTGATTGCTTTATTAGTATTTAGTCTTATTCAGCAGCAGAAAATAACAGGTGGTAGAATGGGAAGAGGCAAGAAGACCAGCAAAGGTTAAATGCAGTCATAAAAAAGATGAACGAAGAGAATAGTATGTGGAGGTTTATGTTCATTTGTACATCCATTCTACACATTCACTGAACATAACAACCCATCTTATCAAATGGCAAAATAGATAGGTTAAGTAAATAGGAGATACATGTGACCTGGGTAACATCACTCATTTTAACTGAGAAGTCGATGGCATGACTTTGCGTCATCGGTGATGCAAGATAATTGTATTCAAGTGAAGCACATTGAATTGTCTGTCACTAGCTGTAATAGCATTCATGTAATAGATTTTTCCTGACTAGTTGTAATAGAATACATGTAATAGAGTTGTCCAATTATGAGAAGGTTAACACTATTCTGGGCCAATGGCGGACAGGGGTGTCATTTCATGGCTAGCCGATTCTGGGCCAATGACGTGTAATTTTTTTTTAGTGATTTTTCATGGCTCAGATACATGGCACAACAATTTGGAGAACATGCTAGACATGCTTAAGTATTACTTCAAAATGATGGGAAATAAATTATACATTTTGTTTTTTATGCATGCTATTATTTTTCATAATTATACAGTGCAGTAAAATCTCCTAAATTGCGCATTTCTAAACAGTGAATTCATAATACACGGCAACATCATGCAGCAGTTTGCAAATTAATGATTCATGGAAATTACATGTATCTCACGATTGTAACCTCCAAAGTGAAGGTTTTCTGGTCCATTTTTGAATATCTGTTATGCTGTGTTTGCACAAATGGTGGTTTCTTAATAAGTAAAGCTGTATGAAAATGAGATTTTCCTCATTGTATCAGGTAGGCAAATTTTGAAACATATGAAGATCAGGGATGAGTTGCCAGATGATGCTAGAACAATTAACTCCAGCAGTGTTCACTAACTTTGCCCTTGGTTTTTAAGTTTGATGGAGTTTTGGTTGAATTTAAACATTGTCGTTCTTCTGTCTATGTATCTATTGCCAGACGCCTGAATCCCGTAAGGGGTGGCCACAAACAAATCGCCTCCGAGTCGCCCTGTCCCATGCCATTTCACTGTCTCCCTCCCAGCTTGCACCCCCCCTCTCCCTCCCAGCTTGCACCCCCCCTCTCCCATATACCTCTCTGCTCCATCCCTCCATCTCATCCTTGGCCTCCCCCCCTCCACCTCACTCACATACACTCTTCTCATCAGTCTCTCACTTTCCACCCTCTCCACATGGCCAAACCACCTCAGTGTGTTTCTCCTAACACATTCTATCATATCCACAGCCACACCACAATGCTCCTTCACTTCCTCATTTGTCAGTCTGTCTCTCAGTGTGACTCCATATGCTCTTATCAAATAACTCATTTCCACAGCTCTCACTCTTGACTTCTGTCCCTCCAATAAGGTCCAGGCTTCACTTCCATACATTAGAGTTGGTATCACAATACTGTCATGTAGTAACTTTTTCACTTCCATGCTCATTTCCTTGTTTCTTATCACTGCTTGCAAGGAACCAGCAACCTTTCTTCCCTGTTGTACCCTTTCAAGACTTCACTCTGTAAACTTCCATCTTTACTCATCACATCACCCAAGTACTTAAACACACTCATATTTTCCATTCCCTCCTCATCCAACTTCACTGTACATTCACTAATTTCACGTTTCTTGAAGACCATAACTTTACTCTTCCCTACCTTCACCTTTAGATTCCGTTTCTTACATACTCTCCCAGACTCATCCACCAAGCCTTGCAGTTCCACTTCGTCTTCACTTAACAACACAGAATCATCTGCAAACAACAGTACAGGGAGTTTCAAACACCGCCCTCTCTCATTAGGGCTGCTTCAACATCCACTACCCTGCCGTATGGTTCTTTTATAGCCCTATCCATATACAGATTGAACAGCCACGGAGACATGACACATCCCTGTTTTAATCCAACCTTCAAATAGAAAAATTCACTCAGTTCACTATCCACACGCACTGCAGCCTTAGCACCCTTATACATACTCTTCACGGCACTCAGTAACTTCCCATCCACTCCATATATTGTTAATACTTTCCACAATCTTTGTCTGTCCACCGTGTTGTAATGCATTTTCCAAATCCATGAAGGCCGCATACAACTTCTTTCCCTTCTTTAGAAACTTTTCCACTGGAGATCTAAGAATGAATATCTGGTCTGCACAGCCTCTTCCCTTCCTAAAACTTCCCTGTTCTTCTCCAATTAAATCCTCTATTGTTTCCCTAACCCTGTCAATAAGTATCCTACCATATACATCATCCATCCATCCAACCATCGTCCAATTCTACGTTGCCTCATGAGGAGTGTAGAAGCCCGGGGCTAGGCAATTTGGTCCTGACATTTAAAATGAGAGTGACCAGCCTCACTCATCCCTGAGTGGCATTACATGAGCAGTAAACCTAACCATCCCTTGGATATAAACCTTCACCAGCTCAATCTGATTGGAGTGCTGTAATTACCCACTAAACCACCAGGTGCCATGATTTGATTATATGGTTACCACCCAGCGTAGTAAATGGTTTACAGTATATTTTTTACGCTTTTTTTTTTTTTTCAGCCAGGTATCATCACAGAGACCTGAAAATTTTATGGGAAGTGCAAAATTAGTTATATTTTGTTATTGTATCATCAGATATTGATTTGTGTGTGTGTGTGTGTGTGTAAATGCACATCGTATTTATTTATGGTCAGAATTGGATTAAATTTTCATATATGCAATATACATTGCACATTACAATCACAACAAAATACACACACACACACATTTAACCCATTGGATCCCAGGGGTGCCGGGCGAGGCATGGCACTGGGTGGGTACTAAGCGTACTGCCCTCCGCCTGTCGGCTCATAGTCGCGAAGCTCATAGGTCCCTACCCGGGGGTTCCGTGCTTTGTAAAGACTTGAAAAATCCCAGTTCTGTCCAATATTCCGGACACTGGGCTCCAATGGGATATATATATATATATATATATATATATATATATATATATATATATACAGTAATCACTCTAATATCCGGACGCCCAATAACCGAACATCCCCACTACCCGGACCTTATCGTCCTGGGATCCAACATTCCCAAAATGGTCCGAAAACCCAAAAAAATAAAAAAATAAATCGATTTTTTGCCGTCCGTAATTTGAACTTGCCGCGCGTGCCGCGGGAGAGCATTGTTTTGGTTCGTCATTCCTCCGATGTCCGATAGAGCGCCGCTGCATCCTCCCCACTTCCCGCCTGTCTCTCACCGCGACTGGACCTACGCTCTTCGCAATGGCTGCCCACGTGCTCGCTTTTGTGGTGGTGCCGTACTTGCTGCAAGGCCTCCTGCTGCTCTCGGCCCTCCTCTTAGTGTGTGTGATGATGGCCCCGCCACCTGAGAAAAGGAAGAGAGTGATGTTGACTCTGGAAAAGAAGAGAGAGATATTGGAGAAAGTTGATGCGGGTTGGTCTTCTTCACGCATTCTCCGCGAGTATGACCTGGCCCGGTCAACTTTGTTCGATATCAAACGTTCCCGAGACAAACTCATGCAGTACACGGCTGACTTCTCGCCGAGAAGCAAACGCAACGTGGAAAGGAAGGTTATGTTTACCCCCAAGTTTGCAGAAATCGACCGATCCACATTGATTTGGTACCGACAGCAACGTGCAGCTGGTGTGATGGTACGTGGAACGGAGCTGAAGGCTGCTGCTGAGAAGTTTGCAAGGCTTCACGACGCCCTAGACTTCAAGGCATCCGAGGGTTGGCTCTTCGCGTTCAAGTTGCGACATGGCCTTACTAACCGTAAAGCACATGGCGAAGCATTGGACGCTAACGAGGATGGAGTTGACGAGTTTCAGCACAAGGTGAAAGGCTTGATCGACAGGGAGGGCCTCACTCTTGGTCAAGTCTATAACGCAGACGAAACTGGCCTATTCTATCGCTCGCTGCCAACGAACACTCTAGCCGAGGAGACGGAGAAGCGTGTACCTGGCCGCAAGCTTTCTAAGGAACGAATATCTGCTTTGTGTTGTGCCAGTGCTAACGGCATGCACCGGCTTAAGCCTGTTGTTGTTGGCCGTGCAAAGCAGCCTCGGTGCCTTCGTGGGGTGATGGATGTCCTTCCTGTCGTATGGTACCATTCTTTGAAAGCATGGTTCACAGCTGTGATTTTCAAAGACTGGTTTCACCGTCACTTCGTCAAGGAGGTCATCCAGTACCAGACGAAGACACTGGGAATCCCTCGCGACCAGGTAAAGGCTCTCCTTCTGCTCGACAATGCACCTGCCTACCCGTGCGACAAGGACTTGGTTGCTGAAAATGGCCGTATTAGGTGCATGTTTCTGCCACCTAATACGACTGCTCTCATTCAACCCATGGACCAAGGAGTGATCGTGGCAACAAAGCGCCTGTATCGTCGGAAGTTCCTGGACGAGGTGATGGTTGTTCTCGAGGACGAGGGTGAGCGCAGGGAAGGACGTGACACTCGAGGCAAGCGGACTTTGGAAAACCTTCGCCGCTACAACATCAAGTCTGCGCTGTACAACTGGGCTAGTGCATGGAAGGAAGTCCCTGTGAAAACTCTTGAAAATGGTTGGTCTCGTCTGCTTCTCGGAACAGATGTGGAGTACGATTTTCTGGGCTTTGACGTGGATGACTTCCATGCACGGCTACGTACGCACGGCGACGTTGTTGATGTGGACGATGTACGTGAGTGGTTGGACGACGACGAGGGCGATCCTGGGTATCAGACGTTGTCTGATATCGAGATCGCGTCTTCGGTTGCTGGTGTCAGTCCCGAACTTGAAGATTCCGACGACGAAGGCGACGATGATGCGGACTCCTCTCAGCAGGACACTACTCCAGCCATCCCCAAGCTGAGCGCACTCCGGGAACATCTGGAGTTCGTCCTAGACTACCTGGAACACCCGGACTGCGACAGGGAGATGGGGCCCTTGGGACTCGTGGAGGAAGTGCGTGCTTTCAGGCAGCGCATCATCAATCGCCAGAATCGTCGGTCCTTGCGTCAGTCAACGATTGACAGTTTTTTCAGACCCGTGACCCCCGCTGTGCCGAGCCCTGGCTCCGCTCCGTTGCCTCCCCAAGACAGGCCCTCATGCTCCGAGCCATAGCCCAGCACATCAGCTACAGTGGAGTCACCGCTCGTTGTGAGTTTGCGGCTTTCCTCAGAGTCTTCTGCAGTCGGTACGCCATCACCACGACCCAGCGATGCACCCCTTGGTCGCCTGCCAGTGATACTCTCGGACTCTGACAGTGAATAAACAGCAAGAACTTCTCCACTAGACCACACAGGAATTTTGAGTGTTGTGCAGTGAAAAAAACGGTGTGTTGTGTTAAGGTTTTCAAGTTGAGAGAAAAGACTCAGTAGAAAAGAAATTTAACGTAACTAACCTTCTTTGTTTTGGCTTTGGAAAATAAAAAAAACTTGGGAAAAGTTAATGTGCAACACTAAATTAAAATGGAACATTATTTGGACTAAAGTGAACACTGTGAAGAGAACGGACTTCTGTGTGTTATTGACTAAGTTCAGTGCAAGACTTCAGGAAGAGTGTACTGCAAGTGCTTCAGGAAATCGTTCTTACTGCCAGAGTCCGAGAGGAGGCGGTTATTCATCGAGGTGGCCAGGGACTTGCTGTAAGTAGCCAGAATGTTTCATACTGTACTTTTTTCCATACTATACTTACCAGAATGTTTCATACTGTACTTTTTTCCATACTATACTTACTTCATGCATGTGCAGTAGGAATGTGTTTTTCAGAGTTAGGCAAGGTTAGGGTCCATAAGTACCAGAATGTTTATTAATGTATGAACATACTTCTAAACCCTCATTTTATGTTTCTTTTGCATTTATTTCAGTCATTTATGTGCCTTATTGGTGTGATTTGGGTGTTAAATAGGTGCTATGCATGTCCAGAGGGAGTTGTATAGGTGTTTCTCTGAGTTAGGGTCCATAAGTACAAGTCCATAAGCTGGAGCCCAATATCCGGACGAAACCAATAACCGAACCTACCGATGGCTCTATTACTCCGGATATTGGAGTGATTACTGTATATATATATATATATATATATATATATATATGTTTACTGTATATATATATATATATATTTATACTGTATATATATATATATATATATATATATATATATATATATATATATACGCGTCCAACACGCGTTAGTCCAGCACAATTCACGTCCAGCACGGAGAGCAAATAATTAGTATTATTTAATACGATTTAATTACTGCAACACGAGTGTGTTAGCATAACACACACAGAGCTCCGAGAAGTGGGCGAAATCCGCTGAGTTCACCTCTAGCACGATCACCCCCGGTCCAACACTGTCATACTGGACATTCCCATGATGATGATAGCCAATGAAAACTTCTGATCAAGTAGCCTTCCCCGCCCGCTATCGTGACGTGATTGTGATGCTGCCCAATTAAAAATGCTTCTGCTGTCAGGTGATGTTTTGTGTCAATTTCTCCCGCCACAGCGCCACTTAGTCGCATAATTCGCATTGGAAGGTGCTTTTTTCTTGCTGCATTTTCTGCCCTTGTTACTGCATTTTACCCTGCTCACGATGCCTAGGAAGCCTTCTGAGAACCCCAAGAAGCGTTGGCACCTCCCTCAGGCCACCAAGTTAAAAAGCATCGAGAGGAAGAAGAAAGGGGAGAGGAAAGTTGACATTGCCAAGGCCTACGACATGAATGAAGCCAACGTGAGGACCATAATAAAAAACCAAGACAAGATCCTGGCAGCAGTGAAGACTTACAGAGTGCTAGGACAGGCAGAAGCAGGACCTTCCATGGCTGTGGACGAAGTTAGTGATTCTGAGTGTGATTTCGAAGGATTTATGAGGGAGGTTGAGGAGGAGCAGCAGCCATTACCCGCTAGTGACGCCAGCAGCCATCCTCGGGGGACCCAGTAGGACTACCTACAGCCTTGGATACCACCTTCCATTCCCAGCAAGCCCACCAACACTATCCTAAAAAGTTAGTTATCATTCATAGCACAGTACCATTTATTATAATTACAGTAGTACCAATATATGTATAGGTATATGGTAGGTATTTAGGGTGACTTTTCCTAGGGTTGCTGACATAATTCATTTTTCCCCATAAGCTCTGTTGTTTGTCCAACACGTTTTTGGTCCAACACGGGACCCATGCATGACAATATTACCATGTTGGACGTGAGGGTACTGTATGTATGTATGTATATACACATACATACAAGGCCCACCGAACCAGGGGAGGCTAACCGACAAAAGTAAAAAAGTGAAGCTAATACACGCTAGCAGTATTTGACATCTTTCCTTTGGCTGCTTCGTGGATACAGATCTATCTGGCTCCATTTTTGGATTGCTAAAATCAACCCTATTCCAAAGTACCTAAAAAATTTTCCCCTGACTTAAGTAGAAGCTCAATACGCCCAACAAGAGAGGACCATATCCTCCCGCACTGCTTTATCCAATGGCGGGAGCTCTGGGCCGTGACGTCATAGGCTTGGGCAGGGAGGGAGGAGACCCAGTCTGTTTTCCCATGTCGTCATTGCCAGTAATCATGAAAAAATGAAGAGTATTGCCAGGCAGGAATGATACTATTGGTGATTACTATTTCAGTTTATTATAGTAGCCATGTCAGTCATTAATAATTTAGTTAAGAATGCAGTGAAGCATCTTTAATTTTCGTCAAGAGCCAGAACACTAGTAATGTTACGTCAACAATAACGAAATTAAATCCATGAAGAGTGCTGCCAGGCAAAAGTTCTCTCTCTCTGAATGTGATGAGTAACTGTTTTTATCCCAAATCATTGATAATTACTGTACAATTATTTTCATTGCAGTGACATGTTATGAATATTATATGCCAGAAAATGCAATTAAAGTGGAATTTTGGGTGCTGATTATATATTTAACAAAATTTATGAACTATCAATGTTGTTATTTGTTTTTACTTTGACTTTTGGCGAAATTACAAACAATAGGGCCAGCTTTAATTATGACTCGGTTATGATGTAATAGTAATTACCACCTGTAATTAAAAAAGAAATTAAGTGCCATTCTTTTTTTCTTCACACACACATCGATAGACAACATCAGTACAGTTATTTTTCATATATAATAATTTCTTGCATCTTCAGTGGTTATGGAAATATCGTTCCCCCCAAATTACAAAACTTTAATTGCATTTTGTGGCTTGTAATGATTTTGTCTGTTAGCTCCCTCTGGTTTGAGGGGCCTCATACATATACATAAATAAATATCTATCTATCTATCTATCTATTGCCAGACACCATAATCCCATAAGGGGTGGTCATTTGACTTTGAGTTATTTGTTTTACGGGGAGGGGCACTAACCCTCCACCAACCCACTTGTTGACACTTAGGGAGCACGTATGGTTTGGTTATATGGTTACCACCCAGCGTTGTAGATTTTTTCTTGGCTAACATGAAACCATTTGGCTTGTCACTCGATGTAAAGCCACCTGTAAGGGAAAGAAAAGCAATAAGAAGTGACAGGAAAGATTGGAAGAGAGGAGGGCAGGCACAGAAAAAGAATGATAAAGGCTAAGGAAGAAGTAGGCAGCACTACATCAAGTGAGTGGATGATGGTCGCCACTACCTACCTACCATATATATATATATATATATATATATATACTGTATATGAAAAAAGGATGCAATAATACATCAATGGAAAACAGTTTACAGTAAAGGCGACATCACAGTGGGCCAAAAGTGGCTAACATGCAAGCTGTTTTTGTGAGGTGAAATGGCTGGCAGAGTCGAGTTGTCGTCACGTGTGTTAAGAGCCAAAACGGCTAGCAGTGTCCTCTGCCTTGGTGTCATGGTCATTTGTAAACAAACTACCACAGCATACCCACTCCCTCTTCCTCAGTTTCAGCAACCACCTCACATACTTCAGCAGCTCAAGAGCCACAAGGCAGTGTACTAGAGTTTTCCTTGCTGCAGAATCCACATGGAATACTGGTCACAATCTGCTTTCCACATGTTGTTTGGAAACAACACAGACAGCCTCCGCCATTGGTCTCCGGAGTGTCCAAATACTGATTTTGTCACAAAAAAAAAATAAAATAAAATAAAAAATGCAGGAATCAAATTGAATTTACTTAACAATTTTAGTTAAAGTTTCTCTCTGTGATAACAGAACACTTTCTCACCAGTTACAAAATTAATACAAGCTCATTTTAGTTCTAATCCCACCAACAGACTGTGAGCAATATTTGTTATCCATTTCACTTCACAAGCGAAATTCGCTCGCCATGGGTCAGTTTGGCTAGCAGCTCACAAAACTAGCTCACATGTTAGCCACATTTTGCCCAGTGTGACACCGCCTTAATCCCTCAGTTATCTTACATAGTGCCAAAGGCATATCAGGAAAGTGGATCTGCCTGGGTAATGGACATCTCCCCTGGCCCCTTTTTGTACATAACTGAACTTTGAAAGCCAGTGAAAAAGGCCATTACAGTAAATCATACAGCACTTATTTCACTTATTTTACACTACACTATCTGGTCAAGCAGACCTACAAACCACAGCCAAGCAGTTACCATGGTCAGGGAGACCTATCTAACACAGTCAGTCACCACTGCAGGGCCATACCTGGCAATGACATGAGAAAAACATGAAAAAAGCAGCAACACAAGAAAAATGCAGTGGACACATAGAACATAATGGTTAAATGGAATAAAATTATGGTAAAATATAATAAAATCATTGTACAGCACAGTAAGTTAAAATAAAATAAAGGTAAACACTCATGATTCCTCGGAGGGCGTCGTGCTGAGTAACCCACTAGCTCCTTGACTCTTGACTGTTGCACTGTGGCTGGTGAAGCTGTTGCACTGCACAGTACATCCTGTGTGGTCAAGTGGTGTTCCCTGATGAGCTTAGTTGCAGTCATTGTCAAGGAGGAGCTGTGGGAGTCAGCCCAGGTGAGTGGCCGTGGGACGTGGTGATGGAATGCCCACTTCAGGTGACTTGGAAGACAGCCACAAAGTCACATCCAGGGGAGACACAATGGCTGACAACGTGCTAGGTTGTAGTTTCATTATTGACGGCGTTGTTTCACAGTGTGATGGTGGCAGAGAAGAGGTGGACTGTCCTGGAGTCAGAGGCCTGAAGAAGGAGTCGATCTTTGGCAATGCTAACAATAATTCAGGTGTCGGATGACACTGCCACACAGAACACTGATCCTCCACAAGGCGAAGAGGTACCATCTCTCCATCACAGTCCAGGTGCTCGACATACTCAAGCACCCTCTTCAGGTTGTCTGGAATGTGCTCAGGCGGGGGATGGCTGGAGTCCTTCATTTCTGTGGGTTGTCCTTGCCATCCTCATCGCTCTCTTCTGGCCGGGCAGCAGCAGCAGAAGGGGCGATCACGACATCAGACATAACCTGAAAGCTGGGATCACCCCCATCCTCATCTAACTGCTCCCACACATCATCGACATCCACAGCCTTGCCTGTGTTATGAAGACATGTGGAAGTCATCCACGACAAAGCCCAGAAAGCGTGTCTGCTCTTGCATCCCAGGAGACAAGACCAACCACTTTCCAGGGTTTTCACAGAGACTTCCCTGCATGCACTCACCCAGCTCTACACTGTAGACTTGAGGTTATAGCATCGCAGGTTTTCCAGTGCCCTTTGCCGTTGCATGTCCAGCCTCTGACTGCTTGTCCTCATCCTCGAGAACAATCATCACCATGTGCAGGAACCTCCGTCATTATAGTCTCTTCATGGCTGCAAAAACACCCTGGTCCATTTGCTGAATCAGAGCAGTGGTATTAGGTGGCATAAACAAGCACCTAATGCAATCGTCATCTGCAACGAGTTCCTTCTCGGAGGGATGCGCAGGGGCATTGTCGAGGAGAAGAACATCCTTCACCTGGTCACAAGGGATTCCAAGTTCCTCTGGTTGATAATGGATGACCTTCTTGACAAAATGCCAGTGGAACCAATCTCTGAAGATCTTGGGGATAAACCAGGTCTTCACAGAATGGTACCACACAACAGGAAGGACATCCATTAGCCCATGAAGGCAACGGGGCTGCTTTGCCCGACCAACAATAATGGGCTTCAGCCAGTGCGTCCTGTAAACATTAGCACAGCACAAAGCAGATATCTGTTGCTTAGACAGCTTGTGGCCAGGCACACACTTCTCCTGCTCACCTACCAGGGTGTTTGTGGGCACTGAGCGGTAGAAGATGCCAGTTTCATTAGCATTATACCATAGACTTGACTGGGAGCAAGGCCTTCCGTCTCAGTCAGGCCTAACAATTTCTGACAAAATTCTTCCACTCCCTCCTCGTTAGCATCCAAAGCTTCGCCATGGGTCTTACGATTTGTAAGGCCATGTCGAAGCTTGAACCTGAACATACAACCTTCAGATGCAAAACTTTTCAGCAGCAGCCTTCAATTCAGTGCCATGCACTGGCACGCCTTCAGCCTGTTGCTGGTGGTACCGGATCAATGTTGAATGGTCAACATTGGCCCTCTGTTCAGTATTGTGTCTGTTTTTCTCACAGAAGTCTGCTGTGTACTGGGTGAATTTGTCATGGAATTTCCTGATGTCGTGTAGGATTGAGCGGGGCAGGTCATACTCCTTTATGATGTGGTAAGTTGACCATCCCACTTCAGTCTTACTCTGGATCTCTTGCTTCTTCTCCAGATTCAGCACTGCCCTCTTCTTTTTCCCTGGTGTAGGGGCCATCATCACACACCCTAGGAAGAGACATGTAAGGAACAGCAAGTCCTGAAGTAGGTAGGGAACAACCACAAAAGCCACCATGTGCACCACCATAACAACTGTACGAGAGCAGCTGCTCACTACACAGTCACTGCATGTGAACTGGGAGTGGCTGAGGGGGCCTCTAGTGGACGCTGGGTGAACCACCAAACCAGACAGCACTGCGCCACCGGGCTATTCCTGCCCTGGGTGGGTGAAAATCTTCACGCGGTCACAATTTCCACCAGGAAGCAAGCATTTTATCAGGATAAAATGGAAAAATGTATGTATACTGGTTTAATACAGCCAGTTCACAGCGTCCAGGTTATGGTTCGTACGGACAATGGTCATCCGGATAAATGGGGGATAACTGTATATGCATTTTGTGCAGCGCATGACCAGTTAATGCGGGGAGCCCCCACAGGCAACACAGCTTCATATTGTTGGAAACTCACTCCCAACCCTGGAACAGGGTAGAAAAGTTATGCAAGGCTGGCCCAGTATAGTGTTACCTTTGGCATGGTAAGCATGCACTGTTAAACACTTTTCCATTATTGTCAGAAATGGATCACTAACAAGATTACTGAGATAGCATATACCCTGGCCAAGGCAGCACCATCCCCCTTTTACGTTTTTTGTGACCTGGACCGTGCCTTTTGACCTTTTTGCCCAAAAAATAATCACTTCTCCTCTGATAATCCTGTGTCAGTATTCCAAGTGGTTTCATGCAATAGTTTTTCCATAATGTCACTAACAGATATATAGACAGACAAACCAAACCCAAATCATAACCTCTGTGGTGAAACTAACAATGGCAAATAGCGTTAAGTAGAATACTTGGAAATCTTTGAAACATGCAGAACAAAAATAGTCACATACTGCACTTTTGGTGCTGGAGTATTGTAGTTCTTTAAATAAGGAAACATTCAGTTATGGACAATAAATAATTTTATTTGTAACAATACCTCTGTTGTTTCACCTTCACAAATGAGGGAGTGAGGGAAAAATCCCAGAAAAACTGTATTTTTACAAGGCTTAAGAACATACAGTTGGGCCACCAAGTTATATGTTCAAAATGTGATATCTGGAAACTGATGGAGGATGTTTGAGGCACCTACTGTCTTGATACTGCGTAATGTTTGGTATTTTCATTCACAGATATATATGCCAGATATATTTCTGTTTGCTAAAATACTTCATGGGAGAAATTAAAGAAAGACAGTGGTAGAAAGTTACGAAGCACATACGGTATGTGGAAAGGTATGTCTGAGAGGTTGAGTCAGGATTCAAGGGGCTTGAATAGTTAGTGAATGAATGTGTGGTCTATTAGATTGGGCATGCTGTTGATTAATTCTATCAGTATCATGTTTTTTCTTTTTCCGTGCTTTACAGAACCTCTCTCTCCCCACCAGTAATTGTGAAGAGGAAGTGGAATGGTGGTAATATATCTTAGCATTACAGTAAACCCTCGTTATAACAAACCCAGATATAGCATCTGATTAAATGAATGTCACAAAGCCCATCGAACTGTGTTGATTAAATGGGGTGCATCATGCAGCCCTTCCAAATGCCTCTGAGCCCACCAAACGTACAGTGCCTGTTAAAGGGGGTGCATTATGCGGCTCGTATGAGCCAAATCGTCCCCTGCACATGGAATGACTCACAATGTAGTTACCAAGATTGGCAGTGGTTTCTCCCACCTACGTGGGCTAGGTTGATGATCCGTGAGCGGGAATAGGTAATGAGTTGGGCTATTTTTGAGCTACTGCTGGTAGGCCTGGGTGGGACTGGAGTTTGTGGACTCACTGTATCACACATGATCGACCTCAGTCTTGCTGCATCTTTTGTTGCGTTCAGACAACTGCGTGCACATGTCACGTCTCTTGGCTATGCCAAGTGTTTTCCTATTGTGATTGTGAAAAATTATTTCTAGTAAGGAATCACCCAGTACCTCCTCTTCTGAAAAGGCATAGAGTGGATTATTACCATTGCGAAGATGGAAGTTATTGAGACACATAAGAAAAGCCTGAGCAAGGCCGAACTCGTGCAATTATTGCCATAAGACGACGACTTGTCGTGAGATCTTGTAGGCTAAAGATAAAACAAAGGAAGCAGTGAAGAAAATGGAAAATGGAGGAAGGGGAAGAATGTGTTCAGGACCAGGAAGCTGCCACATGAGAAGCTGGACAAAGCTGTATATAAGTGGTATATGCAGGAGCAAGCAGATGATGTCCCTGTGCGTAGCCTAAACATCCAATATGCATCTCAGCGGCTTGCTGCACACCTTGAAATCAAAGATTTCAAATGTAGCAATGGCTGGCTTTGGAGATTCATGCGACACCATAGTATTGTTAACAAGTCCATAAATGGAGACATGCTTATTGCCAGCATTGATGCTGTGGAGTCATTTGTCCAGCTTCTTTGGAGGCTGATGGAGGAAGAGGGCCTGTGTGAGTTTCAAGTCTACAGTGCAGATGAGACTGGGCCCCTCTTGCTTGCTCTTCTTCAAAACACCAAGGGGTTCCAATGGTATTGGCAGCACCCCAGCAGGACTCTTGTTTGGCAAGCTACAGCTCGCAAATGTGAGTATTTTTTCCCTTCAGCGAAAAAAATTTTCATGCAAGTCTCCTTTCGGCGAGGAGAAAATACATCCACTTCAAAACCCAGTAAACTACAAAATAAGTAAATCTCAGAGCACATTGTGATCAATTATTAAGTCTTTCCTTGTCACCGTTGTGAATGTTTAACCTCATTATATGATTCTGATCATCACAATGTGTAAATAAATACCGGTAAATGTATTTATTGCTCGTAAAATATTTCGGCTCTTAGTCAGTTTGGCTACTAAGAATTTATTTGGCTTATAAATCTGAAACCTTAGGAGCCAGATGGCTCGCAACCATCGGCAGTTGGCAAGAGCCCTGCCCAGAGTATAAAACAGTGAAGGAGCATTTTTTCCATTCTTGCCTGTGCCAGTGCTGATGGCTGTCATTGCTTATAGCCAGTCCTAGTAGGTAAGGGCAAGTGACCCAGGTCACTCATGGACATCATGGCCAAGCTTCCTGCAGAGTACCATGAGAACAATTCTGCTTGGTTTACTCAGGATGTTGTTAATGACTGGTTCCACCACAGATTCAACCCGTCCGTGACGTAGCACCAAAAAAGGTATGGCATCAGTCCTAACAACATGAAGGAAGTGCAGCTGTTGGACAGTCCACCAGCCCATCCTTCCTCCAGCAAACTCTGCAGCATGGATGGACGAATCAAGGCCTTGTTCCTGCCAGCCAGCTTCACTGCCCTTACCCAGTCCATGGACCAGGGAATCATAGTGAGTGTCAAGAGGCACTACAGAAGCCTCTACCTGCAACAATGCCTCATTGTGACCGAGGATGTAATGGCCCAGGCTAACAATGAGGACACCATTGGCAAGAAAGCCCTACACAATTTCAAGAAATACATTGTAAAGGATGCTGTCTTTGACCGGACAGGGGCTTGGAAGAAAATGTGTCTTGCCACGCTCTAGAATGGGTGGTGCAACCTCCTCAAAACTTCCAAGACTCGGGCATTACAGCATGATTTTGAGGGGTTTGAGTTGCAGCATCCACGTCTGAAGCTGCAGTCGGTCCATGTCCTTCTTCTTTTTCCTCCTTTCCCAGTGTATTGTCTTCCTGCAGTTTTGCCACAGTCTCCTTCTATCTCAGGTGATGATATCCAGGCATACCAGCATCTTCATCCAGCCACTTTTGCAGCTCCTTCTCAGCAA
This sequence comes from Coenobita brevimanus, assembly GCF_032717465.1. Lineage (NCBI taxonomy): Eukaryota > Metazoa > Arthropoda > Malacostraca > Decapoda > Coenobitidae > Coenobita > Coenobita brevimanus. The sequence goes on from NC_137015.1 coordinate 33,795,902, forward strand.
GGTTCCCCTGCCCAGTGGTTGCCAACATTTCTGCTGCCAAACCACTGAGGTTGGCAGAAATGTTGGCAGCAACAGGGCAGGGGAACCTTGCTGAGGAGAAGCTGGAAAAGTGACTGGATGAAGATGCTGGTGTGCCTGGGTACCATCACCAGACAGAGGAGGAAATTGTGGTAGAACTGCAGAAAGACAAGACACTGGGAAAGGAAGAAAATGAAGAGGAGGAGGAGGCACATGGACCAACTGTAGCATCAGGCATTGATGCTGCAGACACATTCATGACCATTGTAGACAAAGTTGGAGAATGTCTGACATAACATTATGAGGTCCTGCTTCTCATCAGGCTAGAGTTAATGCAGAAGCAGGAGCCAAAGAAGATTCAGCCTAAGATCTCCCAGTTTTTCAAGTTTGCATCATGGCAGCAGGAGGCTTGAGACCTCCATTGTGTCTTTAGCATCAACATCCTCATTCAGCCACCATACAGCCACAGGATCCAGTGCTACAGCCTCCAGGACCTCAGCTCCTAGCACCTCAGGACTGTCTGTACCAAACATGACACTTGAGTTACCAGAAGCCATGTTTGATGACAGTGATGATGAATGACTGTTAACTCAATGTGCAGCTTACAAGAGGAGTGACAGTGTATGCAGTGTACATCCATCTACAGTATACAGGTATAGTGTACAATGCATACATTTTGTGCCCCTTTTTACTCTAGCCTGGCTTGAAATTGCCCTCTTGCCATTGTGATTGTTGAGTTGTAACAATAGACTGTAGTAATACTGTACTAGTCAGGATGAATTGCTGTGACAAGGATGTGAAATGAGCTCCAAGAGGGCAAAGTTATGAGTGAAGTAGTGTAAAATGGGTATAGTTTTCACTTCCAGTACTAGAACATGCTATTATATTCACTCATTTTCAAATGTGCTTGAAATCCCACCTTGTGGGGAGCGGAAGACCCTTGGATATAAAGAACTATCGGCTTTAATGAACCTAACTTTCCTCCAATTGGTCCGTTATGGCAAGGGTCCACTGTATATGGAAACTATTTAATTATTTAAGTTAATGATGAAAATTCTTTTTACAAAGCATTATCTGGCATTTTGTCTCAGCAGTCAAGTGAGTGACTTTCTGAACAGAATAGAAAGGTTGACTCTATAGTTAACAGACAAACTGGGTCACGGGTGATATGAATTGTGGATGTTGATGCCGGTAGGATGATGCCAGAAAATTTGACAGCTCGAATGGTAAGTGAATGAAGTGTGACCCATTTTACTGGGCACTCTGTTGATAACAATTTTTAAATTTATTTTGTATTATGATGCCACTTGTTAATTCTATGCAGGCACTACATAACTTTATGTGGAAATATCAAATGATAAGGATAATGAGGACTTAATGCAGTCTCTGATAGCTGATATTGTAATCTAGGCGACCATGAGAAAACCAGTAGTGGATTGCATAATATGAGGGTAGGTAGGCTTCTATGCAAGTGATTTAACATCAGTATTAGAGTGAGACAGTCATGTGTGATGTCCCCATGGCTGTTCAGTATTTTCAGTATATGGTAGAGGTTATAAGAAAGGTATGATCTCGAGTTATGGAGAAAGGAATGAGGATAGTAATGAATGAAGGATGGAGTATCTCAGATGTGATGGATAGAGATAATGTTGTGCTACTTGCTAATACTGAACAAGAGCTTTCCAGACCAGTACAGTATAAAGTTTTGTTGGTATCTAAGAGTGTCGTGAGGTGAAAGCAAATAAGAGTACCAGTGGTTATCAAGAGAGAAGTTGTCTCCCAGTGTTATGTTCTGGTGAATGAAGAAACCTGAATAGGTGTGGGACTTAAGAGCCTGGGTGCTGTGATAAGGAGAGAAGTATAGTAGCACAGGGAAGGTAAGTGATAGGTGAAAGCTGTGATACAAAATAGAGGCCTGGGTGTGACAATTCCAAGAGGATTTCATAAAGTAGTTTAATTGGCTACATTAACATATACTGCATAGGTATGAGACTTTGACATGGTAGGGAAAAGTCAAGAGTTAAAACAGCGGAGATTGGGTAATTGAGAAATGTACATGGAATGCTGAGAGTGGCAAGGAAAAGAAATAGTGATTCATGAAAGATTTGGAGAAATGAAGCCTGTAGACAATAGAGTTGAAGAGAGTATGCATAGATGATATGGTCATGTGGAGAGAATATGTATGAGTAGGGTGGCAAAAATGGTTTAAGTGAGTGAATTTATAGGTGGGAGGATGTGTGGTAGGCCAAGAGGAATGTGGATTGATATGGTATATGAGTTTTTAAAAATGCAAGACGTGGAGGTTGATGAGGGTAGAGCTGACAGCAGATCAAGTGGGCTGGATGAATTTTGTGCAGAGGAGTGCATGATAAGGGTTTGACACCTCCTTTTTAACTTAACAGTTGTTGGATTGACTGTGTGATAAGAACATAAAGTGCATATGTATGGATGATTATGTCTGTAAAGTGGCACCAGGATTCAAAAGGCTTGAATGGTGAATGAATGATTGTGTGGCCCCTTTTTATTGGACATGGTATTTACTAGTGCACAGTCTATCATGCCTTTCTCTCTTCCTTGCTTTCTTGGCCCTGCTATTCACTTTTGGGTAAAAAAAAAAGGGGGGCCTTATGATAAGGATGTTATTACCACTGATGGTAATGTTAATAATGATGGTTATGATGATGTTGACATTGATAATATTTATGGTGATGGTGATGATGATGATGATATTAATTACAAAGGTTGTAAATTTTTTCTTTCTTTCATTCTTTCCTCTTCCTTCTGCTTATGGTTGACTCTACATTGAGTGACAAGCCTGATGGTTTCCTGTACACCAGGAAACCATATACTACGCTGGGTGGCAACCATATAACCAAATCATGGCACCTGGTGGTTTAGTGGGTAATTACAGAGCTCCAACCATATTGAGCTGGTGAAGGTTTATATCCAAGGGGTGGTTGGGGTTATTGCTCATGTAATGCCACTCAGGGATGAGTGAGGCTGGTCACTCTCATCTTAAATGTCAGGACCAAATTGCCTACTGTAACTCCGGGCTTCTATGCTCCTCATGGGGCAATGTAGAATTGGATGATGGATGGATGGATGGATGGTAAATTTTTAATATCCTTACTACTACCTTTATTACCATTACAGGGTGCAAGACGACTAAAGCTGAGAAACCTTCCTGAGTGTGCTGGGTTGTCTGGTGGTCAGGCTATTGAACTATTGGCACAGGATGGTGACCGTAACACTTTCTTCTTCCCTTTACCAATGCTTAAGCACCGGGATTGTTCATTCAGCTTTGCTGGACTTAAAACACGATTGAAAAAGATTGCGGAGGAGTTGGAGGAAGATCAAGGTGAAGTTGTTTTTCTGTATTCGTTAGCTGAATATAATTAATGTTGAGGTCTGGTGTTGTACTTGTTAGGTACCAGTTGGAATGAAAATCAGTTGCTACTAGCATAGCACTACAATTTTCCATGAAGTAACTGGAGGTTCTGAAGTCATTTAATGCCATCATTGTCACAGGCTGATAAGTTGACCCTTATTTGTTTTGGATTATAGTAGCCTTGACTGGAGCCCCTATATCTCCACACTTAAAGTAATTACTGTAGCTTTACCCTAGACTCCACCTCATCCTGGCTTAAATGTAATCCTTGATTACATTGCCTTCCATATTCAACATCTATTGGGTGTTAGAAAACTTTTTGCAGTATGAGACTGGAAATGCAGCAGTGTGAAGTGGAACGTCAAGGTATGACAGTGTTTAGTGTGTGGCAGTGTCAGATGAGACTGTGAGATGTGGTAGTGTGGAATGAGAGTATGATATGTGGCAGTCTGTGGTGAGTTATAGTACTGGTGGTGTGTGTGTGTGTGTGTGTGTGAGAGAGAGAGAGAGAGAGAGACCTGCATGGAGAGACATGTTGGTGGCCACATCAGTGCATGAACATGAGACCTTGGTAGGACATGAATTTAAGGGGTAGAGACTGACAACATTGGAAGTGTGATTATGAAGAAATATATGTGGCATGAATGACTTGGATGGTTTAGGAAACAAAGAGGTTCATGAAAGATGTGGAGTGAGAAAGATGACTTTTCAGAGGCTAGGAGAGATTGTTGAGATGGTATGGCTGTATAGAGGGAGTAGATATGTGGTGAAACAGACACATGTTTGTGTGTTTGAGTATGGGAGGGCCATGGAAGACCAAGGAGACAAATTGATGTGGAACATGAATGTTCAAGAAAGAAATGTTTAAAAGTTGAGGAAACAAAAGACTTTTCAGAGACTAGGAGAGAGTGTTGAGATGGTATGGCTGTATATAGGGAGTAGATATGTGGTGAAAAAGACACATGTTTGTGAGTTTGAGTATGGGAGGGCCATGGAAGACCAAGGAGACAAATTGATGACATGATTGTTCAAGAAAGTATGGTTGTAAAGTTGAGGAAACAAAAGAATTGAAAAGTTACTGAAACAAATGGGTGAAGAGAGTTTGGATGCATTTGACACTGGTTGTACCTCCTTTTATTTATCTTATTATTTGATGGAATGACTGAATTTGTGAAGCAAATCTGAAAGAAAACATGAAAATCAATATACTCGTTCATTCATTATTATCATTTATAAAGACTCCAACATGCTTGCATACATCAGCCTTGGTTACCTGTTGGTGGCTTTCCATATTTGCTCGATCTCTTGCTGCCTCCCTATTCAGTCCTGAATCCCTTGAGGTTACGCTGTATGACTGTGTCCCAGGTCTTTCTGATCTGCCTCTCGTAACCTTACTCTTTACGTTCACAGCTTTCACCTTCCACACCCATTTGTCGTTGTCTGTCCTCTCGACGTGCACAAACCATCTCAGTCTAGCCCTCTTGATCACAACACTATACCTTAAGTCCTATCCTGCCTCCCAACTCTTCAGTTGCAGTCCTAACCCTCTGAGGCCTCTTATTCAAGGATGCATTACACATCCATCAAATCATTATCATTTCTGTATATTTTAGCCTATGAATATCCTCCTCCTTACTGCCCAGGTCTCACCATCCTACAGCATTATGCATCTGACACATGCTGCGTACAAGGATCCCTTAGCATGGGAGGACAGCCCTTTCAGTGTCAGGAGAGGCAAGTGCTCCCTGAACTTCTTCCATCCACCCCTAGCCCTTATATAGCCACAGAGCTAGCTTTAGTCCCACCTCCTGCACATGGCATGTTCCCAAATAACAAAACTTCTCCACACACTCAAGAGACTTTCCAGCAAGATCAGTTCTTTCATGCCTTTCAGTCTCTGCATGCCCTTCTCAACACACCACACACATGATATCAGCATTATTTTGCGGTGTACCCCTAATGTCAGTGTATCCCTAATGTCGCAACATCTCTTATACACCCACTTGACACAGATGCTGCACAGGCTGGAGTTCAGTCCCTTAACCCTGAGGTCACACTTAATGACCTCGTCCTGTGTCTTTCTCAGTCTACCCCTCATAACCCTACCCCCAATATTAACTCTTCTTACCTTCCTCACCCAATTATCGTCCCCCATCCTCTCCACATGTCCAGACCATCTCAGTCTACATCTCCTTTTCACAACAACAAAACACTACAGTCCCAACATACCTCTCAACTCTTCCATCGTAAACCCAGCCCTCCCGAACCTTGCACGCAGGGACACATTACACATCCACCTAATCATTGTCATTTCTGTACGGCTGAGTCGGCGAATATCCTCCTCCTTTACTGCCCAGGTCTCATTACCATACAGCATTACACTCCTAACACATGCTGCATACAGAGACCCCATAGCATGTAGGGAGAGCCCTCTCAATGTCAGAAGAGGCAAGAGCTCCCTGAACTTCTTCCAACCACTTCTCACCCTATCAACAGAGATAGCTCCAGCCCCTCCTCCAGCACACATCATGTCTCCCAAATAACAATACTCTTCCATGCACTCAAGAGATTCACAGCAAGTTCAATCCTTTCACGCCTGACAATCTCCACCTGCTCTCCCCGACACTCCGTACACATAAAATCAGCATTATCTTGCAGTCTACCTCTGATACCACTACATCTCTTGTGCACCCATTTATCACAAACACCTCACAAGATAGAATTACTTCCCATGCCCTTGTGGCAAACTGCACATGGCCACTCTCCCTCATTTTTGACAGTACCGCCACCAACCCTAGATATCATCACTTTTGTTTTATCTGCATTTACCCTTAAGCCCTTGTGCCCCATACCATCTCTCCACTTCCTAAACCTTTCCTCCACCTCCCTTTCATTCTCTGCAATCAACACCAAATCATCAACATACAGCATCTCCAACGGGAGTCCATTTCTAAAGTCACATGAGAGGGTTTCAGGTACCATGATGAACAACATGGGACTCAAAACTGACCACTGATGCACACCAACACTCACGGAAAATTCATCACTCAAATCTCTATTCACTCTTACCTGGGTGCTAGCACCCAAATAAATAGCCATAACCACCCTAACCAGCTACTCTTCCAAGCCAAGCTTTCTCATTGCCCACTTCACTACCTCTGTAGGGACTCTGTCAAAGGCCTTTTCCAAATCAACAAAAACAAAATACAGATCCCTTCTCCTACCAATATATTTTTCCTGAAGCCGTCAAACAATGAATATGGCATCAGTGGTCCCCATACGTGGCATAAACCCAAACTGCATCTCATCAATATTCACTCTTTCTGTAATCATACCTTCTAAAACTCTCTCCATTACCTTTTCATTATCGGATCTAAAAGCTTTATACCTCTATAATTTCCTCTTTCCAGGGCATCACCCTTCCCTTTATACACATTTACAGTTACACTTTTCAGCCAATCATCTGGAACAACACACTCATATTAATCATATTTAACAGGTCATTGACTAACCTCACCCCAATATCTCCTGAGGCCATCAGCATTTCATCAGTCAACCCAGACACACCTACTGCCTTCCCCATCTTCATCCTGCCTATTGCCTCACTCACAGTAGCAGCATCAATCAAAGGCCAAGGGCCAAACACTGGATCTGCTGGCTCCAAACCTTCCCTGTCCCAGTCAAACTCCTCATTCAACAACCAGCTATAATGCTCTCTCCATGCATCTTTAATATCCTCACTGTTCACCACTACCCTTCCTTCATCATTCTTCACACACTGCGCACCTATAATATCCCGATTATCCCTCTTCATCTGATTTGCCACCTTAAATATCATGTTTTTCCTTTCCCCATGATTTAGGTTATCAATTAAAAGTCTCTGTGACTCGGAGCTCGCCCTGTATACCTCTCTTCTAGCCCTACCCTTGGCAGCCAAGTATTCCTCCTTGCTACCACCCTTCTTCCATTCCCGGAAAAGCCTTCTTTTCTCCTTAACTGCAACTTCTACACCCTCCTCCCACCACCAAGTTACTTTATGTCTTGGTGGTCCTCTTGTCCAACCGCATGTTACATCAGTGACTCAAGAGATTGTTCTTGAGGGCTCTGTACTGTTCATTAACGCCTCTGTCTACAGCTCCCTGTTCAGCCACCACTCTCCTCATCACACTATAGAAGGCATCCCTTACTACTTGGTTTTTAAGTGAACAGTGGAAAATAGTTTTATAAGTTACTTCAAGTGACAGTGCATAACACAGTGTAAATAAAATAGAAATGTAAATAATGTAAATAAAATAGAGAATGTAAATAGAAATGTAAATGAGTAGTAATATAAGAATACGAGTATATATACTAGGAGTAATGAAAGTGAAAGATTCACTCTAGCATGTATTAATACTATGAGTTACGAAAGTGAAAGTGACAGATTCACTGTCAACGCTAGTATACAGGACGAGAAAGTGAATGCTACGTATTTTACTGAAAGAGAAATTGAATGCCTACAGTGACAATAAACTACTATTACTGAAGGAAACTTATGGATAAAGACTATAGATATACAGTATATGAGTGTTATATAGTAATAGAAATATAAAGTGTGAGTGTTTTTATGAATAATAAATGACAGAACACCAGCGGCGAATGATCGCAAGTGGGAAGGTCATACGCGCTCGTAATATTCATTTTTTTTTTTTTTTTTTTTTTTTTTTTTTTTTTTTTGAGTATGGATTCCAAACTATTTGAGAATCACAGAATAGTGTTTCTAGTGATAATATCAGGCTGTGGTAATCATATTACTGGTTGTCGGGAAGTGTAAAGTGGAGACTTCGTTACCCAACTTCAGAGGTCTCCACAAGTCCTACGGTACTCGACGAAGGCTCAACAAACACCCCAGGAGAAAGCTGAAGGTATGTGCCATATGCTTATTTAATTTTAATATTCTAGGACTAATAACTGATTTTTGGCAAATATTTTTAGAGAATCTGTCGGAGCTCGAATATGCCCGCGAGACACGCAAGTCAAGCAAAAACAACCCCGCGGTTTAGGGATTAAAGAGGGGCAGCAGATATCCGCGGATTTTTAACATTGGCGGGTGACTCTGTTACCTAACCCCTGCGAATGTTAAAGGATGACTATATATGAGGCGTCTAGAAGCAAAGGGGCATCGGCGCCAAAATGTACTTTTGAGTTATGACGCTTTAAAGTTATGTTTATGGCAACGTCATAACCAGAAGGCAATAAACAAACCTTTTATACATCAAAATGATCATCAGCGCCTATGCTCTACATGTAAAGCCAAAAAAAAAAAAACAATAATAACCGTAACCACAAAATAGGCAGTAAACCAAACCCCCAATTTATAAGTGGGCATAATAACATATTGTAGGGATTTAAAAACATAGCAGAAAAACATCAACGAATCTATTAATGTACAAAACTTTATTAACTGAAGATTCCAGTTCACTTAATATAAATAAACGAATAATTATTACTGTAATTTCATGTTTTTGACAACTAAAACTGAAATCAATGCAGTTATTATTTTTCCTCTACCATAATAGATTGAAATAATAACACTAAAGAAAAAAAAGTAGTGTAGTGCTTAAGTAAATTGAGAAGGGGTAGTGGGGGGTTAAATGGTGGGGTCGTCATCTAGGAGATCGACATCCAACTCTGCCTCCTCGATGCCACGCCCCCTCCCGCTGTCTCCCCTCACCACTCTCTTTTCCTCCTTCTTTCTACCTTTTTCCACTTCTCCACACACTTCTGACACTTATGAGAGGTTATAGGCACCACCTCCTCACTGTAACTAAGTGATGAACTCATCTTGTCACCCCCCCTTCAACCCCAATAACAACAGCTCATCTCGTCACCAATAATCCACGATAATGGGGTAAAAATCCAATACGTAATAATTATACACCTCAGTGAACACGGGAGGGAAGCCTCAACGGCACACCGGACGGGCCACACGCTTGCTGATTGGCTGCTCTGGGGGAGTGGCAGAGAGTGAGAATGCTGATTGGTTTGGGCTGTGTGGCTTAGATGCCTGCCTGCTCTAATTTGTTCGCCCGGCAGCATGGACAAACCCACGTGACTTTGAGCCCTCTACCACTGTCCAGAAGGCCGAATCTTGTATGGCAATCAGTGCTGTCACTGAGAAGAGGGTTAAGCCTGTTGTCTCCATTACCTAACTCAAAATCAGTATACTGGTGGGGATGCCCCTTTGGTTCTAGACGCCTCATATATATATATATATATATATATATATATATATATATATATATATATATATATATATCAATCAATCAATCATTTCCTGTGGCACCCTCGGGGATGCATATGGCCTCGATGAACTCACACCACCACATCCTATCTTGTGCCAACTCCTCAAGATCTCCCCAACACTCATCTCCAGCTTCCCGTCTCATTGTCCTCACCCACGTCTCTTTTGGCCTTCCTCTACCCCTCCTACCAAGTGCCACCCACCCTGGTGTACCTCGTACTATTCCCTGTCTCCTGTACACATGTCCTAGCCACTTCCATTGTGAGAATCTAACATATTCATCGATCGGCTGCACTCCCGTTATTTCTCTAATTCTACTATTTGGTATCCTTTCCCACCACTTAACTCCTAATATTCTTCTAAGTGCTTTATTTTCAAACACCAAGAATTTATTTTCCATAGTCACTGTGCTGTACCAAGACTCGTGTCCATAAATTAAGATACTCCTAACCATTACCTTATAAAGTTTGATTTTTGTATGCACAGAGAAATTGTTATTATTCCAAATATTTTTAAGCATTCCCATTGCCTGATTAGCCTTCTTTAACCTTTCCTTGAATTCAAAGTTCAAAGAACCATCCTTGGCTAAATAAGTACCTAAATATTTAAACCTATCAACTTGCTTTACAACCATACCTCCAATTACACATTCCTGTGCATTTTCCATATTCATATTGATTATTTCAGTTTTTCCACAATTAATAACCAAACCCACCTTGCGACCTTCACTCACCAAACAGTCCAACACTCTCTGCATCTCTTCTGGCCCATCACAAATCAAAACTATATCATCTGCATAATCTAAATCCAAAAGTTTCCTGTTCTCTCCCCAAAGTATACCTGCACTGGTTTCTGTTCCAACGCGTTTCATAATGTAATCAATGACCAATATAAATAGTAAAGGCGATAGAACACCACCTTGAATTACTCCGGACTTGACTTCAAACGAATCACTCAGACAACCATCAACCATCACTTTACAAAATGTGTCCTCATGCATGTTCATAATGACCCTCACAAACTCCTCTGGTATTCCATAATGTCTCATGATCTTCCCCATAGTCTCTCTCGAAACACTGTCAAAAGCCTTTTCAAAATCAACAAAACAAAGACTTAACGGTACTCTCATTTCATTAACTTGCTGCATCAAATGCCTAACTATAAAGATCTGATCATTGCAACCACGTCCCTTTCTAAAACCAGCCTGTTCATCCCTCAGAATACCCTCAACCACCGGCTCCAACCTATTTAACAACACTCTACTGAAAACTTTCAAAGCTATCGGTGACAAAGAGATTCCCCTCCAATTACCACATTCACTCAGGTCTCCCTTCTTCGGAACTTTAACAATTACACCATTCTTCCAAACTGATGGTAGTAACCCCGTCACCCATATCTTATTGAATAGCTTGGTCAAGATCATTATTAATCTATCCCCTTCCACTTTAAACATTTCCGGAAATAAACCATCCTCCCCTGGTGCCTTATTATTCTTTAACTGTTTTACTGCTTTCTCCACTTCTGCAAGCCTCAACTCTCCTGTTTCTATATTTAAATCTTCCTGAGCAGACGGTATATCCTCTTCTGGTGGTATTGGTCTATTAAGAACTGTCTCAAAATGCTCTTTCCATCTATTTTTAATATCTCCATCTTTGGTCAATAAATTTCCTTCCCTGTCTCTAACTGGTATTTCCTTGCGTTTACCTGCATTACCACTCAGTTCTCTAATCGATTCATATGCTATTCTTTGACTCTGTCCATCATTTTTGTTTATTAAGATTTCAGTCTCTGCAACCTTTTCATCCACACATCTTCTTTTATCTCTCCTAGCTAACCTTCTTACTTCTGAATTCAAACTCCAGTACGCAGCTCTTGCTAATTCAATCTCTCGTTCATCAACGCATTGCATCTCACTCCTCAATTTAGCCTCACCTCTCTTTTTTATCATATCCCACGTTTCCTCTGATATCCATTTCTTTCTCCTGAATCTATGTCTCCTTACAATCGTACATTCAACAGTCTCATGCAAAACTTTGTTCACATCCTCCCACATCTCATCTACACTTCTCTCCCCCTCTTCCAACGTTTCAACACCAAAAACCTATTTCTGCATTCTAATCTGAATTCCTCCTTTTCTTCTCCTTCCCTTCTAAGCTTAACAATATCGTATCTACCAACACCAGATTTTTCCTTCTTCTGATTTTTAAGTTTAAACCTTATTTTTGCAATGCTGAGTTGATGGTCACTACCAATATCCGCTCCCCGTTTAACATGAACATCTAGCAGAGAACTTCTATGCCTCCTACTGATAGCAATGTGATCAATCTGATTTTTATATTTTCCACACGGCGACACCCAAGTTGTCTTGTGTATATTGCAATGCTGAAAGAGTGTGCCCCTGATGACTAAGTCATTTGCTAGACAGAAGCTTCCAAACCTCACTCCGTTTTCACTCATCCTACTACCAACTCCCATCTTACCCATACATGCCTCAAATCCCTCATTTGAACAGCCCATTACTGCATTAAAGTCTCCAACGCAGATCAAAACATCATGTCTAGGTACCCTTCCTACTCCTTCTTGCAACTTTTCATAAAATGTGTCTTTCCTTTCGTCGAGTGCATCATTAGTAGGTGCATAACACACAAACAGACTGATGTTGCCATGATTTGATTTAAACCGCGCGTATAACAATCGCTCATCTATAGGATCCCACTCACATAAAGCATTATTTGCCTTACAACCCAGCAACAATCCTACTCCCTGATAATGCATTCCGTCCTGTCGACCAGATATCAATAAACGTATACCATCCTCCAAATCCAACTTATCGACTCCAGTTAATCTAGTTTCTGTCAGAGCACAAATATCAAGTCCATAATTTTGAAAAACCTTCACTAACTCATCGATTTTACCGTCATGATTTAGTGTTCTCACATTCCAGTTACCAATTTTAATTGTATTTTTTGCATTGACAAAAGAATTAGATTGTAATTGAGGCAACCGTGAGATTCTTAGCACCCCCTGCCCATTTAAGGGCTGCACGGGACTGGGGGCCATTATTGTTCTTTCAGAGTCCATCAAGGTTTCTTTGGCTAACTTCCTGAACACCTCGCCATTGTGTTGCAGTCGCAGTAGGCAGCTAACTTGCCTGATTGCCCACACCCGAAAGACCCAACTATGCTGTAGCCAGTCACGTGCCGGCATGCTTCCCAGCCATTTCACTCTCAAGGAGTTCCTCTGCCTGAGAAAGCAACCACCCCCCTGCTCCCGAGGGCTTTTGATCTGTGTAGGTAGAGGGCGATCACTCCCTCACTAGCCATATACAGTGTATATACAGTGTATATATATATATATATATTTATTTATTTATTTATTTATATATCCAGGGGCAGGATCCTACAGCTACCTGGCGCGTCCCCAGGTGGCGGATAGGGGAAGTTCCTTGTAGGTATACGAGGTACTGTCTTAGACGGCACGGACCATGGGACCCCTTATAGATATATAGGGCTCCACCGAATATAACGAATAAGGTGGCACCAAAATTACATCTCACCAGAAACTATGTGGCAGGGAGGTGAGATTATTTGCCACAATCCTCCCAACCAAACATGATTTCTATTGCAAATGAATTGACGGGCATTCCTGTTGGATCATTGTCTACTAAAGGTCCAACCGCACTGCCTCCTGTGCTTACGGGCAGTGTGCCACCGAAAGTGAGTAGGCAGTGTGATGGAAAATTAGACTCTTGGATGTTAAACAAACTGAAATCGATGAAGATCTATGCATACGTTGTTAGAAGCCTTGCAGAAGATTACAAACTTGATAACGTGATGACTGAACTGGAAAACATTAGTTGGGATATTGTAGGTTTGAGTGAGATCCGCAGAAAAGAAGAAAAATTAATTCAGCTCGAAGACAGCAAACACCTGTTTTACTACAGAGGAAAGAAAAATGAAAGAGTTAGTGGTGTAGGATTTCTAATTAACAGAAATCTTGCTGACAACATTGTTAAATTCAGCAGTGTATAGGACAGAGCAGCAGTTGTTGTCATTAGACTATGCAAAAAATATACCATGAAAGTGATACAAGTATATGCACCAACTTGTCAAAGCCTAGATGAAGAAATAGAAACATTCTATGATGACATCTCCCAGATTATGGAAGAAGAAAAGACAACATATACTATACAGGTTATCCCTTAATTCACGCGAACTTTTTTCACACGATTTCGGTTATCCACGAATTTTTCGTACAATAATTAAAACAAAATTATAGTATTCAAATAAGTAATTTCAGTATATAAGAGAAATAAATAAAATATAAAAAATGCATACCTGCTGCCCGTGTGCACACATATATGTATGTGTGTGTGTGTGTGTGTGTGTGTGGGAGCCTGGGAGGTTGGTCTACCACACACCACACAGTCAGTTTGAATCCGTCGGTCGAACCATGCATGACCTGCAAATTGTTATTTGTGGCTTATTTTTCTGCCTTCCAGTAATTGCTTGCTTGCCTTGTCAGTCAACATGGGGCATAAGCGTAGTGCTAGTGATGCATGTGGTAACACACCAAAACTGACTTGTAAAGTGATGTTGCTGACAGAGAAAGTTAAAGTGTTGGACAGACTTCAGGGAGGAATGTCGGCAACAATTCTCCGTCAGGACGATTCCCCGTCATTTATTTACATACTAGTTTATTCAGCAAGTACAGTACACTAGTTTTTTACTTATATGAGTTATAAAATCCCCCTGAAAATTAGTTATTAAAATATTAATTAATCAATAATAAGTATATTAATAGAATGACGGGGAATTGTCCATGTTTTGACGGTGAATTGACTTGATGGTGAATTGTCTCAGAACCGTATGTTTGGGGTGAGTCAACTGTTCATACAATAAAGAAGGAGAACAGCATACGGGAGACAGTGAGGGCTAGTGCACTAGACAGTGCAGAAGTGTCTCCACCTGCGCCTGTGAACTGTCTTGTAACCGCATGTTTGGGGTGAATGAGTCAACTGTTCATACAATAAAGAAGGCAGAATGTAGCATACGGGAGGCAGTGAGGGCTAGTGCACCAGGCTGCTGAAGTGTCTCCACCTACGCCTGTGCTTGTCAGGTTTCAGTTAAGTTTCTTACATTTTTGTTGTTTTTAATACTTTATGCTAGTTTATAAGGTGTATGTAGTGCATAAACAGTATTATTCAGATGTAATATACGTATAGACATGCGTAATTATGTGCACACAAGGGCAGAACATATACGCGAATTTACCACATACGGGAAGGGTCTGGGAACCTAACCCTCGTGTGAATTAAGGGCTTACCTGTACTCATGGGAGACTTCAATGCAAACGTTGGGAAGTCAAAAAATGGAGAAGCATGTATGGGAAAATTTGGAGTGGGAGAAAGGAATGAGAGAGGTGAAATGCTGGTAAATTTTGCTGAAATGTTTAACATGAGAATAATGAACACATTCTTCCACAAAAGAACAGGGAGAAAGTGGACCTGGAGAAACAAAGAATGAAATCGACTGCATTATAGCAGATAAGAATAACACGATCACAAATGTCACAGTTATCAACAAAGTAAATATAGGTAGTGATCATAGAATGGTGGGTTGCACAGCCAGATTCAGTTTCAGAAATGAAAGAAAGAAGATGATTAAAGATAAAAAAATATGCCCAATAATTGTAAACGAAAATAAAGCAGCCTTTCAGTTGGAAATAAGGAACAGATTTCAGGCTCTAAGTAATGCTGAATGTGACATTGATGGGCTGAATGACAGACTAACAAAAGTGCTAAGAGAATCAGCAGAGGCAGTAGGAAAACCTGATACAACCAAAGCCAAGAAGTATTCAGAAAAGACACTCGAGCTTATGAAAAAACAAAAGGAAATGACAGTAAAGACAAAGAAAGACGAATTAGAACGAGCAGAATTAAATAAGCTTATCAACAAAAGACAAAGAGAAGAAAAAAGAAAGAGAAACATGGATCAGATCAAAGAAACCATCAAAAATGGAAAAAGTCTGAAACAGGTCTGAGGTACAATGGCACTAGGAAAGCAACAAATGACATCACAGAAAGAAAAAAAATGTTAAATCTTTAAATGCAGAGATAAGATGGTGAAGAGAGTTGAAGAATTTTACAAAGAACTGTATGCATCAAAGACAGTAGTACCAATAGCTAACTTTTCAGTTGACACAAGCGAAATACCTGAGGTAACACAAGACGAAGTAAATATTTGTCTTAAAAATATGAAAAGAGGGAAGGCTCCGGGAGAAGATGGAATAGTAACAGATTTACTGTTGGATGCCGGAGTAGAAGTACAAAATAGGCTTGCTCACTTATTTACCCACTGTATAAAACAGAAGAAAATTCCCAAAACATGGTGTAATGCAAGAGTTATTTTACTCTACAAAAAAGGTGACTCAAAAGATCTTAGTAACTATCGACCCATTAGCTTATTATCAGTCATTTACAAACTCTTCACTAAAGTCATTACGAACAGAATTACAACAATTTTGGAGGAAAACCAACCTCGTGAACAGGCAGGATTCCGAAGCGGGTATTCAACCATTGATCATCTTCATACAATGAACCAGCTAATTGAGAAAACTATAGAATATAATAAACCACTGTGCTTAGGTTTTGTTGATTATGATAAGGCTTTCGACTCAGTGGAGCACATAGCAATTATAAATTCATTGCGAGAACAAGGAGTGAATGAGAACATTGTAAACCTGCTCGAAAACATGTATAAAGAGGGAACTGCTACAGTTAAATTACATAAGGACTCAGAAAAAATTAAGATTGAAAAGGGCGTGCGTCAGGGAGATACAATTCCACCAAAATTATTTACAGCATGCCTAGAACATATTTTCAGAAAGCTAGACTGGGAAAACAAAGGAGTGAACATTGATGGAGAAAAGCTAAACCATCTAAGATTTGCAGATGACATTGTCCTAATCTCAGAAACAGTGGAGGCATTGCAAGAAATGTTAAATGACCTGAACAGAGAAAGTCTGAAAGTAGGACTGAAGATGAACCGAAGTAAAACTAAAGTAATGTTTAATCCACAAACACCAAAGAGCGTCATCAGAATAAGTGATGAAATTCTTGAAGAAGTTGAGGAGTACAACTACTTGGAACAGATACTAAAATTAACAGAAGATCACGATAACGAAATAAAAAGACGCATTACAATTGGATGGAAAGCTTTTGGTAAACATAGAGACATTATGAAAAGTAGCTTGCCAGTTTGTATGAAATGAAAAGTATATAACGAATGTATAATTCCAGCTATGATGTATGGTTGTGAGACCTGGAAACTAACAAAATCAATGGAAAATAAATTAATCCGTTCTCAGAGAGCAATGGAAAGGTCAATGTTGGGAATATCTTTAAGAGACAGGAAAAGATCAACTTGGGTGAGAGAGCAGACTAAAGTCAAAGATATTATAGAAGTTATAAAAGAACAGAAATGGAGGTGGGCAGGCCATATAGCAGGAATAAGGGACAAACAATGGAGCAAGAGGCTGACTGACTGGACACCAAGAGAGTGTAAGTGTAGCAGAAAAAAGCCAGGCAGGAGATGGAGAGATGAGATAGAGAAATTTGCGGGGAAAACGTGGCAAAGATTGGCTCAGTCAAGGAATTCGTGGAAAAGGTTGGGGGAGGCCTTTGTTCAGTAGTGGACTAGTCATGGCTGATGATGATGATGATGATGATGATATATATATATATATATATATATACACACACACACACACACACACACAGTAGGATCTCACCAATAACAACTTCGACAGTAACGTTTTCAGCAATAATGGTAAGTTAGAATAGATACCCAGTTTCTATAATAACGTTTAGATTCACCTGAATAACCGTTATTTCACGAATGCCAAGTTGTTATGCTACAAATATGTCCATAACAAGATGAGGAATGAAATAGACAAACAAGAAGAGATGAAGGAAATTGCTGAAAATGTGAGCAGTAGCGAGGAGGATATGGAGGATCCTCCCCTCACAACCACCCCTGACTCGCCAGCCTCCGTCCCCTCCACCTCCATTGTCCCACCTGACTCACCAGCTGCCTCTCCCTCCACCTCCACAGCCCCACCTGGCATACCTGCAACCCCGACCATAGTTACTGTTGCTGTATTCTGGATGAAATACAGTATAACATTCGACAGGCTGTAAATTTCTTCATCAAAGCCTGGAATAATACGACATTGGCAACCATTAAACAATCGTGGTCAGCATTCCTGTCACAACTCAAGTCTGCTGAGATGGAGAGAGAGCAGCCATCAGAATAAATGACTAATGATTGGACTTGTAAATCAGATTTCAAGAAAATACCAGAAACAGTATCATGAATGAGTGAATGTCCGCCATCAGTCACTCATCACCTGCATTCTTTCACAACACCTGCCAGCCGAGGAAAAACAACAGGGGTTGAGTAGATGATGACATTGATGACATTGGGGACGTTCATGAAGATTTTGACTTTGTGAAGTTTAATGAAGTGTTGATGGAAGTAGGTGACCCTGGCATGAGAGGCAGGAGTTGGGACAAGGCCAGTCAGGGGTCAGGGGGTACGCCGCAGTAGCCTCCATGCACAAGCCTCGAAACAGTCATCACACCAAACACCTTATTAACTCATTTAAGGTGAGTTTTGTATTACTTATGACAATTTAACAACTAATCTTATTATTTCATCTAAAAAAAGTAGTGATAGGAGGGCTCCAAATGAGAAAAATGGGTAAAAGACATGGGGTGGCAGCACCAATTAACTCGTTATACTGTACACTCAATCCTCGTAAATCGTGGCAATTTTGGTCTGGATCACTGCCGCAATTTACAAATTCCACGGTTTATAAATAATAATTCTTATGTGAAAAATGAATTTGGGTCTGGACTTTGGCCAACCACCCCCCACAGCACCCTACCTATACCTATCTAGGCACCATCAAACACAAACATACAAATTTAGGAATATTCAGTGCATGTATTTAATAGAAATAAGCAATGTTAAGGGATCTCACCTTAATCCTATGACGATGTTGCTTAAGTGACTGGAGTGGGGTGGTGTTGGGAAGAACTTAGATCCTCTCAGCATGAGGTGGGGGTGCTCCCTCATGCTGTTCTTCCTTCTCCAGCTCCTCTGCCTCCCTCAGGAAGCCCTCAAAGTCTGCCTCAGGAATGACAGATGTTACGTCATCCACGTCTTCAGTGTGTGAAGGGCCAGGCTGTGGTTCAGGCTCAGCTTCTGCCCTTACCCGGGCAAAATAGTGGGTGACGAGTTCCTGATGTTTCTCAACTCTACGGCATTAGTATGCACACTTGCCATCAGGGACGGGTGGTGATTGATTGTTGGGTTGCGATTTTCAAATTGAATGCCGCGGTTTACGATTCTCCTCGGAAAAGGCCCACTTCGGTGCCTAGATCCGCGATTTTTGTGACTTAAACAGTGATTTAAGGGTGCCAGCAGTCTGACAGCCACTTAGCCGTGATTTACAAATCCGTGATTTATAAACACGCTATTTTCGAGGATTGAGTGTACATGCATTTTAATGTCACTCAGATAATGTTTTTGCTAATAACGGCGTTTTTTTCTGGAACCAATTAGACGTTATTGGTGAGATCCTAGTGTGTATATATATATACCTGTATATATATATACACCGTAAAACCTCACTATAACAGACTACTGTAATTTGGGGCCCAAGCCATTCCAAAAATAGTGAAATTTGAATAAAAGCAACATCCTGACTACCCCCTGCTAACCCAGATTTTTTCAGATGTATCAGACATTAGTCCAGATTGCACCAACAGTTTTTATACTGTTTTCACTAGTGTTGCAGTAATGATCTGTATTATACATTCACAGCAATAATCAAGTGGTATAATATATACAGGTATTCCTCGATATATGGTATCCCAAGATGTGTTTCACCGGCTTAACAGTGGGGTAGAAATACCACAATATCATGGCCAAACCCTGGTTTAACGATTTTGTTTTGTTTTTTTACCAATTTGGATGATATTTTGACTAAAATTGTGTGTTTAGGTTGATTTATAAACTGTTTTTTTACTTAGATTAATGTGTTCTAGTCATAGGTGGAGTGAACATTATCATTTTGGGGTAAAGTTTACTAAGTTTGAGTTTTTCTAGACTTGTATTTGGCAATTTTCAGATTTTATTTATTGGTTTTAGTGAGTTATTTACAGATACTAGGCCTAGGTTAGCTTCCTTTACAGCTGTTAGATCATTTAGATTGGCTTTAAACTTGTTTTTGGGCTCATTTGGGTGGGTTTTGGACTTGCTGGGGGGGGGGGAACCCTAGACTGAAAAACACATTACTGTACATGTTAAATCTACCCCGATATACAATACCCCGCCTAAGGATGGTTTCTACTTAACCAATTACATCATTCAACCAGGGTATTATTGTATAAAAATACTGCACTGTACACTGATAACCATGTCTTTTATTTACCTTATTGTGGTGAATGTAGCAGAAGTGGTCAGGCAGTCTGGACTGCTTCTGGCTTTATCGAACTCTTTCCGATGAACTGTATAAGAATTTAGTTCGGTTGCTCCTCAATTCCAGGGAAAGCGAATTTTGGTCTATTTAAGTCTGTTATATCAAAGTTTTACTGTTTATATTTGTAAAGGTACTGCTCCCTCTTTCATATATTTTTTTTTCCAAGAAATATGTCAAACAGTGAATATGGGATGTGTGTTCCCTTTGCCTAGCGTAAACCCAAACTACATCTCATCAGTATTCACTCTTTACCTTACCATATGTATGAATGGATTTTGCTTGTGAGGTTGTGACTGATTTTATTATCTGTTTCACTAAATAAAGACTTTACTGATAGATGTCTGATTTATATGATTTTTATTTATCTGAAACTTACTGAACCCCCCCATCTTTTTTGGGGGGGGGAGGGGGGATGATGATGAACTTGATGTGTGACAGTGATGATGGTGATGTGTGGCAATGCTGCTGCTGTTGTTGCTGATATTAATGATGTGTGGCAATGATGATGATGATGATTATATTTTACAGGTGTTTTGGGAGGTCAGGTGGTGGAAGGTGTGCATGATGTGTGTGCCAGTTTCCAGCACGCCATCACAGCACACCTGCTCAGGCAGACTCATAAGGCTATGATCTATATTGCCACCAGACAACTCCTGCCTTCACATGCACACACACTGGTATTTATTTGTTTATATCTTTTATGAGCTGGCAGAATGGCAAGACAAAGGAGTAGTTAGTAAAGGATGTATACAAGGAAGGGTATAGGTATTTAATGACTGCTAAATGAGCCGTGGAAGG
The DNA here is from genome assembly GCF_032717465.1 of Coenobita brevimanus. NCBI lineage: Eukaryota > Metazoa > Arthropoda > Malacostraca > Decapoda > Coenobitidae > Coenobita > Coenobita brevimanus. The sequence goes on from NC_137015.1 coordinate 33,816,937, forward strand.
AAAGGGATGATCCCATCAACAGCCTGAGTTGTGACAGGGCAGAACATAGCCAGCAAGTACTTCTGTTGAAACCAATTGATGGCACTGAGAATGATAAGGCTATGGTCCGTCTATTTTATGGAGAGCATTTGGGCGTTGTCCCTCTTGGAGAGTCCCCGTCCCACAGTGTTGCCATACTTTGTACTGGCCAACTTAATCGGATTAGAATAAAGGCGCTAATGACAACTCTTCCTCCCAGCACACCACTCTCCTGTCTCTCTCTCTCTCTCTCTTTCTGCATATAGAAATTACATTTTCTATAGATTTATTTCTATAAAAAGTCTATACACTTTTATGACTTTTTAGAATTTGAGGACAAGCCTCAAGACTGACTGTCTGTCTGGCATGTTGCACTGTTATTCATTCCCTTTCTCCATGACCTTTCCCCCTACTCTCTGTTTCTGTCTGTCTGTCTGTCTGTCTCTGTCTCTAACATTATTTTTTATTATGATTGTGATTTTCTCCTTAAAGTGTGATGTTTATTTGTGGTTTATAACAGCTTTTTAGGGATCAATTTTAGGTCCTCTGTTTGCCTTCTTCCCTCAAAAAAATACTTATTTACGTTGTAAATAAGTTCTTTTTCTCTACTGTGGAGCACAGGAGAGCGAGTAGCAGGAGTAAGAGCATCCATCTCAGGAGGCGGCCAGAGTGGAAATGACCTGGATTAACACGGTCACTCTACCCTTACAAGCGTGGCAACGTTGGAAAGCAACGTTGCCAAGTGATGTGGTATTTATAAAAAGTAATTATTATTAAAAGAAAAAAAAGAGGCATTTATAACACTATATAGCCTTATTAAAGAATTAAATATATATATACTGTAAATAAACTTCATTTAGAAGTGGTAAATAGCTGACATGAGACAGAGAGATGTACACGTTTGGCAGAGAGGCGTCTTAGGAAATTCCCAAGAGGGACAATGCCCAAACGCTCTTCATAAAATAAATGGACCATAGGTTGTCTGTAGCTACTGGAGATGTGGAGAGGACACTGAAGCCTATTCTAGTTAACCCCTAAAGACCACAATTCGGGGTTGATTTCTTAACTTTACCAAGGTAAAAATTTTTCTTACAGATTTGAAGAACTTGAATTTACACATCTGAAAATGCCAATCTCGGTCCCCTAGGCCTAATGGTTACTGGAAAACTGCTCATCAAAGATTATAGAAACCCCCACCCCTGCTGTTAGAGAGAAAACAGGAAAAAATTTACGGAAACCTAATTTTTGGTAGAGAATCTTACCAGAATCAATGAAATCATTGTAAAATACATTTCTGTTGATGAAACTAGGTGTAGAGTCAGCATGAGAGTTAAAACAACAACAACAACAACATCCACCCACGTAGTGTAGTGATACTCTGTTTTTTAGGGTAGCTCTATATTGAGTGGCAAGCCAAATGATTTGCTGTAAACCAGGAAAGCACTTACAGTGCTGGGTGGTAACCTTATAACCAACCAACATGTGTTCCCTACGTGACGACAAGTGGGTTGGCGGAGGATTAGTGCCCCTCCCCAGAAAACAACCAACTAAAAATACGAACAGGAAACCTCGGACTAGGACTGACCAAAAGATGACGACTAAGGACCGAACTAAGGACTTGGTACGGATAGCTACATGGAATGTTAGGGGTGCAAATGATGAGGTGACAAAAAGAGTGATTGTCCAGGTGCTTGAGGGTTCAAAAGGGGATGTATGTGGGTTAAATGAAACTAAATGGGGAGGTGAGAGTGTGAGAGAATGGGAGTATGGATGGAGTATAAGTGTGGGAGTAGGTGAGAATGAGAGGGCAAAAGAAGGAGTGTGTATTGTTGTGAGTAATGGATGGAAGGATAATATAAGAGAGCATGAATCAGTTGGCTCAAGAATTGTGTGGGTAAGATTGAAAGTTGGACTACAAATATGGTTGATTGTGTGCATGTGTACACCAATGCAAGATCATGCAAGCAGAGTGAGAGAAGAGTTCTGGACAAATGTTGAAGCGTGCATGGAAAAGTTTGAAAGGAAAGAGAGATTGTTTTTGATTGGAGATACAAATGGAAAAGTAGGGAATGCAAAGGTGGATGGAGTAGTTGGTGAGTGGGGTGTGCCTGCAGAGATGGATGAGAGTGGCATGCTATAGTGGACATTTGTGCTGGGAGGGGGTTAGTGATAGCTAATACCGTCTTCAGGCACAAAATGATCCACAGCTATACGTGGCGAATGATGAGAAGGGTGGATGGTGAACTGAATGAACGGAGGCAGTGATTGATTATGTGTGTGTGGATGAAAGAATGAGAATGGGTGTAATGGATGCAAGAGTATGTAGAAGTCAGGGGAGTGGACTTTCGGACTACCACTTAGTGGTGGTCAGAATTAAAGTTCAAATAAAATGGAGAAAGAGAAGAAGGGATAGACAGGAGGAAGTAGTACATACAAGGAAAGTGGAAAAGTTACAAGAGGATGGAAAAAAGGCAGAGTATAAGAGGGAAGTGGAGGAGTGATTGGATAAATGCAGATGGGGCATGTGGAAAGTGTGTGCAAGATATTCACAGAAGAAATCAGTGCAGCATGTGAGGTGGTGTGTGGGGTGAAGAGAAGACGAAATGGCGTGCAGGGAACATCATGGTGGAATAAAGAGGTGAGAGAGACTGTGGCACAAAAGAAAGCATATAATGAGTGGATGAAAAGCAGGAGAGTGGAAGAAGTTGAGAGATGGAAGAGAGAGTTATATGTAGAGAGGAAAAGAGAGATGAAAAGATTAGTAAGAGAGTGGATGAGGAATCTGGAAGGAACTTGAGTGTAAAGTGGAGGGAATGTAAGAAAGTGTTCCAGAAAGAGATACAGAAAGTTAGACAGGGTGCCAGAGAAGTTAGCTGGGGAGTGAAAGATAGAAATGGTATCGGTAGATTACTAGTGGAGAAGGGAGAAAAAATGAGCAGATGGAGAGAACACTAACAAATTGTTGAACATAGAGAATGAAAGTAATGCAAGTGAAAGTGGCTAGGGAATGGCTGGGAGAAAGAGGGATGTGAGAAGAGAGGAAGAAATCAGTAGGATGGAAGTTGTGGAAGCAATGAAGAAAGTCAAAATGGGGAAGGTCTCAGGAACTGATGGAGTATGTGATGAAATGCTGAAGCATGGGGGGGAGATAGTAGTAGAATGGATGTGGAAGATGTGTAGATTGGCCTGGGAGGAAGGTAGAGGCCCGGTGGATTAGAAGTCACGTATAATTATTCCCCTGTACAAAGGAAAAGGGGGGGGGGGGGAATAAAGTGTGTGGTAATCATGGGGCATTTGTCTTCTTAGTGTAATAGGAAAATTACATAGTAGGATACTTATTGAAAGAGTTAAGGAAATAACGGAGGAATTAGTTGGAGAAGAACAGGGAGGTTTTAAGAAGGGAAGAGGTTGTGTGGATCAGATATTCATTCTTAGATCTTTAGTGGAAAAGTTTCAATGGAAGGTAAAGAAGTTGTATGCAGCCTTCATGGATTTGGAGGAAGCATATAACAGGGTAGATAGACAAGGATTGTGGAAAGTATTAAGAATACAGTGAAAGCTCGATTATCCAGGCTCGGATTATCCAGTTTTCGGAATATTCGGGCCATGCCTGAATGATTTAGTGGTACAATACGTCATAAAATTATCCATTCGATGGCTCCAGTTTAAACAGAAAGCACCACGGCTGCTAGCGAGCAAGCTACGAGTAAACGAGCGTGAGTCTACCCCCCACCCTCACCACCCATTCATGACCTGCCTTGCCTGACTCGGTCACTCACGTGTGCGACATTCAAGATGGCAAGTTCACCTGTTACCCCTGCTGCTCTACCACTGTGGCTGTGGTTTATTTTTATATTTGTAATGTTGGCGATGCCCTTCATCATTATATGCATGGCTTCACCACCAACAAAGAGGAAAAGAACTGTCCTGACACTGCAACAGAAGCTGGAAATTAGGCTGGAGTATCAAGTGCTGCTCAGAGTTTTACAGAATAGGCAAGCAAACTGTTTCTGACATTCGAAACTCTAAGGCTAAACTCATGGAATTCTCTGGTAAAATAGTCATTGACTGTAAAGTTAGTGGGTCTTCGGCTGCCGGAAAAACCATGATAATTGCAGTGGATGATCGTCTGGAAGAAGCAGCGTATAAGTGGTTTGTTCAGTAACAGAATGTCAGCGTTATGGTACAGGGTGCTGAGATTAAGTCTGCTGCAGAGAAGCTAGCCAACCATATCGGCATTCAGGGTTTCAAGGCATCTGATGGTTGGCTTTCTCAATTCAAGGCAAGGCATTCAATGGTAAACCGACATGTGTTTGGCGAGTTTCTGAATGCAGATTGGCCTGGGAGGAATGTAGAGTCCCGGAGGATTGGAAGTCAGGTGTAATTGTTCCCCTGTACAAAGGAAAAGGGGAAAAAGAAGTGTGTGGTAACCATAGGGGCATTTTCTTTAGTGTAATAGGAAAAGTATATGATAGGATACTTATTGACAGAGTTAGGGAAATAACAGAGTAATTAGTTGGAGAAGAACAGGGAGGTTTTAGGAAGGGAAGAGGTTGTGTAGATCAGATATTCATTCATAGATCCTTAGGGGAAAAGCTTTTAGAGAAAGGAATGGAGTTGTTTGCAGCCTTCATGGATTTGGAGAAAGCATATGACAGGGTGGACAGACAAGGATTGTGGAAAGTGTTAAGAATGTATGGAGTAGATGGGAAGTTGTTGAATACCATGAAGAGTATGTATGAGGGTGTTAAGGCTGCAGTGCATGTGGATGGTGAACTGAGTAAATTTTTCTATTTGAAGGTTGGATTGAAACAAGGATGTGTCATGTCTCCATGGTTATTCAGTCTGTATATGGATGGGGTTATAAAAGTGATACAAGGTAGGGCAGCGGATGTTGGAGTGGCCCTAGTGAGAGAGGGCAGTGTTTGGAAACTCCCTGTACTGTTGTTTGCAGATGATGCTGTATTCATAAGTGAAGACGAAGGGGAGCTGCAAGGCTTGGTGGATGAGTTTGGGAGTGTGTGTAAGAAACGGAATCTAAAGGTGAATGTAGGGAAGAGTAAAGTTATGGTCTTCAAGAGAAGTGAAGTTAGTGAATGTAGAGTGAGATTGGATGAGGAGGAAATGAAGAATGTGAGTGCATTTAAGTACTTGGGTAGTGTGATGAGTAAGGATGGAATATATTAACAGACACACAAAAAGAGCTCAGTAAGCCATCACTGTGGTCATGAAACTTGATCTGTAACTGAGATTTGATAATGCTAAAAAAAAATTCAGTGTTATATTTGAAATTCAAGACTTTACAACTTCCACAATGAATACCATAAAAAAGAAATGAACAAGTGAACAAAAACATTATGCATACCTCATCCTGTCAGAATGCAAGACTCATTAGATATTACTGGGAGATGCAATTTTCATTACTTACTATCATGTGTGTAAAATGATACAGAAAAATTGCATAAAGACAACAGTATAAAAGTAAGTGTAATTTTACATAAACAGTTGGCTGCAGCATCGTAGTTTAGCATCTGCCAGGTGGCAACAACGCAAAATTTCCACTGTGACGACTTCAAAACCATTGCCTGGTCAATGCTACTACTCAAAACCTTACAGCTCTCAGTGTGACTTCCAACACCTTGAAATTACTGTATATCAGATATTACATTGAGTGTTTTATGATAGAAGTTCCTTGTCATGAAGCTGAGCATTTTGTTTGCCTTGTTACTGGCTGCTATACACTGTTTTGATTTTTGAAATCATTACATATAATAACTCCTAAATCTTTCTCGTCCTTTACTTTCACCTGTGGGGTATCGAACAAGCAGTACAGTGAGCACCCGCATAACGCAGGATCCTGCAGCGCGAAACTCACGCATAGTTGTTTCCCAGACATTTGACTAAGGGTGAGGTACAATTAGGGATAATATCCAATAAAATAAGCACTGCTAGACAGTTGACATGGGGGAGGCGGTGGCTGAATCGGTAGAGAGGCGGCCTGCAGTCCTGATGGACCGAGGTTCGAATCCTGGCTGGGGCAGGGAACAGTTTAAGGATTTGAATTTCATAAAAGCAGACTTTCCTGATCTACCAGAAGACCCGCCGACATGTCATAAAAGTACCCCCGCTAATACCAATACACCAGTCCTGTATGAGACAGCCCTAGCATGTATTCAATATGGACGGTGGGTGTTAGCGCCGAAGTGGTGACATGTGGAGAGGTGTATGGTATGTAGGAGGACTACTGGGCCTTGAGAGCAGGCTGTGAAGCCTATGCTCAGAGTCGGACACATAAAAAAAAAAAAAAAAAAAAAAAAAAAAAAAAAAAATGATGGATGGATGGACAGCAGAGGCTTGAAAAAGTCTTTAACATACAAATTTTTTTCAAGATTTGTGATATTTTTTCAGTCTTCCAGGGTATCATCTAAACAGTTGTTAACAACATAATGAAGCCATTTGTGGTTGCAGGTAGTATCAGGAGGTGTAGCATGTAATCAGTACATCCGTTCAGCACTACAGCGTCTCTGTGACTCTACTGGCTACCAATTGGTCTGCCCCCCTCCACGACTTTGTTGTGACAATGGTATCATGATTGCCTGGAACGGAATGGAGCGTTGGCTGGCTGGGAAAGGTGTACTGTATGACAGGAAGGAGATTGAAGCTGTTAGATATCGCCCCAAGTAAGCCTTTTTTTTTTTTCTTCCTTTTTTTTTTTTTTTCTTTTTTTTTTTTTAATACAGTTCAGTATACTATACACCCATACATAAAGATGTTATAAATATAGTACTGTACCATACTGTATACAATATTTACCAGGTAACCCCTACAGTATTTTTTTTTTTTTTTTTAATCCAGATGATTTAACATGTATCTAGTAGAGACTGTCCAGTTATGATTTCTCATAGGAATAGATTGACTGGAAACACCAACTTTGACATTCAAAAAACTGACTAGGTCCCTCTTGAACCAGTTAAGGATTGGTCTTTGAAATACAGTAATCCCTTTAAGACCTGGACACCCCATGTCCCGTACATTTTAGGTTTGGGTCCATTAGTCCAAGTCTTTGATTATTCCCGGACATCTGGGACACCGGGGGGGGGGGGGGGACGATATGTGTTCATCCCTACTCTAAATTTGCCACGCGGGGACGAATGGCTGTGTTTTGGTGCATAGTTCCAGCGACGTCCGCTAAAGCGACCCTGCATCCTCCCCACATCCTGCGTACCTACCATCGTAACTGCACGCTCGTCACCATGGCTGCCCACGTGCTCGATTTTGTGGTGGTGCCCTACCTGCTGCAGGCCTTGCTGCCACTAGACCACATAGGAGTTTGCAGCGTTGTACAGTGTTAAGAAATTAGAAATCAGAATGCAGAGGATTAAGTGCAGAGTACAACACTAGCGTGTTGCAGCTGGTGTGTCGCAAGTAAGAACAATGTGCAGTGTTAAACAGTTACAATTCACAGTGCAAATGATTAAGTGGAGCACAACACTGGATTACTGTACGTGCTTCAAGGGCACCTTCACCACTGTCAGAGCCATAGAGGAGGTGGGTTAATCTTCGCGACAGCCACGGACATGTCGTAAGTACCCTGTACACTGCTAAATATTTTCCTTACTCACCTCGTATTTCTCATTCTCTGGTTCCTTTTCATTTTATAGTTTCTGTCCCTTATTTGTGTGACTATGGTCATTAATAGGTGCTGTGCATGACCAGTAGGAGTTATTTAGGTGGCTTCCAAAGTTAGGTTGGGTTGGGGTCTATAAGTACCTGTCCAGGGGCATTTTTCCCAAGTCCCAGACAAGACCAAGTTCTGGACGTTGCTAGGGCTCTATTACATCAGTCTTGGAGGGATTACTGTATTCATTCCATTCATAATAAGATAGACTATATTAATGAAGCTCTAAATCAGCATGAGCATGACATTTTGTGCTTGACTGAAACCTGGTTGTATGTGTCTGATATTAATGTTATTTGTAGTGCTTTGCCTTAGACACATTCTAGTATAAGTACAGTATTCCCAGACCTGCCACTGACTATCTGTGAGGTGTAGCATTCATCTACTAGGCAGCACTCGCAAATGTTTATTTCATAGACTTTGACCTAACTTCAGCTTCATTTGAATTTATGGAAGTATTGATAAATTCTGTCATTCTTTTCCTTCATTCTTTCCACCTCCTCTTGTATGTGGGTGACTCTACTCTGAGTGACAAGCCAAATGGTTTCCTTTACACCAGGAAACCATTTACTCTGCTGGGTGGTAACCATATAACCAAATTATGTCACTTGGGTAATTAGGGCACTCCAGTTGGATTAAGCCTGTATAGGTTTATATCCAAGGGATGGTTGGGGCTTTTGCTCATGTAATGCCACTCCGGGGTAAGTGAAGCTGGTCACTCTCATCTTAAATGTCAGGACCAACTTGCCCAGCTTCTGCACTTCTCATGGAGCAACACTGGATTAGATAATGTATTAATGTATGTATGATAAATTTCCATCAGAAAACCTTTAAAATTGCAATTGTTTATCGACCAGGTCATCCAGGCACAGATTGAGGTTTTGTGGAGGAGTTTGGCCAGTGTCTTTAAGTGTTTTCTCTTAAATCTGGAGGACTTCTTGTTTGCGGTGGTTTCAGTTACTGGTTGACAGTCCGTAGTCACAACCTTTTTTCTGTAGAATTCCTTGTGTTGATCAACCAGAATAATTTTTTCAATCATGTGAGTGATCCAACTCATATCTCAGGACATGTCCTTGACTTGATCTTGTCCCCTGTTGGTTGCAGGTTCATATCTGATGTGGAGGTTGACTCACTGGGCTCCCTCATCTCTGACGATGCTGTGATCACTTTTAGTTTTGATATCTCGAAATCTCGCTCGTATAAAATGTTCATCAAGTTCAGAACTAACAGGAACGTTGACCGCCATTTGATGTGTCTTGAAATTGATCAGCGTTTGAGCTTGAGCTTCAGTAAAACCTCGATACAATGGACTTCAGTAGACCGGAATTCGCTTTTATTGGATTCAAGGAGCTACTGGCCTACATTCTTGTATGTTGGAAAATGTCCCATAAAGCCAGAAGAAGTCTGGACTGCCTGACCACTTCAGCTGTGTTCACCACAATAAGGTAAATAAAAGACATGTTTATCTGTGTACAGTACAGCACAGTAAGACCTCAGTACAACGGACTAATTGGGGCTCAAGTTATTCCGAAAAACGCGAAATTCTGATAAAAACAACATCCGGACTTCCCCCTGTTAACCCGGACTTTTTCCGATATATCAGACTTTAGTCTGGATCTCATGAACAGTTTTTAAACTGTTTTGACTAACACTGCAGTACTGTACTGTTATAACTGCACTACATTAATCAAATGGTATAGTATATATAATAATACTGTACTGTACAGTGATAAACATGTCTTTTATTTACCTTATTGTGATGAACATACCTGAAGTGGTCAGGCAGTCTGGACTGCTTCTGGCTTTATCGGACATTTTCCGATATACTGTATAGGAATTTAGTCCGGTAGCTCCTCGAGTCCGCTAAAAGCGAATTCTGGTCTATTGAAGTCCGTTATATTGAGATTTTACTGTATTATATATTATACCATTTGCTTATTGTAGTGAATGTATAATACTGTACAGTACTGCAATGGTAGTCAAAACAGGTCGTTTAAAAACCATTGGTGCTGTCTGAACTAAAGTCTGTTATATCGGAAAAAGTTCAGGTTAGCAGGGGGAAGTCCAGATGTCGCATTTATTGGAATTTCGGATTTTTCAGAGTGGCTTGAGCCCCAATTAGTTTGTTATAGTGAGGTTTTATTGTATATTGATTATTCAGATCTTCTGATGGTTTGGCTAATATATATAACAATGTGCTTAGGTCAGTTTTTTTACCATTATTGTCTTGAGGTAGTAAAAACAATCGTTGCATGTGATAATTCTCCATGGTATGGTCCATCAGTAAATTCTTTGTGCAGACAGTGTAGAAAGGCAGAATGTGAGTGGCACTTGCAACGGACGGAATCATCTCGTTTGCGTTATGTTTCAGCAAGAAAAGCAGTTTTTCACGCTGTAAAAGTCCCTAAAGCAAGGTATTATCAAAACAAGGTTAATTCATGTGGTGTTGATAAAAAAACTCTCTTCAGTTGTGAACAGTTTGGTTGGTTGGAGGAATGTAATTGTTAAACCAAATTCTGTATCTGATGCCCAATTAGCTTCTGATATTGCTTCATTTTTTACAACCAAGACATCTCGCATAAAAAATCATGTAGTTTTTGAAGGCTCCAACATGCTTGTATGTGTCGGTCTTGGTCACCTAATGGCTGCTATCCATGGTGCTCGATCTCTGGCAGCCTCCCTGTTCAGTCTCTTAACCCTGAGGTCACACTTAATTACCTCATCCCAGGTCTTTTTTGGTCTTCTCCTTGCAACCCCTAATATTAACGCATCTCACTTTCTGCTCCCAATTATCATCCCCCATCCTCTCCACATGCCCATACCACCTCAATCTACCTATCCTCATCACAACACCAATACTGTCCAGTCCCATCCTACCTTTCAACTCTTCCATCATAAACCTAACCCCCCCAGGCCTTGCACTCAGGGACGCACTGCACATCTATCAAATCATTGTCATTCCTGTACATTTGAGCCTGCAGATATCCTCTTCCTGTACTGCTCAGGTCTCACTACCATACAACGTTAAACTCCTAACACATGATGCATACAAAGATCCCTTAGCATGTAGAGAGAGCCCTCTCAATGTCAGGAGAGGCAACGGCTTCCTGAACTTCTTCCAGCCACTCCTCACCCTAACCACAGAGCTAGCTCCGGCCCCACCTCCAGCACATAACATGTCTCCCAAATAACAAAACCCATCCACACACTCAAAGGACTCGCCAGCATGTTCAATCCTTTCATGCCTGACAATCTCCACCTGCTCTCCCCAACACACCACACACATAAAATCAGCATTATCTAGCAGTCTACCTCTAATACCACTGCACCTCATATGCATCCACTTATCACAAACACTGCACAAGATGGAATTACTTCCCACGCCCTTATGGCAAATTGCACGTGGCCATTCTCCCTCTTCTTTGACAGTACTGCCACCAACCCTAGATATCATCAGACAACAGTTCTTCTAGTGAAGTGTACTCAGTTGACTTCCAATCATGGCACACAGGGGGTCATTTGCTTTCAACTTTTCATGCTGGATGTAAATAAATTCAAGTGTTACATACCATTTTGACCACTTGATCTGTGTAACACGTCATGACTGCCTGATGTGTACAAGCACACAGCCGACACTTTCTGCAACATAATAAATAGATGTTTCTTAGAAAGCAGTTTTGTGCAGTCTGAGAAACGTGCCTTGATTAGGTCCCTACTCGAGAAACCTGGCCTTGATGTCAAGAGCACGACAAATTATCGTCCCATCTCTAACCTGTCTTTCCCATCGAAGATTGTTGAGCTGGCCATACTTGATCAACTCTTACCACTCCTGGAACAACAGAGTTGTTCCTGTTGTTCAGTCATCATGATCATCATCATCATCATCATCATCATCATCATCATCCAATCCTACGTTGCCCCATGAGGAGCAAAGAAGCTCAGGGCTATTTAGGTTGGTCCTGACATTTAAGATGAGTGTGACCAACCTCAGTCATCCCTGAGTGGCATTATGTGAGCAATAAACCCCAACCACTCCTTGGATATAAACCTTCACCGGCTCAATCGGATTGGAGCACCGTAATTACCCACTAAATCACCAGGCGCCAATATTTGGTTATATGGTTACCACCCAGTGTAGTAAATGGTTTCCTGGTGTACAGGAATCCATTTGGCTTGTCAGTCATTGTAGAGTCACCCACAGGCAGAAGGAAGAGGAAAGAATGAAGAAAAGAAAGACAGAAGAGGGAGTGTAAAGTCACCTGTAGGCAGGACGAGGAAAGAATGAAGGAAAGAAATGTAAGAGAGGATGGAAGGAAAAAAGGATGGAGGAGAGGAAAGGGCAGACACCTGATGGCAGCACTACATCGAGTGAGTGGATGGTGACCACCCCCACCTACCACAGTCAGCATACAGAAAATACCATTCAACTGAATCTGCATTAACAAGGATTCTTAGTGACCTGGTGGCAAACACCTGTAGTGGGATGTCCTCTCTCCTACTTCTGTCGGAACTGCCTGCAGCATTTGACACAGTAGATCATAAACTATATTTGGATGATCTGCGTTTTTATGACGTTCATGACAGTGCTCCTTTGCTCCATAAGTCGTATCTGTCAGACAGATCTCAGAGAGTAGTTGTTGATTGTGCCAGCTCAGATTCTGCTCCCCTCCTGTTCAAAGTCCCTCAAGGATCAGTTTTGGGTCCAATTCTATTACAGTCTATATGAGTAGTTTATCATCTTTACTTAATGCTCACAACATTTCCTATCATTTTTATGCTGATGACACTCAGGTCTGTGTTAAGATGTCAGATATTAACCCCTTAAGTCCTGATCGCATCAGTTGATGCGATTTGAGTTTTATGCCAAAATGCCTAATCGCATCAATTGAACGCAGCCTGTAAAAAACTGCGGAGCACTTGCTCCAACCCAATGATGATGTACAAGGCTTCAGGCCAATGAGAACTCGCCCCTGATGTGGCGTGAGGGGGGATCGGACCAACCCGGGCGGTGGGGGGGGGCACCCCCCTCATGGCCTCCTCCATGCCACCCTCTACTCCACTCCCTCACACCCTCCATGTCCCTCATCACTCTCCCACCCCTCCACGCAACTGCATCTCTCCTCCCACAACAACCTGCGTCCCTTCCCACCCTCTCTTGCCCCTCTTCCCTCCCTGCTAGCCTCGTCCCCTCCCCCCAAACCCCACCCCATCTCTCCCTTCTTGTCCCTCACTACCCTTCCAGCCCCCAACAGGCCCCCGAGTGTCAGGCTTGATGTACGTACCTGTTTCATATTATTTCTACTTCTTCCCAAATTTTTATACCTCACTCTGTTCATTTCTTTCTTCGTACCTACCAGTTTCTGTACGTATGTAGTTGGAGAATGCTGTATGTTGTACTACATACGACGCATCTTATTTTTTATTTATTTATTTTTTCATTCTCCCTACCTGCCCAGATTAACACCTCTGAGTAGCGTCCGTCTGTGTTAGTTTTCGAAAGACTATGAGGCTTTGTAAGGCTACTCCCCGCACCTGTTTCATCTCCCCACACATACAAACACACCTGTTTTCATGGCTGGGGTGATAAATTCCAATGAAATGGAGAGTTTCCACAAGAGAATTTGGTTGTTGCTGAAACTGTAATGATAAGTGAGATGAAATGTAATGATAATTTGATAATTGTAGTGGTGTGATAAATGTGTAACATTATTCAACTTTATTTTGATGTCCATGATAGTTATAAACATTTATATGCATCTGTGTTAGTTTTGGAATGACTATGAGGCCTTGTAGGGCTACTCCCCACACCTACATACACACCTGTTTTTATGGCTGGTATGACAAATCCCATTGAAATGGAGGGTTTCCTCAAGAGAATTTGGTTGTTACCAAAAATTTTCTCCCCAAGTACCACCAAGGCCTTGTAGGCCTACTCCCCACACTAGTTATCTCCCCACACCTACATACACACCTGTTTTCATGGTAGATGTTACAGAACACAATGAAGTGCTTTCTTTTCATGCGAAAAGCTGGTTATTTCCAACCCCCGTACCTCTCCACAGTGTACTTTATCTCCCCACAGTCTATAGTAATCTCCCCACACCTACATTCACCTGTTTTCATGGGTGGTGTGATAAAACACTTTGAAATGACCTGTTTCAATTAGGAAAATAGGTAGGTATCAAAGTTTCCATGTTTTCTATTGTTTTCGAGGGGTAACTATCATAAACGTTTTTTGAACTTTGATGTGCGATTGTGTGGTAACCATTAGGCCTACGAAGGTGCGGATTGTGTTGTCAGGTGTGTAAATTCTTCCTCTTTAGTCAGAACACAGTCAATTTGCCCTTGCTGAAAGTCGCCAAAACACCCCCGAATTGCAGTTGTGGGAAGTACCCTGCCTGAGGCAATTCCGGTCTTAAGGGGTTAATGATACCAAGACAAAACTCTAAACTCTTATGTCTGATATTACGATTTGGGTGGCAAGGAGGAAAGCTGAACTGAGATCATCAACATCAGAGGGGTGGCAACACTGATGATGCCTTGGCTTTGGACATTGGTATGTCACAGTTTCAGCCAACCAGTTCTGTTCGAAATCTGGGTATTTACTTTAATTCAGAGTTAAATTACAAAGAACATATTAATCAAGTTGTTAGAGGGTGTCACTTGCAAATCGGAAATCTGTACTCTGTGAGAAAATTTCTGAATAGACGTTGCCTCTTAACGTTGGTCCACGCAGTGGTCTTGTCTTGTGTCGATTACTGTAATTCACTGTGGATTGGTCTTCCAAATAATACACAAACAAAAGTTCAGTCTGTGTTGAACAGGGCAGCAAGACTTATCTTTGGTCTCCCCCTGAGAACCTCAACTACACCATCCCTAATTGAGCTGCATTGGTTACCAGTAAAGGCTAAAATTGAATTTAAACTGTCTCTTATTTCATTCAAGGTTCTTAAGTTTGGTGAACCAAAGTATCTTCCTGAATTGTTGAAATTCCCATCGGCATGCCCAAATGTGATGTTACGTAGTGAAGATGATTCCTTGCATCTTGAAAAGCCTGGAGCCATTCACCAGCCATCTTCCTCTGATCATTCTTTGTGTATAGAGTCCCTAGATAATAGATTACTGTTGTTCATGAGACAAGTCTCTTCTGTTGGATCTTTTACGAGACAGCTGAAAGCCTTTCTCTTTTCAAAATGCTGTGACCTGAAGAGAGGTACTGTGATGGATGATTATAGGGTTTTTATTGCCACTTTCACATTTTTCACTGATGAAGTTTGTATTGTACTGTTTGTGAGAGATGTCACCATTCTTATTGTTGTAAAAGTAATGTATAAGTGTGTTTAGCACTAAGGAATTCCCTTTGGAGGAACTGGCACTTTTGAGAAACAAAAGACCAGATTAGCAGGGGAGTGAAAGATAAAAATGGTAGATTACTAGTGGAGAAGGGAGAAAAAATGAGCAGATGGAGAGAACACTTTAAGGAATTGTTGAACGTAGAGGATGCAAGTATAAGTGGCTGGGGAATGGCTGGGAGAAGGAGGGAGGTGAGAAGACAGGAAGAAATCAGTAGGATAGAAGTTGTGGAAGCAATGAAGAAAGTTAAATCGGGGAAAGCCCCAGGAATTGATGGAGTGTGTGGTGAAATGCTGAAGCATGGGGGAGAGATAGTAGTAGAATGGATGTGGAAGATGTGCAGATTGGCCTGGGAGGAAGGTAGAGTCCTGGAGGATTGGAAGTCAGGTATAATTATTCCCTTGTACAAAGGAAAAGGGGAAAAAGAAGTGTGTGGTAATCATAGGGGCATTTGTCTTCTTAGTATAATAGGAAAAGTGTATGGTAGGATACTTATAGACAGAGTTAGAGAAAGAACAGAGAAATTAGTTGAAGAAGAACAGGGAGGCTTTAGGAAGGGAAGAGGTTGTGTAGATCAGATATTCATTCTTAGATCTTTAGTGGAAAAGTTTCTAGAGAAGGGAAAGAAGTTGTATGCGGCTTTCATGGATTTGGAGAAAGCATATGACAGGGTGGATAGACAAGGACTGTGGAAAGTGTTAAGAATATATGGAGTAGATGGGAAGTTGTTGAATGCTGTGAAGAGTATGTACGATGGTGCGAAGGCTGCAGTGCGTGTGGATGGTGAACTAAGTGAATTTTTCTCTTTGAAAGTTGGTTTGAAACAAGGATGTGTCATGTCTCCATGGTTGTTCAATCTGTACATGGATGGGGTAATAAAAGAGGTACAAGGTAGGGTAGTGGATGTTGGAGTGGCCCTGGTGAGAGAGGATAGTGTTTGGAAACTCCCTGTACTGTTGTTTGCAGATGATACTGTGTTGTTGAGTGAAGACGAAGGGGAGCTGCAAGGCTTGGTGGATGAGTTTGAGAGAGTGTGTAAGAAACGGAACCTAAAGGTGAATGTAGGGAAGAGTAAAGTGATGGTCTTTGAGAGAGGTGAAGTTAGTGAATGTACAGCGAGGTTAGATGGTGAGGAATTGGAAAATGTGAGTACGTTTAAGTATTTGGGTAGTGTGATGAGTAAGGATGGAGGTTTGGAGGATGAAGTGCTTGAAAGGGTACAGCAGGGAAGAAAGGTTGCTGGTTCCTTGAAAGCAGTGATAAGAAACAGGGAAGTGAGCATGGAAGTGAAAAAGTTACTACATGACAGTATTGTGATACCAACTCTAACGTACGGAAGTGAAGCTTGGACATTGTTGGAAGGACACAAGTCAAGAGTGAGAGCAGTGGAAATGAGTTATTTAAGAGGAGCCTGTGGAGTCACGTGGAGAGACAGGCTGACGAATGAGGATATAAAGGAGCGTTGTGATGTGGATGTGGATGTGATAGGAAGCGTTATGAGGAACACACTGAGGTGGTTTGGCCATGTGGAGAGGATGGAGGGTGAAAGACTGACGAAGAGAGTGTATGTGAGTGAGGTGGAGGGGGGAAGAGGGAGGGGGAGGCCGAGGATGAGATGGAGGGATGGGGTGGAGAGGTATATGAGAGAGGGGGGTGTGAGTTGGGAGCAGGGCAGTGAAATGGCGGGGGACAGGGTGACTTGGAGGCGATTTGTTTGTGGCCACCCCAAACGGGATTGAGGCGTCTGGCAATAGGTAGATAGATAGATCATTATTATTATTATTATTATGGTGAACATGTTCAAGAGTGTGAGATATGCCTTGATGGCATTGTGTGATATGAAGATGAAAGGATGTGAAGTGGAATGGGAGGGTGTGAAATGTGTAAGATTGGGCATGAATGGGCGAGGAAGATGCAAGGAAGGAGTTGCTTTCTTGATGAATCAGGTGTGGCAGAATGGAATGAGAGACTACAAATGTGTCAACTCGAGGTGTATGTATGTCAAGTTCAAGTTTGAGAAGGTGAAAGTGGCGGTGATTGTAACGTATGCACCGTGTGAGGACAGGAGTGAGAAAGAGAGAGAGAGAGAGACAGATTGTGGGATGAACTGGATGAAGTAGTGGGAGAAATGTTCAGGAGCTATAAAGTGATTGTAATGGGGGATATGAATGGAAGAGTAGGCACTGGTCCTGAGGATGAAATAATGGGTTGTTATGGAGTACCGGGAGAATATGATAAAGGGAAGTGACTGAAGGATATGTGTCAGGAGAGGAGGTTGTGCATTTGTACCGTAAAACGCCATAACTTCGGACGGCGTCCAAACTTCGGACATTTCGCAGAAAAATGTAATAATTCAAGTTTATTGGAAGAGAGTGCGATATTTGCAAAAAATAATGATGTGGGTAGGTAGGGTAATCCTCTAAGACTATTATGTATTAATCCTATTAAACTAGCTTGAATATGTGTGGGTGAAAAAAATTCGTGAATCCATTGGAAAAAATAACTGAATTTTCTTACCCTGCATAACTTTGTTCACACAGAACAACCAGTTTCAATTGTAAAAAGTGAACAGTACGATTATATGTAGAAAAGTGCTGTAAGTACTGGGAAGTAAACTGTTTCAAAATATATGCATGGATAATCTTGCTATGCCTGCTTTAATGAATACTTCTTTATTTTGCAGAAAAAATTCCTAACTTCGGACAGACAAATTATTTGAGCCAAATAAAGTCCAAACTTCGGACAGACAATAATATTAATGGTAAAGTGATGCTAATTATATAAACAGAAAAACATGCCTAAAACAGCGAAATCTCCTATAAAGAGGAAAAGAGCCTACACAAGTAAAGTGTCCAAAAGTGCCCTGGAAAAGGCTAAAGATGACATAAATAACAAGAACATGAGTGTGCGCAAAACAGCTGAAAAATATAAATTAAAAAAGAGCACATTACATGATTACCTGATACAAAAACATTGCAAACAAGTGGGACGTAATACTTCATTGAGCCATGATGAAGAGTTACTGGTGTGTCAGAGAATCCTCACATTGGCAGAATGGGGATTCCCACTCGACAATTTGGACTTGAGGATGTTAGTGAAAGCATATTTAGACAAACGAGGGGTTGTTGTGTCACGATTCAGTAACAATGTACCTGGTGTTAAATGGGCCCATTCCTTCTTCAAGCGCCACAAACAAACCCTTAGTAGACGATTATCCCAGAATATAAAGACTGACAGAGCCAGAGTGACAAGAGCCATGCTAGCCGAGTTCTACAGTAACCTGAAAAAATCACTAGAAGGTGTGCCTCCAGAGAACATAATAAATTTTGATGAGACCAATCTTACTGATGATCCAGGTAAAAAGAAAGTCATAGTGAGGCAGGGCACTAAATATCCAGAGAGAATCATGAACTCAACAAAATCCTCAATATCTATTATGTTCTCTGGAACTGCATCTGGTGTGTTACTCCCTCAATATGTGGTGTATAAAGCTATCCATCTTTACGATACCTGGACTGAAGGGGGCCCTCCTGGAACACTATACAATAGATCCCCCAGTGGATGGTTCGACTCGTGTTCATTCGATGACTGGTTCCACAAAATTATCTTCCCCTATGCTAAACGCAAGACACGTAGAGTTGTCATTATAGGAGATGACTTGGCAAGCCATGTATCACCCAGTGTTACTGAGTCATGTGAGAAACATAATATCTCCTTTCTTCTCTTACCACCTAACTCCATGCACTTGACACAACCTCTCGATGTTGCTGTGTTCCGGCCTCTAAAAGTGCACTGGCGTAAGATCCTCGAGAACTTCAAGAAAACTACTGTTGGTAGGCTGAGTGCTTCATTACCTAAAGACTGCTTCCCAGCACTACTGACCGAACTGGTGGATAAAGTTAAAGGGACCATTGCTGACAACCTACGTAGTGGGTTTAGGAAGTGCGGCATTTATCCTCTTGATCCACAGAAATCCATCTCAAGACTTCCAGAAGATTCAATCCAAGATACAGCTGATACTGGTACACCAGGACCATCTACCAGTACTGCCTTAGACAGCTCAGTGTTGGAATTGTTGAAGGACATGAGGCATGGAACCAGTCAGTCAAGCTCAAGTCCAGCTATAGCGAAACCAAGACGAAAGAAAAGGTTGAATGTGTCACCGGGCATGAGTATTACTACAAGGGCACTACAAAATGAAACAGAGAGCCAGCATGAAGAGTGTGAAGTTGATGATCCACAACCCCAGCCATTGCAGCCACAAGAGGATACAGCAGAGATAGCAGCACAGCCTTCCACTTCCACATCTGCACCCAACCATGAAGCACAAGCATCTCCCCTGACAGTCACCTCTACCCAGATTATTGGGGATAAAGTTGTTCCCTCAGATTGGGTAGTTGTGAGGGTTCCCTTTGATACCAAAGACAGATATAGGCATTATATTGTTATCATTGTTAAGGTAAAACCAGAAATACATGTCAGGTTTCTCAAACACGTTCAGGGTGCACCTCACACATTTGTATACCCAATGGTTGATGACAGCAGTGACATAGACAAAGAGGATATACTGAAGGTGTTACCAGAACCAACACTTGACCGAAAGCAAAGGATGATTTTTGATGTAGATGTGAACCTTTGGCCTAAGTAATGATAATAATTTTGATATAGATCTGTAAGATACCATAGTCAGTACTACCAGTACCAAAGTTATTGCCAATAAGGTGCCTTAACCAGTAATGAGGTTTATTTTAAAGAAAAAAGTGATACTATATATTTAGTTACAGTATTTTATACTGGTAGTTAAGGAATAGTTTTTTGTACTGATGTACTACAGTTAATATGTTCCATGGTGCCTTCATAACATGTGCCAGTGTGTGCGTGTGTCTGTTGATTTGTGTGTGTGTGTGTGTGTGTGTCTTTAGAACCTGTAAGAAATGTTCAACATCATATTATGTTATTTCGGTATGCATTTGTTGAGTCAATGAGGTAGATTCTTGATAATTAAGTAAAGTTTTGTTTAGGAAAATGAGGACAGTTCCTCTTACAGTTTTGGGTATATGCAGTGCATTTTTATTTTATTTTTTCATCTCAAAAAGTTCGTGAATAGTTCTTAGTTCTATTTACGGCCAGAATACCTCACTACAATGTGATATGATGCAATTTAATGTGATATGAAATTACGAGCTCCAAAAAGAAGATATTTTTGGATACTTCTCTATATATATGTATAACTCTGGTCACGAGTGCCCAGTATTTTTTTTTGCATTTTTTAAAAACTTCTCAAGTGTCCGAAGTTTGGCCAGTGTGTCCAGAGATAGATCCCATTAACCATTCTCATGTTTAAAGGGAAAATACATGGATGTCCGAAGTTTGGAAGAGCTGTCCGAAGTTAGGAAATTTGTTCCTAACTTCGGACACTTGAAAATGAAAAAAAAAAAAGCACAAGTTTAGCTTGGCTAATTTTTTTAAATATATGGATTTAGTAGGTACTCTCCCTGGCTACCACATGACACCAACAGGAATAAAATTGCACCATTCTACAAGGAGTTATTCATTAAAACACATAAAAAATGTCCGAAGTTATGGCGTTTTACGGTAAGTCATATTTCAAACACAAAGATGCACATAAATATACATGGTATAGAGGGAACGGGGATCATGTGGAAAGAAGCCTGATTGATTACATGCTCGTAGGGAGGTCGATGATAGGAATGGTTGCTGATACGAGGGCCGTAAGAGGACGATGTGGAGGTCTGTCAGATTATATTATTGTGGTATGCAATATCATGCTGAGAGGAGTGAGGTGGATCAGGAGAGAGAGGAGCAGTCAGGGAGAAAGACTGAAAGTTGAGAAGCTGAGGATCAAAGAAATGGCAGATAATTACAGGACCAATGTAGGGTAGGAGTTAGGATCAGTGAATTGGAGTGAAATGGATCTGGACAGCCTGTGGAATGCATATAGGGATTGCTTAGTTAGGAATGCTAAAGCATTGTGTGGTGTGGCAAGAGTAACAACCAAGAAGAAAGGTATGGCATGGTGGGATGAGGAGGTTAAGAGAGCAGTGGAGGAAAGAGGAAGAAGTGGCTAAAGTGGTTACAGGATGGGTTCAGTTGAAATAAGAACCGAATATATTGAGAGCAAGGACAAGTAAAGAGACTTGTGAAGAGGAAAAAGGAGGTAAATGATGATCTAGGAAGAAAAATGAATGCTAACTACTCTGAAAACAGTAAGTTATTCTGGAAAGAGGTTCGGAAATGTAGAAGTGCAAGCGGAAAGAAATGTGATGGTGTGAAGGATGTAGGTGGTAGATTATTAACCCATGGGGATGAAGTAAGGACCAGATGGAAATAATATTTTGAAAGCTTGATGAATGGGAATAGAGAGAGCAGAGCAGCTGTCAACATGATTGGTTTTGGAGGTGTGCAGAGAAGGAATGCAGTGCCAGGAGATGTGACACTCGCACAGGTGAAGAGTGCTGTCAAGCGGCTGAAAAATGAGAAAGCACCTAGGGTTGATGAGGTGTATGCAGAGATAAGTGTAGTGGAGAGAGTGGAATGAAGTGCATGTTAGAGGTATGTAAGAAGGCATGGATGAGTGAAACTGTGCTTGCAGAGTGGAAAAGAGGCTGTGATTGAACCCCTGTACAAAAATAAAGGCAGGCGAAGTGAGTGCAAGTATAACTGTGAAATAAGTTTATTGAGTGTGGTAGGGAAGGTATATGTTAGAATTATTATAGAGAAAGTAAGAGAGATATCAGAAGTCTTGGTGAGTGATGAACAAGATAGCTTTAGGAGTGGCAGAGGATGTGTGGATCAAATATTTGCAATGAGACAGATAGCAGAGAAGGCTTGTGAGGAGGACCATAAGGTGTTTATGGCATTCATGTATCTGGAAAAAGCATACGACAAGTGGAGAGAGAAGGATTGTGGAAAGTTTTGCTCATGTATGGTGTAGATGGTAAGCTGTTAGGTGCCGTCAAGAGTTTTTATGATGGTAGTGAGGCATGTGTAAGGGTTAATGGGCATTTAAGTGAATGGTTCACGATTGGTGTGGGTGTGTGACAAGGTTGTGTGATGTCCCCATGGTTGTTCAATATATTTATGGGTGGGGTGATGAGAGAAGTAAAAACTCTAGTAATGGAGAGAAGGATGGCATTGGTAATGAGTGGTGATAGATGGAATATCCCAAATTTGTTGTATGCTGATGATGCAATACTGCTTGCAGATATTGGACGAGAACTTGGTAGGCTACTTCAGAGTTTTTCTGATGTCTGTGAGTGTCGTTCCTTGAGGGTAAAAGTAAAAAAGAGTAAAGTGATGGTTACTGAGAGAGAAGGTGACTCCCAGTGCGATATTACAGTGAATGGAGAGAGACTGGAATTGGTGAGAGAGTTCAAATACCTGGGTACAGTGATAGAAAAGAGAGGAAAATGTGCAGAAGAAGTTGAAAGTAGAGTGACACAAGGAAGAAAAGTAGCTGGTGCAATGAAGGCCATAATAAGAAACAGAGGCTTGAGTGTTGCAGCTGCATGAGGCTTACATGAAGGAGTGTTAGTGCCAACTTTAACATATGGATGTGAGACTATGGTGTGGCATGAAAATGGAAAGTCAAGAGTAAGAGCAGTGGAGATGGGACTGCTGAGGAATGTATGTGGAGTACAGAGGGTGGATAGGATATGAAATAATGTAAATCATGAAACTTGTGGAGTGGGGAAGTTGGTGGACATAAGAATCGAAGAGAGTGTACTGAGATGGTATGGTCATGTGGAGAGAATAGATGACAAGAGAGTGGTGAAAAAGGTATATCTAAGTGAATTAGGAGGGAGGAGGCGAAGTAGGCCAAGGAGAAGGTGGAGAAATATGGTGGATGAGTGTGTGAGGAAGAGAGGTTTGGAAGTCGGTTAGGCTAGGGAACTGAGAAGAGATCGAGCTGACTGGATGAATGTTGTGAGACGTGCATGGTCGGGGATTTGGCACCCCTTTTTAACGTGGCAGCGTCCGGATTGACTATCGGATACGTTTATGCAAAGCTACAGAACGTGGTGAATGTTTTTGATGTATCCGATAGAGCCAGGATTCCAGGAGCTCGAATGATGAGTGAATGGAAGTGTGGTCCATTGGATTGGGCAAATTTGGGCTGTCTGGACATTGCTACTCCTCACCTTACCCTAGGGTGGGAAAGGAGGTCCAGATGATGATGATGATGATGATTACAGTAATACCTCGAGATACGATACCCCTTGATGCGATACCCTGGCTGAACGATGGAGGTAGAAATACCACCATACCCCACCTAACGATGGCCAAACCCCAGTTTAATGATGGGTTTTATTTATTTATTTTTTTTTACCAATTTTGATGGTATTTTAGTCTAAAATTGTGTGTTTAGGTTGATTTATAAACTGTAAGTGGGGTGGACATTGTCATTTTGGGGTACAGTTTACTAAGCTTTATTTTTCCCAGACTTATATTTGACAATTTTCAGATTTTATTTGTTGGTTTTAGTGAGCTATTTACAGGTGTTAGGCTTAGGTTAGCTTCCTTGACAGCTGTTCGGCCATTTAGAGTGGCTTTAAACTTTTATTTATGGGCTCATTTTGGTTGGGTTTTGGGCCTGGTTTGGGGTGAAACCCGAGGCTTGTAAACACTTCACATTGCTTTACATGTTAAAAGTACCCTGATTATGATACCCCGCCTAATGATGGGGTTTTACCTAATCATTACTTTGTTAAACTGAGGTATGCTTGTACTGTTATTATTATTATTATTATCCATCCATCCATCATCCAATCCTACATTGCCCCATGAGGAGTGTAGGAGCCCTTGGCTAGGCAGTTGATCCCGACATTTAAGATGAGTGAATTATTATTATTATTATTATTGTTGTTATTGCTTATGTAATGCCATTCTGGAATGAGTGAGGGTGGCCACTCCCATCTTAAATGTCAGGACCAACTTGCCTAGCCCCTGGTTTCTACGCTGCTCTTGGGGCAACATAGAATTGGATGATTGATGGATGGATGGATTATTATCATTATTGGATTCATACCGCATTAGACTTTTTAATGTCATGGAAAGGTCCTATACACTGAAAAGATAAACAGCCATATTCATAAAACAAAATCTAAGTAGTACTGTAGATTGATGGCTACCAGCAACCTGTAGACATACTACCGTGAGAGTGAAATGTGGTGACAAGCTTGGTAACTAGCTTCGCATATCACGTTTAGGTAGGAAACATTTTGCTGCAAGTACAGTCACTCAGTGATCTATCTTTTGAATGACTGTACATGGAATCAAAGTCCTAACTGAGATGCTCACATTGGTGCAGATCTTATTACGCACCTCAAATTTCTTTTTTCTTGTCAGTTTCCAGCAACTATTGGGAAGAAATTAGCTGGTTTTGGCACTTAGTTTAACTTCCAGTCCATATAAAACATCTTCTGTACCATAGCCAACCTCAGGATGGGGATTCTTTAAGAGGGAGCGTGGCATATTTTATATGTATGTTTTTATAAAATAGAGGCAATGAAGATGTATGCAAGCACCCAGTGTTTAATAATACTTTATGAAACCCTCAGTGTAAGTAAAATCATTTTTGTATTCTGCTGGTGAATGTCATCTGTAACACTGGTTTGCCAGCTAACCACATGTAATCCTCACAGCTGTTCATGGGCCATCACTAATTAGTGGTTTTCATACACCTTTGTTATCTCTCCTTCTGTATTATTTCATTGGCCACCACCAATTAGTGGTTTTGATACTCCTTTGCTGTTTCTGTAATATATTCATTCATTCATTCATCATCTAATCCAGTGTTGCCTCATGAGGAGTGTAGGAGCCTGGGGCTAGGCAAGTTGGTCCTGACATTTATGATGAGAGTGACCAGCCTCATTCATCCCTGAGTGACATTACATGAGCAGTAAACCCCAACCAGTCTTTGGATATAAACCCGCATCGGCTCAGTCTGATTGGAACGCCATAATTACCCACTAAACCAACATGCGCCTTAAATTGGTTATATGGTTACCACTCAGTGTAGTAAATGGTTTCCTGGTGTACAGGAGACCATTTGGCTTGTCACTCAGTGTAGAGTTACCCATAGACAGAAGGAAGAGGAAAGAATGAAGGAGAGAGTGAGACAGAAGAGGAAGGAAGGAAAAAAGAAGGAAGAAAGGAAAGGGCAGGCACCCTAGAGCAACAGTACATCAAGTGAGTGGATGGTGAGTGCCCCCACCTACCACCACTTCAGTACAGCCTCTCTCTCTCTCTCTCTCTCTCTCTCTCTCTCTCTCTCTCTCTCTCTCTCTCTCATTTTTTTCTTTTTCCCAGAGTGCAGTACTGAACAGTTTTACATTGAAATTGCATTCATGCCATATGAAGTTATATTTCTGTTTTTCTTCAGTTTGTAGTTCTGTATTTATAGAAGTTTATTTTTTGAAATACATATATACCAGTAATGTACCTTATAGAATTACATTGGAAGAATTCAAATATGTGACATTAGTAGGTTAAAAAGTGTTCTGGAAGTAGCAGCAAGTGAGTGTATATTCTCTGGAGGTAATAGTGGTAATAAAGTGCTCCCTTGGTTGTCACAAATAATTGGTACCATGCCTAGTGTGTGGTTACAGAATTGCATGAAAGCAAAAGCACAGAAGATTGATCCTAATTGGTACCAAGCATCCAACTTCTAAACCCAAGTTTTCCCTTTCACAGCAATGTAGACCCAAAAAATACATACAGACTGTTATGGTAAGTATCAGAAACACAGTTAGGCATGATTAGGTTAATAGAAAGTGATGAAAAGGTCACAGTATGGAAGAAACACCTACCATTTATAGACCTGAGATCGGCTTGAGGTGAGAGGTTCTGAGGCTTGGAGTTGGAGTAATTTGCCACTCCCTAGTGGTTTCAGCCATTTGGGATTAACTCCTGGAGTAGTACCTCTTTGAATCCCTCAGAGCCATCAGAAACCACAGGTTTTGCACCATCATTGTCAGCAGAAACCAGCTCGGGCACACTATAACAGTTTTATAGCCAAAAAATGCTCAATGACAGTTGGAGTGCAGATTTTCATCTAGCAGTGATATTGATAATCGCCATAACTATGTGATAACCATGGGATCACTGTACAGTACAGGTAGTTTATAGTCCCCAGTTTATCTGGAATGTGAACCCAGTTGACCACAGGCTGAAGCTGCTGTCCCCCAGCAGTCCAGCATTGTCCCTTTGGAGAAAAGGGAAGGAGTTGAGAGATGTTTGAAAAACTGGGAACTCGAGCCACATATTGGTGCCACTACATGGTGTACCTTTCTTGCACTAACCCTGTGGTTTGGAGATGTTTGTATTTACTGTAAGACAAATAATGAATGTGTGGATGAATGGATGTGTGGCCCATGTCACTGGGCACTTTGCTGATAATAACTACATATGTTTGTTTTCTTTTGCCTATGCCTGTGTCCAGTGCACACTGTTAAATTATTAGAGAATTGAGTGTGAATGATAAAGTCGATAATGACGGTAGAGTGCTGACTGTCCGTACCACAATTTTCTTTTTTACTCCAGGGCACCCATGGGAGAGGACCTCAGTGAGGACATTCAGAGCCTCAATATCAAAGCTCCCAAACCAATTAAATTTTAAGGCCAGTGGCAGAATGCCAAACTAATATCTGGCAGTCCAGTTGGTGGTGCAGGAAGCCCATGACAGTAAGTAAATCTTTATTTTTATAAAATTCATTTTCGTAAATACATTATACACTTTTTTTTTTTTTTTTTTTTTTTTTAGGAAGAAGTAACCAAAGGCCATGAACCCACAATACTGTTCCTTCCAAGAGAAAAACAAAATACAAGAGAGAGCCAAATTCAAGATCTGATCATTTTGTGATGCCTGGACACACTACATTTGAAAGACTGGAATCATAGCTAGCAGGAAATACAGACAGAGGGAGACAGTTCCAGAGTTGATCTGTTGCATGAATGAAGGACTGGGAGTAACGGTTAAGTCTTGCATTAGAGAGCTGGACAGAAAAGGGATGAGAGTTTGTTGCTAGACGGGCGCTACGCACCCGTCGAAGAGGTGGAGGGATGCAAGCAGACAGCTCAGGGGAGCAGTTACCATTGAAGCAGCAATAGAAAAGAGATAAAGATGCAACAGTGCAGCGAGGAGACAGAGGTTGAAGGGAGCCAGTAAGAGGGGGAGAGCTCTATTTATCTATCTATTGCCAGACACCTTAATCTCATACGGGGTGGCCACAAACAAATCGCCTCCACTTCACCCTGTCCTCCACCATTTCACTGCCCTGCTTCCAATTCACACCCGCCCTCTCTCATATACCTCTCCATTCCATCCCTTCATTTCATCCATGGCCTTCGTCTCCCTCTCTCCCCCTTCACCTCACTCACATACACTCTCCTCGTCAATCTCTTATTCTACATCCTCTCCACATGGCCAAACCACCTCAGTGTGTTTCTCCTGACACTTCCTATCACATCCACATCCACACCACAATGCTCCTTCACATCCTCATTTGTCAGTCTGTCTTTCCATGTGACTCCACAGGCTCCTCTCAAATAACTCATTTCCACTGCTCTCACTCTTGACTTGTGTCCCTCCAACAAGGTCCAAGCTTCACTTCCATATGCTAGAGTTGGTATCACAGTACTGTCATGTAATAACTTTTTCACTTCCATGCTCACTTCCTTGTTTCTTATCACACTACCCAAGTACTTAAATGTACTCACATTTTCCATATCCTTCTCATCCAACCTCACTGTACATTCACTGACTTCACGTCTCCCGAAGACCATAACTTTACTCTTCCCAACTTCACTGTACATTCACTGACCTCACCTCGAAGACCATAACTTTACTCTTCCCTACATTCACCTTTAGATTCCGTTTATTACATACTCTCCGAAAGTCATCCACCAAGCCTTGCAGCTCCTGTTTGTCTTCACTTGACAACACAGTATCATCTGCACAGCAGTACAGGGAGTTTCCAGACACTGCGCTCTCTCATTAGGGCCACTCCAACACCCACAGCCCTACCTTGTGTCTCTTTTATAACCCCATCCAAGGAGTAGACTGTAGCACCAGTCGAGCAGGGCAGTACTCCCAAGGTGGATGGAAAGCTGATGACAGAGAGAGCTGGAGCTCCCGTTTCATCAGCCCTTGGGACTGGGTCCCAACCATCCCCCCTTTGCTGAACTTTTCCAGCATCCCAGTAACAAAGAGAGTAGGCCAGCATGCTCTTCAATACATGTTTCTTTAACTATCAACATCAAAATACTGTACATGCACAGTACACACCACACTTCCTTTTCCAAAATTAAAAAAAATCATGGCAGCGTATCACGTGGCCTCGGAGTCCCCAGGGGGAGGGACCATAAATGCCTCCAACTTCCGTCCCTCTCCCTGTGACAACTTGAGCTGCCTGGAACCACTGTCTGACTCTTTTCTTCTTCATTTCTGCAACATTCGCAGCCTTTCCTCTAACTTTCGCTCTGTTGAGCACCACCTCTCCTTCTCTAAACCTCATCTTCTTTTTCTAACTGAGACTCAGCTGTCTGAGGCAACTGACAGCAGATCCTTCTGTATCCTCCTGCTTTCTCTATACTCATTTCAAAGCCAGAGGTGGCTGTTGTGTATATATACATAACGACTTATCTTGCTCTCATGTTTCTGAACTCAATTCTTCTGAATTCTCTACACTCTGGCTTTGGCTTTCTTGTCACTCTCTGACTAAATATATCTGTGCTGTTTACTTATCTCCTAATTCTACTGACTATCAGAAATTCTTTAACTACAGTATCTTACTTCTGCGATGGAACGCATTCTATCCATTTCTCCATTCTCTGAAATCTCCATTCTAGGAGATTTCAATGTTCACCGCAACCTTTGGCTCTCCTCTCCTTTCACTGATCCACCTGGTGAACAAGCCTACACCTTTTCTATCCTCAGTGAGCTAGAGCAGTTGTACAGCACCCTACCCATATCCCTGACCGCCTTGGAGGGAGCTCCAACATACTTGACCTCTTCCCTACAGCTAAACCTTCTGCTTATACTGTTAATCTTTTCTCTCCATTGGGCTCCTCCGATCACAACCATATCACCTTGACCTGTCCTATCGCTCCGGTATGGCCTGTGGACCCTCCAAAGAAACGTCATCTGTGGCACTTTGGAGTTGCGGATTGGGAGGTCCTCAGGCAGTACTTCTTTGAGTTTCCTTGGAATGATTATTGCTTCCATGGCCGGGAGCCATCTGAGTGTGCCTTGCGCATTACAGAGGTTATTCTCTTGGGCATGGAAGCATACATTCCTTTCTCATATCCTTTGACTAATGCAAGAAAGCCTTGGTTTAATCACGCTTGTTCTAATGCTGTCCTCAACAAGGAGAGGGCCTATAAAAGGTACTGGAGCCAGCCCACCCCTGAATCCCATCTTTTATACGTTTCTGCTCGGAATCGTGCAAAGTCTGTTCTTCGCTCTGCTAAAAATAATTTCATCCACACTAAATGCTCTCAGCTCTCCAATTCAAATTCTTCCCGTTCCTTCTGGCACCTTGCCAGAAACCTTTCTAACAACTTTACCTCATCATCCTTCCCTCCTCTTTTCTACTCTGATGGTGTTATAGCTATTTCTTCTACTGATAAAGCAGATCTCTTCGCTTAGACTTTCTCCTCCAATTCCACCTTAGACAATTCCGGTGCTGTTCCTCCATCACTTCCCCCCTCTGACTTCCTCATGACTGACATTAAAATTTCTTCAGCTGATGTATTTTCTGCCATCACAGGCCTCAATACTAATAAGACATATGGGCCTGATGGAGTCCTTCCTGTTGTTCTCAAGAACTGTGCATCTGTGCTTACACCCTGCCTAGGCAAACTCTTTCGCCTTTGTCTATCAACTTGTACCTTTCCTTCTTGCTGGAAGTTTGCTCTCATTCAGCCAATCCCAAAGAAGGGTGACCATTCCCAACCCTCTAACTATCGTCCAATTGCTTTAACATCCTGTATGTCGAAAGTTTTTGAGTCAATTCTTAATAGAAAAATTTTAAAGCATCTTTCCTATCACAACCTTCTTTCTGACCATCAGTATGGATTCCGTCGGGAATGCTCTACCGGCGATCTTCTCACCTACCTTTCAGACTCCTGGTCATCCTCTTTTTGGGACTTTGGTGAAAGCTTTGCCATTGCACTTGACATCTCAAAGGCTTTCGATCGAGTCTGGCATGAATCTTTAATTTCCAAACTACCCTCTTACTGTTTCTATCCTTCTATCTGTGACTTCATCTCTAGCTTCCTTTCTGGTCGCTCTATAGCTGCTGTTTTAGACGGCCATCATTCTTCTCCTAGATCTATTAATAGTGGTGTTCCTCAGGGCTCTGTCCTATCACCAACTCTTCCTTTTATTCATCAGTGACCTTCTAAGCTGTACGTCTAACCCTATCCACTGGTATGCTGATGACTCCACCCTTCACCTTTCCATTCGGTTCCCGCAACGTCTATCTTAGCAGTTACTTCAGCAATCAGGGGATGAGGCTATGGCACATCTAATGTCTGACTTGGCTCGTATCTCTGACTGGGGTAAAAATAATCTTGTTGTTTTTAATGCATCAAAGACTCAGTTTTTACACCTATCAACCCAACAGAGTTTTTCACAAATGTACCCACTAACGTATAATAATATTCAGCTTAATCCTGCATCATCCTTGAAAATGCTTGGGGTTTCATTTACTCGGGACTTCTCTTGGAAAGATCAAATTACATCTCTTGTAAAATCTGCTTCCAAGAGATTAGATGTGCTAAGCCGACTCCGTTCCTTCTTTACCCCTGCACGGCTGTTGACTCTATGCAGGGGTTTTATCTGCCCCTGTGTGGAGTACAACTCTCGTGTGGGTAGGCTCCCCACATACAGCTCTTCTCAATAGGGTGGAGTCAAAGCCTTTTAGTCTCATTAACTCTCCTCCTCTTACTGACTCCATTCATCCTCTGTCTCTTCGCCGCACTGTTGCATCTTTATCTCTTTTCTATCACTACTTCAATGGTCACTGCTCCTCTGAACTGTCTGCATGCATTCCTCCACCTCTGTGACAAGCCCGTAGCACCCATCTAGCAGCAAACTCTCATCCCTTTTCAGTCCAACTCTCTAATGCAAGAGTTAACCGTTGCTCCCAGTCCTTCATTTATGCAACAGGTCAGCTCTGGAACTGTCTCCCTCTGTCTGTATTTCCTGCTAGCTATGATCTCCAGTCTTTCAAACGCAACGTGTCCAGGCATCTCGAAGTGATCGGATCTTGAATTTGGCTCTCTCTCTCTCTCTCTCTCTCTCTCTCTTTATTTTTTTTTTTTTTTAAGGAACAATTTTCTGGGCTCGCTGCCTTTTGTTCCTTCTTCCTCACATTTAAAAAAAAAAAAAAAAAAAAAAAAAAAAAAAAGATTGTACAGCCATGGAGACATGACACATCCCTATTTCAACCCAACCTTCAAATAGAAAAACTCACTCAGTTCACTATCTATACGCACTTCAGCCTTAGCACCCTCATACATATTCTTCACAGCATTTAGCAACTTCCTATCTACTCCATATATTCTTAATACTTTCCGCAATCCTTGTCTGTCCACCCTGTCATATGCTTTCTCCAAATCCATGAAGGCCTCATACAACTTCTTTCCCTTCTCTATAAATGTTTCCACTAAAGATCTAAGAATGAATTTCTGGTCTAAACAACCTCTTCCCTTCCTAAAGCCTCCCTGTTCTTCTCCAAGTAATTCCTCTGTTATTTCCCTAACTCTGTCAGTAAGTATCCTACCATATACTTTTCCTGTTACACTAAGAAGACAAATATCCCTATGATTACCACACACTTCTTTTTCCCCTTTTCCTTTGTACAAGGGAATAATTATACCTGACATCCAATCCTCCGGGACTCTACCTTCCTCCCAGGCTAATCTACACATCTTCCACATTATTTCTACTACTATTTCCCCCCCATCCTTCAGCATTTTACCACATACTCCATCAGTTCCTGGGGCCTTCCCCATTTGGCTTTCTTCATTGCTTCCACAACTTCCATCCTACTGATTTCTTCCTGTCTTCTCACCTCCCTCCTTCTCCCAGCCATTCCTCAGCTACTTATACTCGCATTACTTTCATTCTCTATTTTCAACAATTCATTAAAGTGTTCTCTCCATCTGCTCACTTTTTCCCCCTTCTCAACTAGTAATCTACCATTTGTATCTTTCACTCCCCTACCAACTACATTGCCACCCTGTCTGACTCTCTTTACCTCTTTCCAAAACTTTTTCTTACAGTCCCTCCACGTGACACTCAAATTCCTTCCAAATTCCTCATCCACTCTCTTCTTACTCTCTCTTACTAATCTTTTCACCTTTTTCTTCCTTTCTACATATAACTCTCTCTTCCGTCTCTCAACTTCTTCCGTGCCTCTATTTCTCTTCCATTCATTATATCCTTTTTTTCTTTTGTGCCACAGCCTGTCTCACCTCTTCATTCCACCATGCTGTTCCTTGCACCTTCTTTCATCTTCTCTTCACCTCACACACCACCTCACATGTTGCACATATTTCTTTTGTGAATGTCTTGCACACACCTTCCATATCCCCCATCTGCTCCTCTTTATATTTACCCAATCATTCCTCCACATCTCTCTTATACTCTGCCCTTTTCTCATCCTGTTTTAATCTTTCCACCCTCCTTGCATCTACTCCTTCTTCCTGTCCTTCCCTTCTTCTATTTCTCCATTTTACTTGGGCCTTGATTCTGACCACCACTTGGTGGTTGTCAGAAAGTCCACTCCCCCAGCCTCTATATGCTCTTGCTTCCATTACCCATTTTCGCATCCTTTCATCCACACACACATAAGCAATCACTGCCTTGCTTTCATTCAGTTCACCATCCATTCTTCTCATCACTCGCCATGTATACCTGTGGATCATTTTGTGCCTGAAGGGAGTATTAG
Source organism: Coenobita brevimanus (assembly GCF_032717465.1). NCBI lineage: Eukaryota > Metazoa > Arthropoda > Malacostraca > Decapoda > Coenobitidae > Coenobita > Coenobita brevimanus. Next base: position 33,849,967 of record NC_137015.1, read on the forward strand.
TTATCATCAACCCCCTCCTGGCACAAATGTCCACTAAAGCACTGCCATTCTCATCTGTCTCAGCAGGCACACCCCACTCACCAACTACTCCATCCACCTTCACATTCCCTACTTTTCCATTCATATCACCAATCAAGAACTCTCTGTCATTCCTTTCAAAGTTTTCCATGCACACTTCCACATTTGTCCAGAACTCTTCTCTTACTCTGCTTGCACGATCTTGCGTTGGCGCATACACGCACACAGTTGCCCACATTTGTAGTCCAACTTTCAGGCTTACCCACACAATCCTTGTGCCAACTGATCCATACTCTCTTATATTCTCCTTCCATCTGTTACTCACAGCAATGCTCACTCCTTCTTTTGCCCTCTCATTCTCACCTGCTCCTGCTCATAAACGCCATCCATACTCTCATTCTCTCACACTCTCACCTCTCCATTTAGTTTAATCCACATTCCTCCACTTCTGCACCCTCAGGCACCTGGACAATCTCTTTCTCTCTTTCACCTCATCATTCGCACCCCTTACATTCCACATCGCCATCCAGATCATGTCCTTTGTTCGGTCCTTAGTCGTCATCTTTTGGCCAATTCTGGTCCGAGGCTTTTTGTTTGTATTTTTAGTTAGTTGTTTTCCGGGGAAGGGCACTAACCCTCCACCAACCCACTTGCTATCACGTAGAGAACATGTGTTGGTTGGTTATAAGGTTACCACTCAGCGTTGTAAATGAGGAGAGTTCATAAGATGAAAATCCTTTGACTCCATTCTGTTGAGAAGAGCTGTATGTGAGGAGCCTACTCACTCATGAGAGTTGTACTCCACACAGGGGTGGATAAAACCCATGTATAAAGTCAACAACTGTGCAGGGGTAAAGAAGGAATGGAGTTGGCCTAGCACACTCAATCTCTTGGAAGCAGATTTTACAGGAGATGTAATATGATCTTTCCAAGACAAATCCTGAGTGAATGATTTTTCCAAGACAATCCTGAGTGAATGAAACCCCAAGCATGTTCAATGATGATGCAGGATTAAGCTGAATATTATTAAACATCAGTGGGTATATCTGTGGAAAATTTTGTTGGGTTGATAGGTGTAAAAACTGAGTCTTTGATGCATTAAAAACAAGATTATTTTAACCCCAGTCAGAGATACGAGCCAAGTCAGACATTAGATGTGCCATAGCCTTATCCCTTGATTGCTGAAGTAACTGCTGAGATGGACGTTGCGGGAACCGAATGGAAAGGTGAAGGATGGAATCATCAGCATACGAGTGGATAGGGTTAGATGTACAGCCGAGAAAGTCATTGATGAATGAGAGGTAGAGAGTTGGTGATGGGACAAAGCCCTGAGGAACACCACTGTTGATAGATCTAGGAGAAGAATGATGGCCATCTACAACAGCGGCTATAGAACAACCAGATAGGAAGCTAGAGATGAAGGCACAGATAGAAGGAGAGAAACAGTAAGAGGACAGTTTGGAAATTAAAGATTTATGCCAGACTTGATCGAAAGCCTTTGAGATGTCAAGTGCAATGGCAAAGCTTTCGCCAAACTCCCAAAATGAGGATGACCAGGAGTCTGAAAGGTAGGTGAGAAGATCACCAGTGGAGTGTCCTGACGGAACCCATACTGATGGTCAGAAAGAAGGTTGTGATAGGAAAGATTCTTTAAAACTTTTCTGTTAAGAATTGACTTAAAAACTTTTGACATACAGGATGTTAAAGCAATTGGACGATAGTTAGAGGGTTGGGAATGGTCACCCTTCTTTGAGACTGGCTGAATGAGAGCAAACTTCCAGCAAGAAGGAAAGGTACTAGTTGATAGACAAAGGTGAAGGAGTTCATCTCGGCTGGGTGTAAGCACAGAAGCACAGTTTTTGAGGACAAAAGGGGGAACTCCGTCAGGCCCGTATGCTTTATTAGTATTGAGGCCAGTGATGGCAGAAAATACATCAGCTGAAGAAATTTTAATGTCAGCCATGAGGAAGTCTGAGGGAGGAAATGATGGAGGAACAGCACCGGATTCGTCTAAGGTGGAATTGGAGGAAAAAGTCTGAGCAAAGAGATCTGCTTTATCAGTAGAGGAAATAGCTAGAGAACCATCAGAGTAGAAAAGAGGAGGGAAGGATGATGAGATAAAGTTGTTAGAAAGGTTTTTAGCAAGGTGCTAGAAGGAGCAGGAAGATTTTGAGTTGGAGAGGTGAGAGCATTTAGTACGGATGAAATTATATTTAGCAAAACAAAGAACAGACTTAGTGCAGTTCAGGGCAGAAACCTAAAAAAAAAATGTGATTCAGGGGTGGGTTGGCTCTCGTACCTTTTATAGGCCAGATAGTCTAATGATGTGAGACAGCAGGTAGACTAAATATAATGTTCTTTGATGACAAATTTCCAATCTGCAAGAGACAAGTGAAGGCCATATGATCATATGAAATTACAGTTTCCATAGGTTTGTGACTAGGCTGGCCTTGTCACCCTACACCTTGCATGACTAATATGAGACTGGCTGTTTATGATTATTTACATGTATAACTTGTTCAACTTATAGTTATTCATGGGAGATAGAGGAACAAGACCTACACATTCTGATCATAGCCATAAGATGGAGATCACTACAGTACCCATATACAATACACTATTGCCATGAGCTGTGGCAGTGAAAGGCATTACATGACCTATTTTTTATGATAGCAATATGAAGCATACAACGAAAGATTATGAGAAGGAAGGCTGTTGTCTGTAGTTTAGGGAGTAATGAGAAATATGGAAGGCAGAAAACAATGCTAGTAGAGGATTGTTGTCAAATTTTGGTTCATGGCCAGTTATGGACCATGCAGGGAGATCTTTGTCTCTAAGGGCCAAAATCAAAGCCAAATGATATCTGAAGGGAATGTGAAAGGAAACCTGGACATATAATCATACTTTATATACCTGTTAAAGATCTTTGCAAAGGACGTCACAGAACCAGGTTTTCATACTGTATATAATAAACAGGTGCACAGCAGCACTCAGCCTGGCTAGAAACACTTACAAACCTACTCTGACAAGATCAATCAAACATTTCAGCTAATAGGCACACACTAAATGGAAGCAGTTACATGACAAGGCTGCTGTATACAAGTTATCGTAACTACAAATCCTTGCTTACGATACACCATCATGGAGTACTTTTTATGCTTTCACAGAATTACATAAACTTAAGAGAGTGTTTTGGAAGAGGCTGATCCTGAGAGTGAAACCCTCTTCCACCTCTGACTTCTTGATATACCCAAGTAGCCATGCTGCCTTATGTGTTTTGACCTGTAATAACCAGGTTGTCACTTCCAACTGTTTCCTTCGGAGGATGGTTGCAGCACTCCATGAGGGCTGTTCTCTTCAGGTTCCACCTGTCGCTGCTTGGGTCAGTTTTTTTTTTTTTTTTTTTTTTTTTTTTTTTTTTTTACTCTGCTTGTAACCTGAGTTGGGCTGACCGTCCAGATAAAGGTTCTTTGTTATCATCACTGATAGGGTGCCTCCCAGACCGAATTACAGTTAAGCAAATATTGTGGCCAGGGAACTTGAACCTGAGGTTAGCTGAGATACATCATGGCTACAGTAAATACACCACGACTGGCCATAGATTAGCAACCAATGATAGCAGGCTGATGATGCTATACAGTCCCAACATTTAGTAAAATGTTCAGAAATTTCAGGGTGTGGTGGGTCGGAGTGTTGAAACCATTCTTCTATTTACAAAATGATGTGATGACTCCAGCTGTAGTTGTGTCTTACTTCTCCATTGATTCGTATACAGCGAGATGAGAAAAATTTCATGCTTTAGATCAGTGTACTCATGTGTTTTTGGCATGTGAGTTGTTCCCCCCCTCCCCCTGACTCTGGGCATAGGTGTACAGCTTGCTTTCAAGGCCCAGTAGTCCTCCTACATACCATACACCTCGACATGTCACTACTTCATTGCTGACACTCGCTGTCCATATTGATTACTGTACATGCTAGGGCTGTCTCATATAGGACTAGTGTAATGGTATTAGTGGGGGTACTTTTACGACATGTCAGCGGGTCTTCTGGTAGATCAGTAAAGTCTGATTTCATGAAATTCAAATCCTTATACTGTTCCCTGCCACAGCAGGGATATGAACCTGGGTCTGGTAGAACTTCAGGCCACCTCTCTACCGATTGAGCCACCACCTCCCCCGCTTTGGCTGATGATGATGACTATTTTATAGAAAAGATCATACTGAAGAACAGCTTAAGATATTCAACACTATATTTCATTCATTGTTGCTATTATTCTAGTTCCCTCTTGTTTCTAGATCTAACAGACCTCATTGTTATTGGAAATTAGGTATGTTGATGGTAGTAGTAATGATGATAATAATACTAATGAGTTATTCATTCATTCTTCATCTAATCTGGTGTTACCCCATGAGGAGCATAGGAGCCTGGGGCTAGGCAAGTTGGTCCTGACATTTAAGATGAGTGACCAGCCTCACTTATCCCTGAGTGACATTATGTGAGCAATAAACCCCAACCACTCCTTGGATATAAACCTGCACCAGCTCTATCCGATTGGAGCGCCTTAATTACCCACTTAACAACCAGGTGCCATTATTTGGTTATATGGTTATCACCCAGCATAGTACTGTAATTGGTTTCCAGGTGAACAGGAAACCATTTGACTTGTCACTCACTGTAGAGTTACCAATAGACCGAAGGGAGAGGAAAGAATGAAGGAAAGAAAGGCAGAAGAGGAAGGATGGAAAGAAGGAAGAGAGGAAAGGGCAGGCACCCGAGAGCAGCATTACTTCCAAAAAAAATATGTACGGTATATATACTGTAATGGAAATGGCTACATGTCATTCACTTAAAGTAGACCTCTGACTCCAAGAGCAAGTTTCTGTGCTCATTGCTCACTGGTTGGTGGTGTTTGTCAGGACAGTTGCTCACAGATCTGTTATGAGCTGATGTTATTAGGCCATATGTTTACAGTATCCTTGAGGTTCTGCAGTTCCAAGTAATACGTAAGAGTTTACACCAATGGAGATTAGAATGATTGTAGAATAGGACTATTTTTAAACATTCATTCACTGTCATCATCATCCCACTTTTTTTTTTTTTTTCCACCAAATGGTAGAGTGGTCAAGACGACAAGGAAAAAGGGGGGGGCGGGGATTATAGTTTTAAAAGAGCACAATAGCATTCCCAGTGAAATGGGCCACACATTTATTCATTCACCATTCAAGATCACAGATTCTTGACTCCACCTCACAGGCACACGTTTCTATACATAAGTGCATCATCATTGATTATTAGATAGTCTGATAACTCTTAGGTTAGGAAAAGGATACCAAACCCTTGCAGGGCACCTATTACAAACTTCATTCAACCAGCTCAATCCCCTGTCAGTTCTCTAACCTAATCAGCCTCCACACTTAACTTTCTCACACACTGATTTACCATATCAATCCACCTTCTTCTTGGCCTGCCAATTCTACTTCCACCTTCAAACTCACTCACTTTACCCTTTTCACCACCATATTTATATCCAATTCTTCTTATAACCATTCTGTCGAAGCACATGCTTTTCTTTTCTGGCTGGACTTCTTCGTTCCACAGTTTTCATGAATCACATTATAGTGATCCCCTGGTTATAATGGTTTTTGTTATCACTGCAAAATTAAAACTGCACTCTTGCTGTTATAGTGCATCTTTTGGCACAAAAACATCAGTATTGCACACCTGAGCTGGTTTCTGCTGACAAGGATCGTGCAGTGTCTGTGGTTTCTGATGGCATTGGGGAAATCTAGGATGAGGCCTTACTTGAGGAATTAATCCTTGATGGTGAAGATCACTAACTCTCCACCCTGTAGCCTTGGAACCCCTTACTTCGGGTCCATCTCAGGTGTCTCTGTGGTACATGTTTCTTCCTTATTTTGACATTTTCATCACTTTCTGCTAACCTTACCATATCTGTGTTTGTTTCTGATATTCTTCATAACAATATCTATGTATTTAGTGGGTCTAAATTGTCAAAGGGGAAAATTTGGGCATCCACTTGGGATGCCTGGTACCAGTTAGGATTATCCCATAGGTTCTGTGCTTTTGTTATTGCACATCATATTATGTGCAATAACCAAGGGATCACTGTATTACTTAGGCCATCCAATCTTTACAATCCACGCATGTTTCTTAGTCACCCGATCTTTGTTCCTGTAACTCTTGACTTTTCATTTTCAAATCACATGAAAATCTCTCACCCATATGTAAATATTGGCACTGAAACTACTTCATACAATCCTCTTGCAGCAGGCACACTCAAGCCTGTTTTGTAGCAAGACCTTCGTAGTACCAGCCAACTTTCTTCCCTGTACAACACTACCCTCCACTTTACGTCTCTCTTCTGTCACTACATATAGTTGGTTGAAATATTACAAAAAGGTTGTATTGCAGGTAAATAGTTTGTGTGTGCAGGTTGATAAGTTGAGAATCTGTTACAACTTCCAAGGCATTGTGAGAGTCTGTTGTGGTCTCCAGTCCATGGCTTTAGACATATGGTCTCGAGGTTAATCAGAGTAAGGTAATTTTAACATCTTCAGTACAGTGACATTTATGTTTTATGACATGATATTACCTGATTATTTTATTTTGATTAGAGAAGGCTTTATTATCTCTTTTATTAGAATGATTCTCTCTCTCTCTCTCTCTCTCTCATGTTTACAATGTGGGAGCGAGAGAATGCTGTACTCAGTATATATGTGTCAACAGTATGACTCACAGTTATCATCTACAAACTTGGTGAAAGGGTTGAGGGGCAGGCGGGTTGACTTGTTTGTGAAAACAAAGAGGTTAAAGGTCAAGATCACACAGATAGATCACAGCTAGGCCAAAGTTTGACCGAGCAAGGTCGGGGGAAGTTCCTCTGATCCCTCTGATTTCAGACTCATAGCTATCATATCTTGTCTTAGTTAAGTATTTGGATTATCATGAATAAGCACATTGTTAAACATCTTATATCTGACAGCTCAATTAGTGACAGAGATTATGGTTTTTGCTACGGAAGATCCACTGTTAATATACTCAGTTTCATTACAGTCCATCACTCGGTTGACTAATACGGAGAAACCCATGCAGTAGCCCTTGATATTTTTAAAGCTTTTGACAGAG